>NC_138238.1:16675251-17275251 GCF_964197995.2 Scardinius erythrophthalmus | reverse complement strand
AAAAGTAAAGGTCTGGATTACAGTGTTTGAATTTTTTATATATTAAACGTTTAATTTTTGACAGGGATGAAAACGAGGCTGTGAGGGATAGAATAAAATGCGTTCAATGGATTGTACTGTTTAACAATATACAGATTGTTCAGCTGATGAAACATCTTTATGGAAAAAAAACATTCAGTGGACAAAAATAGTTTGTCCTCAATTTTAATATTAAAGCAACAACATGGAACTTTTCCTCTGCGGTCGCCCTACAGGTTGGAAGCGGAATTGTCCATTACCGCTGTCGTAAAATGATTTACGGTTACTGTATATCTGTATATGAAGCATGCAGGTTTTTTTTCATATGGGCAATGATAATATTATTAATCTCCCCCCTTTCATAATTTATACATGTTTAGTAGACTAAACATTTTAACTCAAACATTTGCAATTTGCATGTCGATTGCAATGCTCAAATCTGAACGAGAATGATAACGATAGCATCATAACCATCTAAAACTAGTTACCATGTTAGTGTTTACTAGCTACCAGACTGATAATTCGCTCATCTACTAGCTGATTCATGAAGATAAATAAATGGAGGACCAGATAGTTTCCGTAACGTAGCCAGGCAGACAACAGATTAGAAAAACTAAAGATAGTATGCAAGCAATTTACAGTTACTTACTAGTTCAACAGCATGACGGCCAAGTCAGCATCGGTCTGGTAACTCTCCTCCTCCATAAGCTAACGCCAGCGAGCAAACGCTCGACCAATATTGATCCTCGTCCTGCCTTTCAGTTTATCACTCTCCCTTTTCCTCTTCCGACTCTACTCCGACAAAACCTTGGACTTCTTACGTTTCGCTGCTGCTTCAGCCATGACGAAAACAGACGCACGAAAACAAACGCGCTGGTTGGCCACATTTGAGGAAGTGGTGGGCAAAGTGACGTATGCCGTAAAGCAGTCGAATTTTGTAGTTCTTTTTGAGCGCTGGTTACTACCCGCACCCCGAAGTTACATAGTGCCAGTAAAAGCGATACAGACCCCGTCAGGCTCTGGCAGACGTCTCATTCAACCTATTGTAAGTCGATGTACTATCACAAGGGTCTTGGAAATATATTATGAAGGTTGAAAAGTTACATGTTGTTACTTTAAAGAAAAAGGTATTTTTGTTCTAATTATCATTATGCCACAAATACTGTTGATTGAGCTTTACTTGCAACCTTCAAATATTGGATGAATTTGGATGCCATCCCTGACAGCAACATAGTGTCGGGCCAGAGCCGGGCCACACCTGGTACATGTGGATTCCATGCGTCAGATATGGGCCGGATCTGGGCCGACGCTATGTTGCTGTCGCACTTTGCATTCCTTTACGTACACGTACGTTGTTTCTTTTCCACTGAAGAGGTGAAAAAAGCAGTGGACTTGATACCAAAGCCCAAGTCTTCAATATTACTGCCTGTGCCTGAAGGCTCAAAAGATGGCTGTATCCGCTGTGCTGTTGTGGGCGCTGGTGGTATTCTCAACAACTCAAAGATGGGCAAAGAGATAGACTCCCATGATAATGTTTTTCGGTAAGCGTGAAACTTTTAAACTAAAATTATCTTTGCAAAAAATGTCTACGGTAGAGTTGACAATTGAATGAAAAAGTTATTATTAAAGGTCAAGACTGTGTATTCTGATACTGTTTATTCTTAAACAGAGTAAATGGGGCTGTTACGCAAGGTTACGAGGACTTATGACTTTATTAGTTTTTCTTATAAATGCAAAATAGATTAATATTTTCCTAAAACTGGGCTTCCAATAGCCATACACAAACATAGGACCAACTTTAAAGAAGTATGCTATTTATTGATATTTAGATCTATATTTTTTTATAGCTCCGTGTCCTATCTAACAAATTCCAGTTCTGTGGATTGCAGAAATGTGTATTGATACACATTATCAAACAACATGAAGAGAAAAATAAAAAGACGTTACACTTTATTTATGGAGTCTGTGTTACAGTGTAATTATGCATTTAAGTACTGTGTAATAATAATTAACGACATGTGTGGGGTTCGGATTGGGGTTTGGTTTAGCGTAAGTTGCACGTAATTATGCATAATTTATAGTTACTACGAATGTAACTACATGTAATGTATAACAAGGAGGACACTGTAAAATAAAGTGTTACCTAAAAAGACAAATGCGAGTGTGTTTTCATGCTGATTTATTATGACCGCCGCTAGCATAGCTAGCGAAAGCGGTCATATAGGGATTGTCAAAGTTTTTTTTTTTTCTTTTTTTTTTCGTCATCTACTGAATTTTTCGTCAACGATACCAGGGACACAGAAACACCGGGGAACATGAAATTTGGTGGGCATGTAGCCCCACTAGACTTTTACGGAAAAATTTCGTTTGGTCCCCGGGGGCCACCCCCCCCCCCCGCGCTGGGCCCCCCCAAACCCAAAAAATGCAGTTTTTCCTAAATAACTACCTGAACCGTGGCACCGAGGATGAAGACATTTTTATGGTATGTTGCTCTTAAGGGCCCACATCAACCTAGTCCATAATCACTCATTTGTGATTTGCGCCCCTTCCCATAAAAAATGAAAATGCAATATTATTCTGCTTTAATCGCCCCTATCTGCAGTTGAGATGTTCAGAACTGCACTATATTTCATGTGTATGATTAACTTGACATCCTCTGGGGGTTTGCTAAGTTTCGTAGAATTTCATCCATGGGGGGTATAAAATAAATTAATTTATGTGCACATTTAGTGACTGTACACTCATCGGCCTGTAGATGGTGGTGTTGAGCGAAGGGTTGCTGGTTTAGGATGATACTGTCACTAAGGTTGCCAACTGTCCTGAATTAGGCGGGACGTCCCGTATTTTGGGCCTAATTTATTTGTCCCGTGCGTGACCTCCCCTGTCCCGTTTTTTGACAAGCTGATAAACCACTGACTGATACAACAGCAACAGCAGCAGTGCTGACCATGACACTTGAGAATGATCACCGACACCTGTCATCATCCAATCACAGCTTTTTTTAATCACTGTTTTGAGACAAATCATTGTTTGATTTGCGAACATCCTCTGCCGTCTGGTCGCTTCCGCTTCAAGCCGGACTCGTCTCGCGCTAACGGTAATTTCCTTTCACTGTCCACGTTTTGATTTCGGCTAATCAATTTTGGCGAATGCAAACAACGTGATTATTGTTCATGAGTCTAACATCCAGCCACGCAAGAAAACATGTAATCTACCTGAGGGAATAATATGCTCAAAAAACATTTCTGATTATTATTAAAGGTGGTATCAGCGATTTCAGGCCCAAACATAAATGATCACATTCATCTAATATTTCGCTAGCTGCCCGCCCCATAAGCATGCTGTCAAAAAACCGCGTCTCTCTAGGTAGCCTAGGCTCTGAGATCTGCACACAAAAACAGCTGTTTTCAGTCTGTTTGGCCAAACAATCAAAACCCAAACAGATAGTGTTCCAACCAATCACCGACAGGGGCGGGTGTTGTGAGATTTTCGCGTGCAGCCGTCATAGGCAGCCGTGCACGAGCGCAAAACCTCACAACACCCACCCCTGTCGGTGATTGGTTGGAACACTATTTATTTTGGTTTTGAGTGGTGGTGACATCAACTGTTTTTGTATGCAGATCTCAGAGCCTAGGCTACCTAGAGAGACGCGTTTTTTTGACAGCATGCTTATGGGGCGGGCAGCTAGCGAAATATTAGATGAATGTGATCATTTATGTTTGGGCCTGAAATCGCTGATACCACCTTTAATGTTTTAAAGCTTTTAGAAAGTACATAGAAAGCTTTTGTAACATTATCTTAACTGTCACTTTTGATTAATGTAATGCATCCTTGCTGAATAAAAGTAGGCAATTACTTTCTTTATTTTTTTCCCCCAAAAAATAATCTTACTAACCCCAAACTTTTAAACTGTAAGCCTATTGTATAATGTTAAAAAAGCTTTCTATTTTAGATAAATACTGTTATTTTGAACTATGGTTTGTTTGTAATGTGACTTTTTTCATTTATGACATATATTTATTTTTTTCAAATTGCTCCATGTCATTTCTTTTTGTGGAAAGCCAGTGCAGGCCTGAGCGGCGGTCATATTTTGTACCGCCATGCAGTACATCTAGTTTAAGGTACTATTAAACAGCACACTTATGTGAAAGACTTCTTTGATTTACTAGTTTGCTTGAGTTGTAATCTGATACAAATTCACTGGATCATCAAACCACGTGTTTATTTTAGGATAATGGTAAACCGGAACTAGTCATCACACTTAATCCAGTAAATATTTATCAAGGTTGGGTCTCCAGGGGAAAGGTACTGTAATATGTTAACTTATCATGTTGGCACTGGCATTGTACATTAGTTGCCAAATGTAATATCCGTAGGGGCTAATTTCACAATATTTATCAAGTTAATATTGGGAAGGAGGATTCATTAAACTTGTTTAAGGTATTAGAAATGACAAAATGATTTGGCATGAACGGCAAACGCAAACATATAATTAAAATGGATTTGTTGCATTATTCAAAAAAGGCATAGAAAAACAAAAAGCTCTCAGGAAATATAGCTTACATTGACTACAATGTAATCAGCTGTGAATATTTTGTTTTGTATTTTGATTACAGCAGCCATTCTCATGGGCATTGACTCACTAAACGTTGCACACGTGTCACACTTAACTTCTTCCCTATTCATGAACATAATGTTCTTTCCTAGATCAATGTGACTTATCACTATTCAGCTTTATAATATCACATAGATTTTCAATGGCTTTAAGTTTAGGAGACTGAAGAGGCTACTTGACAACTTCAAAATGCTGAGCATGAACACTCTAATTGCACGCAACTTTGTTTCATGCGTCATGCGTGGTGTGTTTGGCATCATGTTGCAAAGTACACATTTGATCTCCAAACAGATCCTCCATCATACTTGGTTATATTGTGTTTAGCAGGATTCCCAAGTATTTATTCATTTTCAAACTGCCAGCAAATTTGAAGATCCTTCCAACACCTTCTGCAGACATGTGTAAATGGCGCACCATGCATGCATTTGATATTAAAACACTCCAGTCGTCTCCTACGAACATATCTGACACCATCCAAGGCTAGGATGCTAGATTTTGACTATTTGACAATCTTCCATACTCCAATCCTCATGTTCTTTGGCAAATGCAAGGTGTTTTTTTGGAGTAGATTTTTATTTATTTATTTTTTTTATTTACTGGTACACAACCTCTCAATCTAGCCTGTTATATCTGTTGACTTATATCTGTCCAGCCACAGCACTTCACATTCTACATAGTGGTCTCACATAGGCTGGCACTAACAAGTGCTGGCACTATCAAATATAATTAAAAGAGTGCCAATTCTCTTCATTCTCTGATATTACCAGAGAATGTCTAATAGGAAGAGAATTGGCACTCTCTGCTTACTTCCGGTTTCTGGACTGGCTGCAGTAACACGCAATCGGGTGAAAGAGACACATTTAGCCGTCTAGCCCCATAGACTCCCATTCAGTCTGCACTCGCCCGCGATCACCTCCAGTGGAATTCTAATGGAACTGCAACCAAGATCGATACAATGGGGCTAATAGGAAGTGCCAAGGCTCTCCGTAGACGGGCTCTGATATTACCTTAATCACTGTCTTGTTGGCTAAAACACGGCACCATTTTGAAACATATCAGCAACTCCTAGCAACTGTTAGCTAGGCTTAAACTGCAGCGTGGTTAGTTGTAGCACAGTGTTACAACTAAGCCGCCAAGTGTACAACGATAATGAAATGAATACCAGAGGTTTGAGTACTTATTTATATATTTATTTTGCCACATTTAACTTTGTTGGACTTTCACAAACAATGTTGGAATTTAAATGTCAGAGTATGATTTTTTTTCCACATTTGTTTACTATGCATTGATCACTTGTTTATTTATTAAAAAGCCTGTTTTTCATGCAATAAACTCTTTAAAATGTGATTATTTATAATAATAGTTTTGCATGCAGCTGCCACACACAAATATAATTCAATAGCAATTACAATATTTGATTATTTTATTTATTTATGTATTGCAAAACTGTGCAGCCCTTTCATATCTCTATCCATGATATTGATCCATAATAGAAATATGATTGGATTTGGGATGGATGTATGGATACCTATCTATACAGATGTACAAACAATTATCAAACTATACAGATAAAATAGTACTGAATTATGTGTGTTACACACAAGTGTTACAACTAACCCCGTTGTCTGTTACAACCCCAAGTTAAGTTTGCACTTCTGTCACTTTCAATGCAACTGTACGAAAATGGTAGGTCCAAAAACTTTAAGTGTTCATTTGTAGCAGAGATGTGTATGTTGCTTGTGTAAAAAAAAAAAAAAAAAAATGAATCTAACTTAATTATTTTTTAAATAATTGAACCAAAACCCAAATGTGTTTTTGTTGTGCACCACTCTCCCCTATAGCCTAAAAAAAATAAACAAAACCTATAAGCTAACTAAGGTTTAGAGGTGCTACCTATACCCTGCACTAAACAAAGATGAAAATTACACTTCCCTAAGCATCCTCTCTTACCAAAAACAGGACAAAAAGGCTCATACACAAAATAAAGAGGCTCTCTCTCCCCACACTTCCCAGCTAAAGCCACAAACTAGTAGTTAGAAACAATAAAATGGATACAATTGAATTCCCCACACAAGGATAACCTGGTAAACAACACTAAGGAACCGTTGCTGGAACACGATTAACAAAGTCCCACTCGACAGACAGACAGACAGACAGACAGACAGACAGACAGACAGTAATATAACCTCCACTTCTGCCAATATAATCTGGCGTGACAGATACCCCTCACTGCAGTACAGATCCAGGGGGTGGAGCTGGATCCAGATCCAGAGGGTGGAGCTGGATCTCCTTCCACTGCAGTTTGATTGGAGTTTTGCCAAAATACATGTCATTCATACTTGTGTTGTTGCTCTACCGTTTTTCGCATTTTGAGTCGTAACAAGTAAGTTATTGTTATTCTTTTGATGGAAAACAAACTTTTTTTAATAACGTTTTAGACAGCAACATAGTGTCGGCCCATATCCGGCCCACATCTGGGCCATGTGGAATCCATGTATACCAGATGTGGGCCGATACTATGTTGCTGTGGGTAGTTTTAGTTTGTACATTGTGTGAATTTGCACCTTATAATTATGTACAGTGGTGGGCAATAACCAAGTATTTTATTAGAATATTTTCATTTGGAGAAATGTTGCTTTTACTCCAAACCATTTAACAAAAAATAATGTAAAAAAATGTCACCTTCCCTGAAAATCCTGTAGTTACATGTCAGAATAAATATTTCTTAAAAAGAAGTGTAGCATATTCTTTGATTGGCTGATCCTCTCTCAGTGGTCCACAACAGTATTAAGTAGGCACTTCTACTTTTATTGGAGTAATATTAAATTAAGTTCTCTTTCTACTACTAAGTAGAAAATATATGTGCTTTTTACACTACTGATTATGCATAATATTATAAAACTGTATAGCAGCACTATCAGGTTATGGATGACTTCACAAGGGCATCTGACTTAATTTATATAACATAAGAGCATCTCACTAACATAAATGCATGCAAAATAGGCCTACATTACCAGCACAATGAAATAGAAAACAAACAACAACAACAACAACAACAACAACAACAACAACAACAACAACAACAAAAAACGTTTATTTACACACAAGGTAAAACAGACTGAATACAGTAACTTTGAACACGAAACATAAGGAAACACACATTAGGAGCACATCGTAAGCACATTGAACGTTAACAGAATAACACACCAACATTATGGAAACCACAGGACATTAAAAAGTAGAACTTACACACAAAATTAAACAAAAAACACTAATTTCATTCTTTCACACTGCACTGCATCATGCACACACAAACACACTCAAATGTTGCAACTTACTCTTAAAATTGCGGGCTGGAGGAGTTGGATCTGGATCCAACCTCGCCCCCTGGATCTCGTGTTCTGCAGAGAGGATCATCTTCAACGACAAATAAGGAAAAGAAGGAGGAGAAGAAATTGCCCACAAACCCGATTGGTTATCGTCTAGGCTATTTAAAAATGCATAAATGAATCTGTTAGAATAGGCATTGTTTAAATGGCGCGACAGCTTAAAACATTTAAATATCAAGCGCGTCCATATTAGTATTGACAGTTTATTACGCAAATGCTCGAGGTTCAAAAAATGTTTCTAGGTAGGCAGCTCACTTGAGTCGTCGGTAATCGGCCTAATCAGTTTACAGGTGCGCTTGCAAGCTTTCACAGAGGATGTTTCTCCAAAGGATATTCTTTGCCACTTCCCTTATAACTTTAATACTCCTGTTTATTGTTGTAACCTTTTACTACGGAAACTACACCATAAAAGTGCGGTAAGAAACGAAAATGTAGGCTACTGAATTCAAATATGTGTCATTCTGAAATTCAACATTTTACCTTTATTAGTACTGACTTACTATCATGTAAAGTCACAGGCTATAACTAGAGCTGCAATCCCTTTTTCTTAGTCAGTATTTCAACTTTCGGGTGGATGAAGACAATGTCACAGATTCTTTGCACGGAGTTGAGGCTGACGCAGAAGAAAACAATGTTCCTCTTGGGACTCAGCCAACACTTGTGCCCTTTATGGACAAGCACAACTTTACTGCTCAGCCCCAGTGGAAATTTGAGGATCTGTACCGATTGGATGCACAGTTTAAACCGAGTGTAAGTGCAGTAGACAACAACAATAACTTAGAGAAAAGTTTGTGAACATCCTGCTAATGGGTGACATGACCCTGCTGAAAAAGAAAAAGCTCTTAAACCAGCCTAATAATTGTGTGCTGGTCTAGATTGTTCTGTTAACTGGCTTTCACAGCTTGGTTTTGGGCACTTTTCACTCTCTCTGTCGTTTCTTTAATTCATTTTGAACTAGCACTGTGATGACCAAAATACATGTGAAACATGTTTAACCCTATAAAGCCATTTGATACATTAATTTCTAAAGCTTTTCAAAAGTTGCTGGAAAACCTGTCTTACACAATCTTCTAAATCTGCCTAAATTTTTTTTTTCCTGTGAAATCTTTTTTTTCTTTTTCTTTTCTATAAGACGACGGATCATTTTTATTATGACCGCCATTTTTATTATTTATTATGACCACCATTTTTATTATTTCGCGAAAGCGGTTATATAGGGATTGTCAAAGTTTTTTTTTTTTTTTTTCGTCATCTACTGAATTTTTCGTCAACGATACCAGGGACACCGAAACACCGGGGAACATGAAATTTGGTGGGCATGTAGCCCCACTAGACTTTTACGGAAAAATTTCGTTTGGTCCCCGGGGGCCAATCCCCCCCCCCCCCGCGCTGCCCCCCCCCCCAAACCCAAAAATGCAGTTTTTCCTAAATAACTACCTGAACCGTGGCACCGAGGATGAAGACATTTTTATGGTATGTCGCTCTTAAGGGCCCACATCAACCTAGCCCATAATCACTCATTTGTGATTTGCGCCCCTCCCATAAAAAAATTAAAATGCAATATTATTCTGCTTTAATCGCCCCTATCTGCAGTTGAGATGTTCAGAACTGCACTATATTTCATGTGTATGATTAACTGGACATCCTCTGGGGGTTTGCTAAGTTTCGTAGAATTTCATCCATGGGGGGGTATAAAATAAATTCATTTATGTGCACATTTAGTGACTGTACACTCATCGGCCTGTAGATGGTGGTGTTGAGCGAAGGGTTGCTGGTTTAGGATGATACTGTCACTAAGGTTGCCAACTGTCCCGAATTAGGCGGGACGTCCCGTATTTTGGGCCTAATTTATTTGTCCCGTGCGTGACCTCCCGTGTCCCGTTTTTTGACAAGCTGATAAACCACTGACTGATACAACAGCAACAACAGCAGTGCTGACCATGACACTTGAGAATGATCACCGACACCTGTCATCATCCAATCACAGCTTTAATCACTGTTTTGAAACAAATCATTGTTTGATTTGCGAACATCCTCTGCCGTCTGGTCGCTTCCGCTTCAAGCCGGACTCGTCTCGCGCTAACGGTAATTTCCTTTCACTGTCCACGTTTTGATTTCGGCTAATCAATTTTGGCGAATGCAAACAACGTGATTATTGTTCATGAGTCTAACATCCAGCCACGCAAGAAAACATGTAATCTACCTGAGGGAATAATATGCTCAAAAACATGTCTGATTATTATTAATGTTTTAAAGCTTTTAGAAAGTACATAGAAAGCTTTTGTAACATTATCTTAACTGTCACTTTTGATTAATGTAATGCATCCTTGCTGAATAAAAGTAGGCAATTACTTTCTTTATTTTTTATTCCCAAAAAATAATCTTACTAACCCCAAACTTTTAAACTGTAAGCCTAGTGTATAATGTTAAAAAAGCTTTCTATTTTAGATAAATGCTGTTATTTTGAACTATTGTAATGTGACTTTTTTCATGTATGACATTAAAATTATTTTTAGAATTAAATACATAAATAGGTTAAGCAATACAAATGTGTTTATGTCTGATAACCTTTTAAACACAAACTTAACTGCAGACACTGAAATGACGTACACTGTGTGATACAGTACAAATATTTTGAGTGTCCCTCATTTTCCTATAAATAACCACGATTGTCCCGCATTTTCCTTTTCTGAAGTTGGCAACCCTAACTGTCACACACACACATGCAGGAATACAAACAAACGCAAGCATGCACACACACTGACATCCACACGCACAGACACACACCCATACACTTATTGAGCCGTAAAAGACTGCTTTATCAAATATGATTTAAAAAAAAACATACAGTACTTGTCGAGTTTGGAAACATTACAATTTTTTATGTTTTTTTTTTTTTTTAAAACAAGTCTCTTATGCTCACCAAGGCTGCATTAATTTAATCAAAAATATAGTAAAAACAGTATTGCGAAATATTATTTCAAATTAAAAGAACTGTTTTCTATTTGAATTTATATTAAATGTAATTTATTCCTGTTATCAAATCTGAATTTTCAGATTTTATCTTTACTCCAGTTTTTAGTGTCACATGATCCTTCAGAAATCATTCTAATATGCTGATTCGGTGCTTGGGTATCATTTTTATTTTTAATATTATTATCAATGTTGAAAACAGTTGTGCTGATTTTGACAGGTATTGTATACAAAAAGGTACAATAAACTCTTCCATTTACAGGCTTTAGACGGTTTAATATGTTTCCACCATGTTTTTCAGGAATGCACGGCATCCTTGCGAAATTCCTCTAATCCAGAGTTTATGGAGAAGTTTATTCCGAACATTCAGCTGTTTTTACAAAGCGATCATCTCAACGTGAGTGAGTGGAGCCGGCTTTATCATTTTAACAACCCCTTTGGCTATATGGGACTCAATTACACAGGTTTGTTTAATCATAAAGCATGAACGTGATCATAGGTGGTTTATTATTATACCACGAAGCTAAAATAATGCTGTATTTCCTTCTTTTTATAGCCATAAAAGCAGCTGTTGACACCATCCCTAAACTTGCTTCTACCCAGTTACTACCAGTACCTACAAGAGCGAAAGATAGCTGTATTCACTGTGCTGTTGTTGGGAATAGTGGCATTCTCAATGGCTCCAGGCTAGGAACGGAGATTGACTCTAATGATTATGTGTTCAGGTAAATCTTAGAAGTTATCAAGAACAAAACGTGTCTTTTGAAAGCTATACATCAACTTTTTTATGTACTTATTTAATAAAACCACGTATTTACTTGTTTATTTCTGATAGAGTGAATGCAGCCATTATAGCAGGACATGAGGAGGATGTTGGGAAAAGGACATCTGTTTATGTGCACACAGCACATTCCTTAACCCAGTCCCTCATGTTACTCAAAAACAGAGGTTTCAAACAGATTCCTACTGACAAGGTTGGCTTAACGATCACTAATGTTCTTTTGAGCTGCTTTGGATGAACCTCTAATAGTTTTTTTGTTGTTGGCCTTTTTATGGAAGGACATTAAATATGTTCTAATCCCTGAGGGTCCAAGAGATTACAACTTTCTCGAGTCCCTTATGAAGAACAGAAAAATACCATCAGGAGCATATAATGGACAAACGTAAGTCATTATAACGGAAATGTAATTATCAATCAATATTTGTCATCATAAACCAAAAATAAGAGCGATTAACCTGGTTGATGATTGTCGTCTACACACTAATATTGATTTGTTTACACATGCCTAACGGTCAATGATTTATTATTTTGAAGGCCAAGGAATTATTACAGTGGGCATTTTAATGAAAGTTCTTACTACGTCCTCCATCCAGACTTTCTGAGATATTTCCGAAACAGGTGGGGGCTCAAATGTGCACACATTAGTTATGTTAGAATATGTTTAGTGCATGAAGTAATTTGTCATTTAATGTCTCTCACTTTTCATTTTAGGTTTCTTAAAGCAAAACAATTAAAAACTAAAAGATGGTGGTTGGTCAGACCCACTAATGGCGCATTTACACTTATGCTGGCTATGCACACGTGTGACATTGTAAGTGATATATGCACAGTTGTTTACTTATTAGCATTCATGTTTATTTGATCAGATGACCTATGAGTGTATCATTTTATAGTGATGCCTTGTTTTTCTTGCTCTTCACGTAGGTGAGAGTCTATGGTTTTAGCACGGTCGACTATCGGAAATATCCAGCCTACTACTATGACACCAAATACACTAAACTAGTGTTTTATGCTAATCACGATTATAGTTTAGAGATGAAAACCTGGAAGAAATTTCATGACGACAAATTAATCTGGCTGTATTTGGGAAAATCTGATATCTAAGTGAATCTGGGTTTTTTAAAAGTAATTCAGCTTCCTTAATGACCCAAATAATTACTAGAAAGGAAATATAGTGTTATTTCACATTAAGAAAGAGGTGTTACTTGTTGCAAATGTTTTATAACTTTTTGCATTGTTAGTTTCTGCTTTGTGTGTCTGTATTCTGAAATAAACAATAAATTAACTGTAAAAATTCCAAATTCAATTCTGCTTTCTTATATCATTACGTACAAAGAGCATATTAGCGGTCAGACATTCAGTAGTCTTTTGCGTTTAAGATGTTAATTATTAAAAGTCATGGATTATATTGCATAGGCTATATAGTGGTATAAGTCGTTTCTGCAAATTGTAACATTTAGGGAGTCAGTAAATGACAAATTAATATCTAGTTTATGGTTGCAGGTAAACGTAAAAAATTAAAATTAAGCCTTTTTTAAGATTTACGCAATTTAATTAATGGTAAAATGTCATCAAATCCTTACGTAATTTAATTGAATAATTGAACAGTCTTTAATCATTTTTTTAAATAAATTACGTAAATGTAAAAAAAGGCTTATTATTATTTGTGTGTGTGTGTGTGTGTGTGTGTGTGCGTGTGTGTGTGTGTGTGTGTGTGTGTGTGTGTGTGTGTGTAGGAACTTTACATTACATCGTTCAGGCACCAGATGTCGCAATTACTTTAGAAACAACAGTGACTTCACATTAGGATGTCAGTCTTTGATATATCTCCGAAATTACTATCAAAGCATATGGAGACATTTGTGAGATAACTGTTAGTTTTGTCTTATTGATTAACACACCCATGGTATAGGCCTAATACAAACTGTACATGTAACATGCACAGATATAGACAGCTTTAGAACATCGCATCCATCAATGTAAACATTTAGAGAATGTTATATAATATATTGGCCATTATCCTTTTGTTTCTTTTCTGGAATCGTTAAATTGAAGCGGGAGACTTAAAAGCGCACCTTTCAGGAAGAGAGTTACACCGGCGAGGCGCGTGACAGACGCACGCGCGCTCACGCACCGGCCACTTGTGTTGTGTCAAACACGTTCAAGCATGGCATTGCGCTTTTGCGATTTCCCCAACAGGAACATAAATCATAAACGGGATTATTCTTATTGAACTACTTCGGTTTCGTGGAATAATTGGCTTTAAGAGTTGAATCGACCTGACTACGTATTGGTGAGTAGCTATGTTACAGATCTACATGGCAAGCGTATTCCTTATTTAGCTTTTGATTAAAAAAATATTCAGACAAGTAACTGGTCAGGAAAGTTGTCATTATTGTTTAGGGTTATTTAAAACATCGTATTATACGTCCTACGGTACTTTCCATAACAACCAAATAATCACAGAAGCGCTCTAATGTTGTCTTGGAAATGATTGGTTGCCTGTTTATTTCAAATGAAAGATAAATTAAATACAGTTGTGTTTACACTCCACTGGTTTCTTCAGAAACTGTGTTTTATGCTCAAATATATTAAAGTGTATTATGATTATGATAACACTGTATGTGTGTTCTTCCCATAGGTTTCCATGTGATGTTTCTGGCTTTGAGGATGGCTTACATTCAATATATACGCGCTGCTCAAGAACAAACATGTGGCATAGGACCTTAAAAACGACTTCAATACAAATTAAAAGCTTAATGTACTGAATGTTTTGTCCATATTTAAAAAAAAAAAAAAAGCCAAATCCTAGGCTTCGTGAACCGAGAGAACCATGACATTGTGAATTCAGATTGTAACACACTTTTGGGAGCTGGACAAGAGCCATGGGCAAGGAGCAGGACCTTCTTCTGGCTGTGAAGAATAGAGACCTTCCCTTAGCTCATAAACTTCTGGCCAAGATCAAGACCAACCGAAATAGTGAGTTATTTTAAGGCACATGTTTTTCTTTTGCTAATCATATAGTTTATAGTTACAAATTCATCATGTACTGAGTCAATATGTTATCAGCTACAGATCATATTATACATAATGCTTTTTTAAAAAGTGTTTCACATTTAAAATATTTTAAATACGCTAAGCTGCAACTTGATACCCTGTGCAGTCATTCTTGAAAATGCTGTTATTGTGTCCCAGATTACTCTTCAGGTGAAGAATTCAGGTTCTTTATTTAACATTTGTGCTGCATTAGCAATAACGCTGGACTAATCACTGAATCAGCCTTGTATGACACTAAACAACTGCATCCAAACTGAACGTGAAAAGACCATTAGCATTTCTTGGCGATTCCAGTAATGTGCGCTATGACTTTATGTAAACACTAAGATGTAAACAGGTACCTTTAGACATCAACTCTAGTTGGAATAGTATGCCAAAACCTTTAAAACAAGTATGTTACTCAGTAGGGTTCAAGTTAGTGCAGTGCACCTGCAGAGGATGTTTTCAGGACAGTCTGTAAGTCTTTCCCAAGCAGATGGAGACCGTATCGACTGGAGGCCAAACAGGGTCAGTTCCTGGCGGGCCAGACGGTCAATGAACTCCCCTGCATATCTGAATGGTGATAGTCAGTCCAATTATGGTCATATTCTGCTACAGGATCGCAGTGTTATTAATATTGAATATAATTCTTGAATGTGTTCCCTGTCAGTCAAATTCATAGGCTATGGATCTTAATCAAAAGCCTTGACATGATTAAGTGCATTGGAGATTTTTGGAACTGGGTTCGTTTTTACGGGTTTACCGGGTTTGTTGTTTAACTTCTTATTTATTTATATCAAATTAATGTCTTTCTGATTTGAGCTGGACTTTGTTTCATTGTGCTTTTATAAAATTGTCAGAAAATTATTTATTTTGAATTCATTTTTAAAGTCGCAATGAAACTGAAGTAGCGACCGATCTTTTCGTATGTTGTGACGTACATATGACTGAAATGGATTATTGGAAAAGAAAAAAATGTAGGGCGGGAGCTTGGTTCTATCCTTCGAATGTTGATCGGACGGAGGCAGATCTGAATGTGAGCTTGAGGTCGAATTTAAGAAAATGGCAGGGATTAAGTGGACTGATTGGGGAAGTCCATACGCCACCAGAGAGAAGTTATGATATTTTAATTAAAAATGAAGAGGGGATAACCTATAAATCAAACGTATTTCAAGATGCATTTAAAATATATTGGGTGAATTTTCATTTCATGCCCACTTTAAGGAGTCAATCATTCACTCACAGTTTCTGTAGATTGAGCGTAACTTGTATTGAACCCGGAAAAACCTTGAAATTCCTTCTTCCATTTAGCTAAAATTTAGTATCTTGTGTTCTTCCCTGCCCCCACCTGTCTTGTTACAAATCAGGGATAACCCATATGGCAAACTGACAGATTACCTTTATAGAGATCTGGATTTCAGCACAGCATTCACTGTTCCTTAACAATGCCATGGGCTGCTTTGCTTTCAGTCGCTTTTGTTCCCTAAAAATGTAGTAGCCATGTAAATGACTGGGGTAAATACCTACAAGACACATAAGTTGACTCCAAGCCAGTGATTTTTTTTTTTTTTCACACAAAGCATGTTAAATGCAAGCATATACATGTTGTAATACTCTCTCCTCTTGCTCATGACAGATGGGTCAGGCTACTCGGGACTGTTTTGGAATCTGCTCAATGAGTTAATCCATGAGCGATGTTGTCAGTCATCACTAGATCTAGTATAAACTGTGTAAGCCGGCCGTTCCTTCAACTGAGCAGACCTGCATCTTACAGTCAGCTTTTAAATATTCATCGAAACTAGAGATAATGGATGGACAGTATTATTAGCATTATCTGAGAGCTTGCATACATTTTCTATTTTTAGCTTAATTAGCCTACAGAACACAAGGCTACTGTAGAAAACAAACGGCGCAGATCAGAAGACGCATGCATCTTAAATCTAGACTCACATTTATTTGCTTACAGAATGTGACTGCATGTGAATGCGCTCTTCTGAATTTGTTTTAAAGTGATCTTAAGTTTGTATAATTCCTGTTTTGCATCATTTCCGTGTTTCACGCCGTGTCCAAACAGTGAAACAGTAGCATGATACAAAGAGATAACCGATAACGGATATCTCATGTAAATCTGTATTTCTGCCCTAACCGGAGCGTTATGGCAATTTGATGATCATCTGGTTTCTGTTTTTGCGTGATGCAAATGATAGCGAATCTCTACGGGCTTCAAAAATCACAACACATTCACATCGTCATTGGCTTATGTACTAGGTAAAACAACGCAATTTCCCACTAATGTGGAAGCAAACATGATCTTTGGTATCAATATAGCCACTGGTCATATGATCCACCAAGCTTCAGCTCATTCAAAACAGAATATAATTTTTTTTTTTTTTGACAAAACGCTACTGGCCTGGTTATTTCCTATAGCATTAATTTCACACAAATTGGCAATTAAATAGGAGGACGCTTTCATAATAAAAATGTCAGTGCGCAGACTAGCAAGGTGAATTTGATCTGACTGTTTCTCTGCAGCTTTGTTTACAGTCTTCAGCACCAAATCAACCTTACAAAGAAAGGTGACTAAACCAGACTACGCAGGAGATAAAATCAGAACACCATGTCTGCTTTCGTTGTAACGATTTTATCGTCATCCAAGTGATTGACTGGGATCAATCTGTAAAGTTTATCTTCAATACCACCATCTTTACTTCCTCCTCGATGGTTGGGTAAAGATTATCATTTTGAGACGAAATAGACAGAAAATCATATATATTTATTAGAGGTGGGAATCTTTTGGAACCTCACGATTAGATTCAAATCGATTCTTGCGGTCACGATTCGATATATGCATAGATTTGATTCTAGTTTACTGTTTTGTGTTACTTTTCCTATTTGACTGCGGTTCAATAGGTCTAGATGAAAACAAAATCCCACTGAATTAAATGTGAATATTGACTCTTTTTTTTCTCTTCATTTTAGTCAACCCAATATTATAAAACAAATGCCCTTTAAGCTGACTGCAATCATTACACCGTATTCTGTAATAAAGCAAGGTACAATGTACAATTTTACAAAAAATGTAAAAGCATTTTTACATAAAAAATGGGAACAAAGCAGCAAATTACAAACAATAAGACAAATACAATATAAAAATACAAATAAAAAAACCTTGCGTTTTTCAGGTACAGTAGCATAGGTTTATTTAACATGTAAATACTACCAAAATTGAATCATCAAATGTAAAAATAAAACACTTTATAAGCTTCACTGTATGAATTAAATTGATTAAAGGTCTCGTATTATGCCCCTTTTCACAAGATGTAAAATAAGTCTCTGATGTCCCCAGAGTGTGTATGTGAAGTTTCAGGTCAAAATACCCAACAGATCATTTTTTACAGCTTGTTTAAATTGTCATTTTTGGGGGCTCAGAAAAACGCGCTGTTTTAGTGTGTATACCTTTAAATGCAAATAAGCTGCTGCTGCACGACCCAGGGGGCGGAGCTTCATGAGCTCGCGCTCAGTCTCTCAGGACAATTTCAACTCACGGAATGATGATAATATCAGAAACTCTCAGTAACGTGTTCATTTCGAGTCGGACAATAATGCCCACAGAGTCAGAGTGCTGTATAGAGATGAAACAGGTATAGTTTAGTAGTTTAATTACGGTTATTATAACGTATTTGTCATCTGCTTGTATGTAGGCTATCCATTATTTATTAATAGCCTACAAGTCTGCTGTCTGAATGATGATCAAACATATACTGATGAGTTTAATAAAGTTTATTGTACATCACACAAAAGATGAAGCGTCAGTTTTACTTCAGAAAATCACCGTAAGAGCTGAGTAAACACAGTAAGTTATAAGAAGTGCGCAAGTACATAAACGAATTTCCGTAGAGTTGAGGGAGCATTCCTGTGGGCGGAGGTTAGTCAAAAAACGGTTTTAATGACGTCATTAAAGAAGGAAGTAGAGGGATGTAGTCCAAATCGGCCGTTCGATGTAGGTGACTTCTGTTAAATAAAATATCTGGCTTGGCATTGAACTTTGAGCTTTATAATTTTACAGATATTATTTATACTCTAACAACAACATTACACACTAACTAAAGTTTGAAACGGGACCTTTAATATTAAAGATAAAAAAAGTCAAAAGCAGTGAGTTTTTTTTTTTTCAATTAACATTAAAGGTCCCATTCCATGGATTATTTTTATTATTTTATAATGTTTCCAGGGGTGCCCTTATAATGTTAGTATGTTTTTTAGATCAAAAATTGTTATAATTTAAAAATAAAAGGCATATTTCCTTGCCTGATTTCATTCAGTCAGGTCCGAATCTTCAAGATTGTGTAACCCTGTAGGCATTTTTGAGGAAAAGTTGTTATACCACATTTTTAGAAAGTTCAATGTCTCCTGAATAAGGATCCACCGTATAACATTGAAATAAGGGTCCCATTTTCTTGTAATTGTTATCGAAACAATAGGTGCATTATTCACAGACGAAAAACTACAGGTGGATAGGGTAAAATTTTTAAGTTAAAGATATCACCATAAAACCTTTCCAGTTTTTCACTTACATAGAGACAGACATTTTTTGTATTACAAGTTTTCTGAAATGTCATGTTTACATATGCAAATGAGGCATACTAGTATATATATATATACCAGTACGCGGTTCTCCCTTTCGGGCTAGCCCTGTCTCCTCGCGTCTTCACAAAGGTTGTCGAGGCAGCCCTTGTTCCTCTTCAGGATCTGGCTGATCCTAGCTCACTCTCGAGACAAGGTTTGCGAACACAGGGACCTAGTGCTCCGGCACCTAGCTTGTCTGGGCCTTCGGGTCAACTGGGAGAAGAGCAAACTCTGCTCCATGCAGAAGATCTCTTTTCTCGGTATGGAAATCGACTCGGTCGCCATGTGCGCGCAGCTTATGAGCGAGCGCGCGCAGTCACTGCTGACTTGCCTTCGTCAGTTCGAGGGCAAGAGTGCGGTTTCACTGAAACTATTTCAGAGGCTCCTGGGGCATATGGCATCCGCAGCCACAGTAACGCCGCTCGGTTTGCTTCATATGAGACCGCTTCAGCTTTGGCTTCGTGATCAAGTCCCGAGGTGGGCATGGCACGCTCAGAGTCGCAGTGTCTTCGACCTGCCGTCAGACCTTCACCCCGTGGACGAACCTCAGTTTTCTATGGGCTGGAGTGCCCATAGAACGAGTTTCCTGGCATGTTGTTGTATTAACAGATGCCTCCACAATGGGCTGGGGTGCCATGTGCAATGGACATGCTGCCGCGGGCTCTTGGACAAGACCCCAGCGCCTTTGGCATGTCAATTGCCTCGAGTTGCTGGCTGTACGTCTCGCCCTGCACCGCTTCTGTGCATTGCTCAGGGGTCGTCACGTACTAGTCCGATCAGACAATACCACAACAGTAGCGTACATCAAGTGACAAGGTGGTCTGCGCTCCCGCCGTATGTCGCAACTCGCCCGCCACCTCCTCATATGGAGTCAGAAGCACCTGAGGTCACTTTATATCCATTTTATATCCTGAGCCATTTATATCCCGGGAGACCTGAACCGTGCAGCCGATCTGTCTCGGTTTCAGCCTCTCACTGGAGAATGGAGACTCCATCCCCAGTCAGTTCAGCTGATTTGGGATCAGTTCGGGGACGCACAGGTAGATCTGTTTGCCTCCCACGACTCGTCCCACTGCGACCTGTTTTATTCTCTGACCGAGGGCACGCTCGGCACGGATGCAGTGGCGCACAGCTGGCCGCGGGTCCTCTGCAAGTATGCGTTTCCCCCAGTGAGCCTTCTTGCGAAGACTTTGCGCAAGATCAGGGAGGACGAGGAGCAGGTCATTTTGGTTGCCCCGTATTGGCACAACCGCACCTGGTTCCCAGAACTAGTACTCCTCGCGACAGCACCTCCCTGGCCAATTCCTCTGAGAAAGAACCTGCTTTCTCAGGGACGGGGCACCCTATGGCACCCTCGTCCCGATCTTTTAAACCTCCATGTGTGGTTCCTGGACGGGACGAGGCAGGTTTGAGTACCCTAACACCAGCGGTGATGGTTACCATCACTTCCGCTAGAGCATCGTCCACGAGACATGCCTATGCGTTGAATTGGAACCTCTTCGTCAATTGGTGTTCTTCTAAACTTCAAGAACCCACGAAAGGCCTGATCAGTGTTGTGCTTTCCTTCCTGCAAGAAGGGTTGGAGCGAAGGCTGTCTCCCTCCACCCTGAAAGTGTATGGTGCCGCCATTGCCGCACATCACGACGCAGTTGAAGGTAAGTCCATTGGAAAGCACGACCTGATCATCAGGTTCCTGAGAGGAGCGAGGAGACTGAATCCTCCTCGCCCTCCTCTCGTTCCCTCCTTGGGACCTCTCAGTGGTTCTAACTGCCCTGCAGAGTGCTCCCTTTGAGCCTCTGCAATCAGTGGAGCTTAAGTTCCTGTCAATGAAGACAGCACTCCTGGTTGCATTGGCCTCCATCAAGAGGGTAGGGGACCTGCAGGCATTTTCGGTTGACGAAGCGTGCCTGGAATTTAACACTTATGTGATCCTGAGACCCCGGCCTGGATATGTGCCCAATGTTCCCACCACACCCTTTCGAGACCAGGTAGTGAACCTGCAAGCGCTGCCCTTGGAAGAGACAGACCCAGCCTTGGCACTGCTCTGTCCAATACGCGCCCTCCGTGCTTACGTAGACAGAACGCAGTGTTTCAGGACTTCAGACCAGCTCTTTGTCTGTCATGGTGGGAAGCTGAAGGGAAAGGCTCTCTCCAAGCAAAGGTTGTCTCACTGGATAGTGGACGCCATTGCTTTGGCTAACCAGCAGCAAGGTCGACCATGCCCCCTTGGTGTGACGGCCCACTCCACCCGGAGTGTGGCATCCTCTTGGGCTCTAGCGCATGGCACCTCGCTAACAGACATCTGTAGAGCTGCAGGCTGGGCAACACCTAACACGGCCTCTGGGCGACCCCCACGTGTGTATTCCACTGTAAGCCTCTCTGAGCATGTGTCTTTCCCTCGGCAAGCCACCTTGCCACCCCTGGGTTTGAAATATTCCACCTGTGGCTGGACACCCTGGGGTCATGTGTATTCCAAGTCCCCCCCTTCGGGCTGGGCATAATTGCATATTTCCACTGATAAATGCTTCCCAGTGTACCTTGGTACCTTGGCATAATTCCAGCAGCCATTAAAAACTGTCCCTTTCATGTTAATGTTGTTTCATTGTTTACATGTTTAAATATTCTGAGAATGCATAGTTTAGTTCTAATGTTTAATGTTTAAACTGCAATAAATGCATTAAAACGTTTTTTTTTTTTTTTTTTTTTTTGCAGCCATTTTGTTTTTATTGTTTATGCCAAAACCGTGATGTTTACAACTTGTTATACGGCAGAAATGGATTCAGCACCTAAAAATCATATAGAAACAACACTTGAAGTACTTTTCCTCAAAAATGCCTACTGCATCTTATCCAGGGCTATTTATCTATTTTGGGACTCGACTATTTGAACGCTCTGTTTGAAGGGGCGTGTCTGCTGTGAGACTTCAATGTAAATGCCCTCTGCTGTGATTGGCTGACATGCTTGCATATGAAATATCTGGCATTACATGTGGAACTATCTGGAAAACTTTTACTATTACAGCTATTATACGTTTTTACTATTACAGCTATCTGGATTAACGAATCGTGAGAAGTTTAAGTATTTAGATCTATTCTCATCACATAAAAGGTTGCAGTGATGATGAGCATTGAGCAGATGACAGCCTGTTGATCGCGTGAAAAAAGATCTTATCATTGCAACGCAGTTTCTGCACTCTCACTAATGATTTCACCAATGCAAACATGAGGTATATAAATACAGTAAGAGATTCGTTGTGCAGTGTAACAGCGTCATTGATTTCATAACGAGTTTTGGAAAGTGTCCAGATAAACTCGCGCTGTGTGATTGACAGCTTGGGCGATTGGAAAGGGATTGTTCTTTGATCGCTTTCTGTATATTAATCACAGTTTAAGTAAGATTATTTTCATCCTACTAAGAGAAACGATGTGAAGTTAATCGCTACTTCCATAGTGAATCACTACTTACTGCTTGCTGGAATATAGTTGAAATTGTCCCCTTCGTCAGTATGAAACGCTGAGAGAAGCCTGCTTGATATTATCCCAGGTTAGAAAAACAGTTTGCTCTGTCCATCTCACCACGGACTAACAACTTCGAATTAAACTTTTGCGGTACCCGATTATAGATAAACATCAACCATGTCTGTTGACATTTCGCCATCAATATGCCTGTGTTCCTGTGGGCGGAGGTTAGTCAAAACACGGTTCTGGTGATGTCACTAATGAAGGAAGTAGAGGGGTGTAGTCCAATCCAGCCGTTTTTTGTAGTCAACTTCTGTTAAATAAAATATCTCGCTTGGCATTGAACTTTGAGCTTTATAATTTTACAGATATTATTTATACTCTAAAAACAACATTACACACTAACTAAAGTTTGGAACATGGGATCACGCAGAACGGGACCTTTAATGAAACAGGCGTTTATGAGGCTGCTGTCCCTTTAACAATGAATGCACGTATCTAATATACGGTTACGATTTTCTCAGACTGACACACAGACTGTTTACATTGAATACTCAACACGATGTGCATTTTGACATAATTGTGTGTGTGTAGCTGTGAAAGAGAACTGAACGCTTGTTTCTGCCACGAAAAAAAATAAAAAGGGTAACATGACTTTCTCAGTTTATCGAACAAATTAGTTTTCAATTAGAAGAAAGAAGAATGAAGGAACATATGTAATAATTATTATTCACTGATTGTTTTTAATATGGACATATTCGTATAACCCAGTGTGCGTAAAATAAATGGATAGTAGTTTGTAGAATGTTTTTTAAGTGAAACTTTGCATTTATGATATAGGTTTGTGTGAGTCTTTTGCAAGATCATTTACATTATTTTAAAAGTACATCCAGCCAGTATAAGCCACCCTTGTGCACAGTCACGTGGTGTGTGTTACATAACCGGCTCCTTTCGTTTATCTCCGCTCATCCACTGACAGTGAGCTCAGACACCTTGACAATTTTCCACTTGTTTTGTTCAGGGAGGCTTTCATCATGTGGCAGAGTGTTGTTTAAGAAATGATCCGAGATCCAGTGTTTTGGAAAGGTATTACAGTAAAACCTTTTCCCTATTTTGTAGTGGTAATTCCCTTTGAACACACTGTCACAAAGGCTCATGGGATAACAGTAATGTGACTGCTGGCTGGGTCTGGATGCTGAAATCCATGTGGGTAAACCTTATGCAAAGATGAGAAGTTTGTCTTTTGTCAGTCCATTTTTTTGTATTACAGTCTTCATTTCTAATGCCACCTTGTTCCAATAAATTGGCTTTTAGTTTTTACACACCGTTATAGAGTAGAGAGGTTGTTTGCTTGTATTTCACACTGTACTGTTTACTGGAACAAATAGTAGGTAGGTCATTCAACTCTACACCCCAAATTGATTCTGGCAAGCCAAACCCAATCAGAAGTGATCCATGTAAATTAAGTCAGTATCTAATCTGTTGAGAGCTTTACCTCCAACACCTGCTTGTGTCCCTTTAAAGTCCCTGTGAACCGGAAGTTGCAAACGACTTTTCTCCAGTGTTGTGACATATTTCTAAGTGAAACGGAATATTGAACAGAGGGTGGGGTTTTATTTTAGCGCTCCTCCTCTCCATCTCTCGCTCATAGCAGACTAACGGTTTGAGGGGAGTGGTTAAGCGTTTTCAACCCAAGTCGTCAAACTGACGACATCAGAGAAGGAACGCCATTCCAGACTGGAAGTAACTTTTCAGATTTTGATTAAAGATTACGACGGCAAACAATTTTATTCTGTGTAATAACTTGCACGGATTAATTGTTCACCACAAGACTAGTAATATGCGCTAACAAAGTAAATAGAGTCAATTTTGATTTCATGACGACTTTCAGAAAAGAAAAAAAAGGGTTTAGGATCATGAGACACCGACACATTTTTTTTTCTTTTTTTTTACATTGTGAATTAAGTCATTGAATAGTCCTTAAGTCACGACTTTTTTATTTATTCCATTTGACTTGAATAACACGTCTTTTCATAAAAAGGGCAAAATATGTGATCTTTTTAAAAATATTAATGACCTTGTCACAGTAATGGGGAGGGCGTCTATAGGGATCTTCTGTTTTTTTTGTTTGTCACATGACCACATAATGACTTTCTGCATGTTAGTTGCACCGCACTTACTTGATTTGGCTTATTTTATTGTCAAATTTTTCACATTTAGAACTTTAATTTTTTGATAAAATACGGTAATATTGTGAAATTCTTCTTTCAGTCACATGATCCTTCAGAAATCATTATAATGTGCAATTTGGTGCTCAAGAAATATTTCTATACTCTTATCAATTGTTGAAAGCGGTTGTACTGATAATGAATTTTTTTCAGGGTTCTTTGATGAATAGATCCCAAACCTTTTGAACGGTGCAGTATGCCGTCTTCTGTATTTAAATGGAAAATATATACTTGTGTGCATTCATTGGTATGTATGAAACATTGCAAGGTTGTCAGAATGATAGCGTAGCTTAACTGTAATACAGTGCTGCAAAATCAGACCTTAATTCATAGAGGTTTTGCAACAAGATGTTTGTCTTCTAAGTCTTATCATCTCTGTAAAGGTGCATTTCAAAATGGCTTGGCATTAAAGATAATCTAAGAGCTTATATTAGTTTGACATTTTCACAAATGTATTTTCAGTGACTTTATTTTTGGTAGCTTAAATGTGTCAAATTCCTAAAACTTGTGTATACTGTATAGGGCGTTGATTATGCCTTAGACACTCTCTCCTCTCACATGGTCACGGTTCTTCAGATTCACTCAGTGCCTGGTGGTTGTTGTGATTTTAACGTTTTTTTTGAGGGGCGATACTATTCATAAGTAAAGGTGGAAAGATGCTTTCAAGCATAAAAAAAATCAACAGATTCAGTGACAAAGAATGACTTGATATAAAGTGTCCTTTAAATTGGCTCATTATGTTTATTGTGTGGGTTTAGGGAGTGGTTGAGCCCTGTGCGGTTACTGTGGCTCATTTCATTTGAAGGATGCCCACATTAGAAGCAGCTCTTCCATTCAACGAGAAAAGACCACTGTTGACAGACACAAAGGGTGTTTGTGTTTCCACGCACGCTTTTGTGTGGATACTGTGAGTGAGGGAGGGAGAGAGGGACATAGATGGAAATTGAGAGATTGGGTGGGTTAGCCATGTCTGGAATGTTGTCATGTTGAAACTCGAACTCCTCTTGAAAGACCCACATCAACTTTTTTCTTCCCCTACAGTCATATGTAAAGTTCATAGCTCTGTTGGCATTGTGCCCTCTGCCCCCAGGCCGTGGGGTGGTCTGTTGGAGTACAACAAGGCCTGTGATTAGCTCAACACGAGCCAAAGGCATGGCTCACAGACCCCTCAGATCCATAGGAAACCGTTGACGGCAATTTGATAAAATGTCAGCATATACTTGTTGAATTGGCCAAAATAGATGTAGGGATCTGCATTGATCTGTGTGTACTCCACATGTATTTTTTGTTCTTTTGCTGCTTTTTCAGTTTAGTTTATTAAAATGAACTAATGCAACACAGTTCTTGAACATTTTGTCACAACATGGGGTGCGTTCATACTTGACTGGTTTAATTTGATTAAAACAAACAAACTGTGTTAGTGCAGTTCATTTGAAAAAGTGTGATCGCTGCCATCCAAACCCTGGTGTGCACCAAACAAGTGGAAAGTTTGATTAAATGAAAGTTTATTGAATACATTTGCATTAAGACTATATCATTTTTTTTTTTTTTTTTTTTTTTTTGGCAGTAACCATATACATAGAAAGCCAAATTCAGACAGACAAACAAGTTGGGAAGGGATTTGAGCATTATTTTTCAAAATTAACATAATCCATATATGTAGTTTAATTTTGTACTCTACTATATTAAAATTGTATTTTCTTGTTATATATATATATATATATATATATATATATATATATATATATTTATATATATTTTAATTATATAAATTATATATATATTATATATTTTATTTAATTATATATATATATATAATTAAAGGTTAGAGGTTATATATATATATATATATATATATATATATAAAGGTTATATATATATATATATATATATTTATATTTGTAATATTGTGGCCATGTTCTGAATGAAATACTAGCTTACTACTTACCATTGTGCAATGTATGTAGACCGGCTACAATTTGTGAAAAGTAAAATGATACGTTAAACATTATTCCATGATAAACAGTTTACACAGCACTACATTGCATTTTAAAATGGTTATTTTGCATTTTTCAGTTTTGTGTAAAAAGTCTGATCATGTAAAGTAATGAGTCAAGAACCAGGTGTTTAAAGTCATTGTGGAATATTACTTCATTACTCATCACTGAAAATGGAGGGTAAAGTTGAGTGTATTGTATTGTGGGATAGAGTGAATGAACACAATGTGTGGTTTAATTCAGAATAGCATACAACTCTTAATTCTGCCATATCCTTACATAAGTAAGAGTAATTATATAGAGGTGTATGCTAGTATTCATGGTGTGTTTCGATTCCTTTCCAGAACTGGGTATTTTTATTACTTATAATAGGTATAACTTATTTAATTTAAAGTACCCCTATTATGCTTTTTCAAAAATTACCTTTCAGGCAGTGTGCAATATAGATGTTTGTAAATGTATAAGGTCTGTTTTAAAGATCAAAATGCACAACAACAAATAGTTATTGTCTACTAAAAGAAAGAATCGATTTTGAACTGCTGAAACGAGTTATCAGCAATTCCAGTCTCACCTCCTGTTACCTAACTACATCCAGCCTGATGTCTACTTTCACCCGCTCTCAAACACTAGTTGTAGCTGTGTTTGGTTCGTGTTGACATTTCTAGAAGACTGTTTTTAGCGCTGCAAATTAGGGCTGCACAATATATTGAAATTATCGAAATATCGCAAATGTATATATCGTGATATGCATATCGCAATGACTTGCAATAACTGGGGTCATGAACAAAAGACAAAGAGAAAATCACTCACTGCTCTTGGCTGAATGACTTTTGTAGCTTTAATAAGAATCAGTATTTAATTCATACAGTGAAAACTAAGCGTTTTATTTTTACATTTGATTATTCAGTTTCTGTTGTTAAATAAACGTAATGTAGGATAACCTGAAACCCTAAAGCCCGTGGTTTACACTGATGTTAAAATAATACTTCTTATGCTACAGTAAAACACTGCTGTTCACTTCCAGAAGCAGTAGGGATGTTTTCTTGTCACAAAAAGAATGTGAAACACGTACAGTATGTAGGTTATATCATTTTAAATATATTTTAAAGATAATTTAAGTTTAATTTACACACTTTTTAAGCATTATCGTATCATATCGAATATCGCACGCATATAGCATTTTTCTTCAATATCGTGCATCCCTACTGTGAATCCACTTTGCATGCACTTCAAATGGGTGAGGAGTTCACCCAAAAATTAACTCACCCTCAATCCATCCTAGGTGTATATGACTTTCTTCTTTCAGCCAAACACAGTTATATTAAAAATATCCTGACTCTTCCAAGCTTTACTATAATGAGGGTGAATAGTATAACTAGAATAGAATAACTAAGATTTTGAAGCCCAAAAAAGCACATCCATTCATCATAAAAGTAATCCATATGACTCCAGGGGTTTAATAAAGGCCTTCTGAAGTGAAGCGATGCATTGTTTTGAAGAAAAAATTCCATATTTATAACTTTATAAACTAGAATCACTGGCTTCCAGTAACAGCCGTTACATTTATTAACCCCATGGAGCCTTATGGATTACTACTTTTTACTAATTTACTACTTCAATAGTAAATCTCAGTTACTGTTTACTCCCATTTTTTAAAGCTTGGAAGAGCCTGGTTATTTTGGCTCAGATTGTGTTTGGCTGAAAGAAGAACACTTTCAACACGTTGAAAGGTCACGCGTGTTCCGGTTCAAAAAGGTAGGGTATAGGGCGAAAAAATCGCCCGACATCGTTGTTTTACCATATTTATTTTATTTATTTACTTTTTGTAAATACTGTTTGACTTAGTCTTTGCACGTTTGCTTTGTGGTTCGGTACTTCCGCCTGTCACGTGTGATCTTTCAACGTGTCCGATCGTTGCGCTAGATAAGACTGGGATCCTTGGCTGGGATTGTGTAGAGCCCTTTAAAGTTGCATTGAAGCTGCAATTTGGACCTTCAAACCATTGAACCCCATTGAAGTCCACTATATGGAGAAAAATCCAGGAATGTTTTCCTCAAAAACCTTAATTTCTTTTTGTCTGAAGAAAGACATGAACATCTTGGATGACGTGGGGGTATAAATTCAGGAAATGTTAATTCTGAAGTGATCTAATCCTTTAAGTGAGCTGATAGCAATAGATGTCTATAATTCGGGAATAACAAATGCAGTTTTTTTACAATAAATAGGTTTTTTTTCTGATTGGTTTTAATCCAGAAGATGTGGGGGCAGGAATTCATTGCTCCCACTATGCTGGAGGGTACAAATAGTTATAGATCTAATTTCCTGCAGTGTGATTTGGAGCAGGAGATGGGATATTTTTTGAGGCTGATGGTCTTATATGGATTGGATGGAAAGGTTTCTAAGCAAGTGAATGGTTGTAGTGTATAGGATGTAAGAAAACAAAGAAAAGTTTAGGTTTATTAGTCAAAATGGGGCAGGCAGTTGTGTGTGTACTGACAGGTAAGTGAACACCGTTTACATTTACAGTTAAGATTCTTCTTTTCCACGTTTGAGATAAAAGCAGTCAGGATGCTGTAGTTCAGAGATAATTTAAAATGATGACACAGCTCCATGTTGTTTAGAGGACAGACATGTCTACTGTCACTGACAGTTAGGACAGTCTTGCTCTGCGTTCATCGCTAGATCACATTTTCCCTTCAGCGACAGGTGGAGCGTACGATTTTTCAATGTTTCTTTTTTTTTATGTTACAGTGCTTACAGTGATTCAAAGTCTTCTTTTCTTTTACCTCTCCACATCATTAGAACATTTGGTCTCACTTTATATTAGGTGTCTTTAACTACAATGTAAATGAACATATACTACTAACATATAAATTAATCTTTTGCTAGAATGCACTTACAGTATTGTGTACATGCATTATTTTTTACATTGTACTTAAAAATAAAAAAATACCTGCATGTAATTACAGCTGTAATTAATTTCTGTAATTACATCTATAATTACACCGTTGACCTCACCTTTCCTGTATACCCTTAAACCTACTTATACCACCAAACCTGTCCCTAACCCTACCCGTATCCCACCTCAATAGCAGCAAGAGTTTTTTTGCAATACAGTATGAACACAATAAGTACATTGTACTTATTTTTTGATGGAAATACATAGTAGTTAAAGACACCTAATATAAAGTGTGACCGAATATTTTAGCTTGCATTATAGAATCGTTAGTTCCAGATCAGCTTCACAGAAAATGCAATGATTATATCAAAATAATGTCCATATGGCAGTAATATACAGCTACTGTATAAAAGGCTACATGTTATGTGGTTAACTTCATGTATTATGTTAAGCTGAACCAACAAACGTGTGTTAGTCAGCAAATACAACTAGTGCTCATAATGTTTACAATACAAGGATTATGTTACAATATGATATTTGAAAGTTTTGTCTGTAGATCCAAAGTTGCCATCATCTGAAATCTTCGCAATTATCGGTATCGCCCGAAAACATCGCAAAGGCTGGATCTGAACAGATCCAGATATAATTGTAATACGATTATGCAATTAAGAATGCTTGGCTAAAGGGATGTCTTTATTTTGGATTTATACAGAATTTACGTCACAGAGTTCATCTTAGAGGTCGGGAGTTTAAACTCTGGGAAAATTCTCAGTCCAATGATCTAGTAAGCGAATTCATTCAAACAATCAGTTCAAAACGGCGCAAATGAAGAAAACCAGGCTTGTTACTTCAGTGATGGCAGAGCGAATAGAGACTGTGTTTTCAGTGAATTATTCATTCCACTGTGTATTTCGCTTTAAAACACGAGCTCTGTCATTTTGACAGATATGTCATCTGTCATCTTGGAATTGGTCTGTTTATCTGTGACTGATAAACGCATCGCGCTGTGTGAAATACAGACTGAACGGAACGTCAAAACATCCCACCGCTGGCCTGATGATATGCAAACTATGTTTGTCAGCTGGATAAAGCAAACCAGCATCTCGCTAGTAAAGTTTTGATGGATGAGGAATGCAGTCAAGGTAAAGACAAGTGAGGTCTCCAAGTGTCCTTTATTGAAAAGACACCTAAATTTACCTTGAAAAAAGCTGGCAGAAAATACTGTTTTGTGAGAATCATCCTTCAATCTGATGATTTACTTTGCTGGATATAGCAAATGACGACAAAATGAATGTGTTAAACAATATAAATGGTGTATGCTTAATTTAACCATAAGGGTGCGATTTAATCACAATTAAAATTACAAAGGAGCAATAGGGCTATATTATAAGTAAGAGGCAATATTTTATCATTTCTATGGGGCTTAATAGGTAGTCAATGTAGAGATGACCTGATTTTTGACCTGGTAAGAACTGTTTCAGCTGCATTCTGGATTTGGGCTAACTGTATCTTGTTTTCTGAAGATGCAATGACACTGGGACTAACTGCACTGGGACTTTCCACTGTTTGTATCACTACGCTTGTTAGAATTTGCATGTTCTAAAAAAGGAAAGAGAGGAACATTTAGGCTCGTTGCTTAAAGTTTATTCATGGAAATCATTCCTAATTTGGATTGTTAGGAATCCTGCATGGCTTATAAGACAGTGTTTTTGACAGGATTGAATAATGAGACCATCTGTAGACACTGGCTGATCTCTTGGAATTGCATGAGTGTGAGTTAATAATGACAGAATTACCATTTTCTTAGCCCTTTAAGACCGTTTTTAACAGAGAAATACTTTTCAGTTCATATGCAAATTGTTCTAACATCAATATTGTGCCGATGACAAAATAGACACGTAATGAATGCTACTCACTGGAAAAATATGACACAGCCGTCAATCTACCTTGTGTTTGAGTTCAAAACAATTGCCTGTTGAAAGTTTGAAACAAGTGCTTTCATGCCGTAACATCATCATGCCTCATACCTCTCTAATGGAGGGTTCAGCAGCTGACTGATTTGTTTGAAACATCACATCATGTCCTGACTTTTATTTCCATCTGTTTTCCTAGAGTTACTGGGCTCCACAAAGAGGCTGAATGTGAACTACCAAGATCAAGATGGGTAAGTTCTCTCATTTTCCACACGTTTAGTTCAAAATGTGGAGAACAAGGAAACATGTATGCAATATCACATAAGCAGAAGTGGGATATGGCTCTATATCAGAACAGATGATATAAAGGGGTGAATTCAGGGACACTTTTCCCCAGTGATCTCAAAAGCAAAAAGAGCCCCAATCAACCTGAATTCACATTACATAAATTTAACATATATTTTGGTGGGTCGTTTGGTGAGTCATCCAAACCTTCCCCCTTTAGAGTTTAATATTTATGTAGTAAACTCACTTGACTGAAATTTATGAATTTTTCATGTTTATAACTGCTGTCGGAGCAGATTGAAGCAAACGGAGCACATCAGACACAAAAGCTTTAATCACATGTGCAAGGTTTATGTTCATCTTTGGCTGATCAGAACATTGCACGTGTCCCACCTGTTTAAACACTGTCTGAAAATGTGCTGTTCTATCATGTCGATGTCCTTCTTTTTTACAAGAAGGTGGTCTATGCTTTCTGACGCTGTGACTAGTCAACCCTTACTCAATTTAAAAAACTTTAAAAATCTTGTTGAAAATTAATTGTCACAAAAACACAAATATGGGATTTTGAATCCCCTGTTTGTTTGAAAAACGCTATTATTAATAATTAAAAAAAACACCTGCCATACTAGACTCAACATACATGATATATGAATTTATTATTTTACTTGGCTATTGTTTTTTTTTTTTTTTTGTATATTGACACTCTTTGCCAATCTGTGCATCATTTCCCCACTCATGAAATGCGTCCTCATCTGTGCCTAAAGCAGTAATGAAGTTATCAAGAACATTAATTAATTAAACCTAGACGAATATGTTACCTGTAGGGAATAACTGAATATTTGACTCATCCACCAATTATAATTTCCTCTTTGTAGAGTCTTCTGAGTTTAAAATATTGTTCCCCTAGTAAAATAATTGGTGAAGAAAGATAAAACACTTGGCATCAAGCTGTTTAATTACTCATTACAAAATTATCTGTATAATTTTGCATTGCTATATTTAAGTGTGTGTGTTTTTAAATCAATGAATGATTTATTAAAGTGATTTATTTCTTTTTGACCAGTCCTGCATTAGATTATAGCAATATAGGGCCCTATTTTAACAATCTAAGCCCATGGTTTAAAGCACACTTAGAAATTCAGTCCGAATTCACTTTTGCTAGTGTAATGACAGGAAAAATGGTCTGTATGCCCGGCGCATGGTCTTAAAGGGTTGTCTCTATTCTCTTAATGAGTAATTGGTGTGTTTTAGGCGTAACGTCCAATAAACCAGTCAGAGTTTCATCACCCATTCCCTTTAAAAGCCAGTTGCACTCGCGCCAACAATGTGCCTGAACACGCCTCGTTTTACCCATTGGCGCACAAATGGGCGCTCAAATAGGCGCAAATGCATTTGCCATTTAAACAACGTGGCGCAGAATGATAACTGCGTCGGGCTGAAACTAGCAAAAAAACACTTGCGTCATGCCTGGCACTGCATTGGGCCGGGTGTATGATAGGGCCCATAGTGTACATCGGCTGTACACTGTAAATCAGATTGCATTAAAAATATAAACAGAGGGAAGTATGGGACTTGAAATTGTTCACACATTACTGTAAACATTCACACATAAATGTCTGGCATTAGTTCAGTTCAGTTTTTTAAACAGGAATTTGTATTGTAAGAATTAAACATAATACGTCCTATATTAACCTATGTTTGTTTACTGCATGCCCCGCAGAGTAGCAGACACATAATACAATTATATGTCTAAAGTTAAAGAGCAACTTGCAGGTTAGAAGACCCAACAAGTCAATGTATAGAAAAATAATGTAGGAACTAGATTTTCTTAAAAAAAAAAATTATAAATACGCTACAGTGGCTTCTGGAGTCGTTTTTGTGAGAAAATTTTACTTCCGCATCTGAAAATGGGCGTGACGAGCGAGAGTCGTGACGTAGCGCGAGGGAGAGCGGTCGATTCAAACAACAGGGAAAAATGGATTGCAGTGAAAGAGCTCAGGTTACAAATTACAATGGATGTGAATGAAGAAACCGAGTTCTCCGACGAGCATGCCTATGATGGCCCACAGGCATATAATTATGAGCCTCCTAGGCGAGATAGAGGCCAGGAGGGGGAGATTAGGGGCAGAGCCGGCCCGTCCATTAGGCGACATAGGCGGTCGCCTAGGGCCCCGCCTTGCCAGAGGGGGCCCCTGTATCTAACAATAATTATACTTAATAAATCGTTAATTAAGCATAATATTTAAAATTCACTTAGATGCGTGCATCTCGACTTCCGCAGTCAGAGAAGCCCCAAGCCCGACGCATTGCATGGACCTGACTAATCATGATACAGTTCACAGAGACGGTGAGTATCTAATAAATTACCCAGACCTACAACATACATAAAAAGGATAGCTCTGTATAGTTCAGACATGACAAATTTCCGAAAAAGATAATAAATACATAACAATAGAACGAATAAAATACGAAAACATAAGAAATATACACAGTAGCTCGTCACATGCTAATTTGCATAATACCGCCCGAGATATAGTGGGAGACCTCGAGTACCGTAATTATCACAGTATCCACACACACGGATTCCACCACACTTCTCTCCAAAATGCTCACGTTTTAGAAACAAGAGACTTTTTTTTTTTTTTTTGTGGTGCTCTTACCCTTTAGTAATGCTTAATTTCTTAGGCCTATATGAGGCATTTTGCATGACAGAAAATGTGCTGTCAAAAATAAAATACCAAATATTATAATCTCTATGGTAATATCGACTTCACATATTTGGATTGCCTTGTCTGTCATAACGTCACGAAGTCTCGTCAGAGTCGTAGTCATACAGCAATGCTATTTTTAGTTAATTGAAATAATAATATGTTAAACTGTGGTAGAAATGGCATCCAAACGCCATCTTTCTGGAGCTGAAAAAAGGAAGAGGAGAATGGTTGAGGAATAAAGACAAGCTCAAAGTAAAGGTGTGTTCTTCTGACTTCTATAAATAGTGCGTTATTTATTGCTGTATTATTAGTTTTACTAATAAATGTAACAATGCCCATGATCGCAGACAGACAGACAGACATGGAAAAATTGGGCCACATTCAGCGTGTTAAGAATTATCTACCCATGCATTTTGTATAGATTTTAATCCTCTGATGAAGTTATCGTAGTTTTTTTAAATTAAGGTGGACCATCTCAGACCTCAAAATGGCCGTTTTACCCCTTTTGATAGGCTATTTATGCAATTAATTTATATTAACTGTCTCTTTTTCTGCAATTTCTCAACTGAGAATAATGGTAATTAATAATCACTATTATAATTTTGAGCAAAATAATTGTGATTATCAGTTCCATTATTATCATGCAGTCCTAACCCACCCCATCCATTCTCCCTTACCGCTAAAAACAGGTTTCTCACTCTTTCCAAATTAATATTTAAACATTTCTAAATAATACAAAACATTTTTATTATTGTGATCATCAGTAAAAAGTTAAAATGTAGTAGCCTACTGCATTTCTAGTCATTATGCATAATTACTACTGCATTTACAAAAATACCTTTAATTTATGCTTTATTTTATATGCTTTATTTTTTTATGTGTGCTTTCTGTCTTTTATGTACTAGGCTAGGGCTATGCTAAAAATCTCTTAGTTTCTTAGTGTTTTTTCATATGTACGTTGAATGTTACACTTTTATAAACTTATATATTGAGCAATCTATAGCCTAATTTTATTTATATATATATATATATATATATATATATATATATATATATATTATAATTTATGTACAATTCACACATTTTACTTCATTTATTTGAGTTTCATGTAAATATTTTTTTCATTTTTGAATGCTACACTTAATACACATTTACAAACTTAAATATTGAAATTGTCATATGTGCTTTCTCTTCCTTCATAAAATTGTTATGAGAGTTTTTTACTCCAGTGGGGCCAATTTTCATGATCTTGCCTAGGGCCCCACAACCCCACGGGCCGGCACTGATTAGGGGAAGGAACAATGGGCAGAGGAGAGAAGTAGAGTTGTGGTGTCAAGAAAACCAGTGGCGAATAGGGCAAGTGACCTGGTGAGTGCAAGTTAGCACCGTGGCTAACGCTGGTTCATCTACTGTAGGGCTAGTACCTTGATGTTATGCAATAAATCTGCTTTAGCAAACATACGTTCGACCTTGTTCTTGATTAAACATCCATTTAGATTGTCTTAATGTAAGACAGCAACGTTTTGTCTTCTCATATTCTACAACCTACGATTCGAACGCTGAGACAGTGATTATGCAGTCCATCCAAGCTGGTTAGCACTAGCTACATTGACTAATGACCATGCCATAACATAAATAATGACAATACCTAAGCTACAATAACAACAGTCTAACAATCATATCTGTATAAAAATCCAGTAAGTTACGCGGTTTTGCCTGCAAGAGGGAGGGAGAGAGGCAAATGTCTCTCTGATGGCTTTTTGTTGGCTAACGTTAGGTGCTTGTGCGGACATTGCGAGTCTATGACGTCGGCGGTGGACAGCATGTGTTGTCGAGAGGTGGATGCCTATTGGGCCGTAGTTGAGGGTTTAGTTCCGACCACGTATATTACCTGCCTGACGCTCCATCCCGGCTTTGATGCGTGTTGCCTCAACCCGTTTTCACTGCAGGTAGCATACCTCAACTTCAGGCAGGAGCATGGCCCTCTCCAAGTCAACAGACCAGAGTATGTTTAGACGAAGTTATAACACCACATGCCTAATCTATTATAGTTGTCAGTTTTCTACATAAATAAACTTTATATCAAAAGAATGTGCATTATTGATGCTGAGGTTTTAGCAGATTTTCAAACTCAGATGTGCATACATACAGTTGAGGCTCTACAATTAACGTTACCATTATGGAATAGAATAACAGAAAATGTTACATCAAATACTTATCACTTAATTGTAGTGACTATAACAGGATTGTTAATATCATGATTGCCCCCTTCATTGCTCTAGACAATTCCGATGCACAGCCTACAGGCAGGTGGTCCGATGGGCATATGGGTTTCTGGGCAGGGAGATCAGGAAGGTGATACCTGCTTGTGTTGTGGTCGCAATCAGGAGGCAGTTTCCAGAGGAAGGAGGAACATACAGAGGCTTCCAATGGCCCCATATGGGAGGCAATCAATAAATATGTATTTTTGTACAAAATGAACACATCACACAAATTGTCTTGGTGTATAAAATGTATTTCTAATTTCATTGACAGTAATTAGGACTTAAAACGTGAATGACGTTCAAGATGGTGGCCGACTGCCTCATCCTTGGCGATTTTATGATGCGTGGAAAGAGGGGCAGGTGCAGCTGAGGACAGGATGGCGCTGTCTTCTTTGAGGGCCTGTGGTGACCTTATATATCCCTCTCTCAGGGAGACCATCAGGGCTGATGCATATTCTTGATGAGGGAAACAAATATTGAATCACATTCAGTTAAAGGGATACTCCACTTTAAGATGAAAATTCTGTCATCATATAATCACCCTCATGTTGTGTGTTGTAGTGTGATACACCAGCAATACAATACATTCCAGCATGAGGTTAGTGAGGTGATGATTTGATTCCATGATTATTTATACAGACAGTAGGCTATGCAATGCTGTTGTAATTAACAGTTTTGACCTTTTTCAATGAGGTTTTGGCTGCTATATTAGACTGCATTAGCTGTAGCCATATTCATCCATTAACCTTCATCAACATTTACCTGCTGTACATTCCAAGAAAAGAGAAGCCGGTGTGCTTTGGCGCAAAGTGCAGCATGAGTGAATGGAATGCCTCCAAGGAAAATGTTTGGTGTTGTGGTGAGAGCTGTCGAATATCCTTCAGCAGGGCCTTTCTGGAAGCAACACTTTCCAACTTTATCGCAGCTGTTGATCCTGTAAAAAACAGTGTATTTTATAAGTACTATTATTATTATTAGGCAATTAGTAGTATACTCAAACAAATCTTTGACAAGCACAATGCAAATGTGACCTCTGACCCCAATTGTACAGTCTATTGTACCTGGTTCAAGCCACTGCTTGTCTCTTCCCTCTCCTTCCAGAGGTGGGTGTGCACATTGCGGAAATGAAGGGTAGCTGTGTTCATGTATATCCTGAACATGGTTCAGCATGCTCTGCCACTTGGCCTCCATCTTATCAGAATCGCCATTTGGGGTGGAAGACGCAGTCCAGTATAAATGGTTGATGATGGCGGGTCTCCATAGCTTCAGGTCCTCACAATCCTTCTCCTTGGCCACAGTATCCAGTGCTTTTTGTAGACCTGTTCCAGAGCAGAAACGTGAAATATTGAAAAAGCTATTAGAAATCACAAATAACATCCAAACTAAGCAAAACTACGGCACCGACATTACGTTACATACTTTTCCCAATATGCCAGATGTCGTAGAAATGCCTCGTTCCTTCTGGACACAACTCCTCACGGACCCACTTAGCAACCTATAATATGCAACACATTAAGAATGAGAACATTTACTTCAAGTTCACAGTATAGTTTTACAGTAGATATTATGATATAGAGATCCATCTATCTATTCTGGTCTGTACAAGCATCTTTACCTGCCAATTTCTGTCAGTTATTAGGGTTGACACCTGCATGCCTTGGTCCTTCAGGAACCGCACACTGCGCTTCAGACCCTCTATCTCACACCAGGTGCTGCTTAGGACCTCTGAGCTCTAACAAAAAAAAAAAGATTTGATCATATCAGTAGCTTTTAAACCTGACACCTGATTTATGTGTCTAGCATATTATTAACCTACCTGGACAAGTTGAAGATCCAAAACCTTGTTTATTCGGTCTTCAATCAAGGAATATGTTCCATATTTGGCACAATGTCCAGGAGAGTCTGATCTATAAATATATAAAAGACAGGTTTTTTTTGGTTAATGAAAAAAAAAAAAAATCACAGACACTTTAGGTATCTGTTAATACTGTGTTGGCCTGTTTTCTGTATCCGCAATAAGAGCCGAATCATAATACCTGCAGTCACCAGAGAGGATCAGTCCACCCCCAATCTCCTTCAGCTCTCTGATGATCCCTCTCTGCTCATTCTGCCAGGCCTGCACGATGGTAGGAATTGTGTAGAGGCGCTGATGGCGGAAAAAAGTGCTGGCACTGATGCACTGCAGCCCAAACAGCTTCAGCATTCGGATGGTCTGAGTAGCCAAGCAGCCCGAAAAGTGAATGGCACCGCTGAGTAGAAGATTGCAGGCTGGCATGTTTCGGTGCAGCATATTTTGATTCTGCCAGTAACGCTGATAGCCACATGCTGTGCAGGCCTGACCGATGTATATGAAACAGGAAATTAATACAACTACTAATACCATTAATGTATATAGTACAAACACAGACCAAATTCAAAGTCACTCACACTTCCTCTGGATTTCCAGGGTAAGGCCATGATTAAACTCCAGACAAACAGTTCAAAAATATTCTCTTACCTGCTTGATTTTTATGTAAGTCCCTTCCTGGAACTCTATTTGTCCCTGGGTTTCTCCACAACAGACCGAGCAAACAGTGAACAGACACATCAGCTGGCTTAGGCAAACAATGAACTTGTCAGCCACACTGGAAAAAGAAAAGGAGAATGCTCATTAATGCTGACAGTGACAATTTGTGGACACAAAATCACAATAAAAATAGGTATTCATTTTTTTTTAACTTGAGGTCATTGAGGGATTCCTGTATTGGCTCTTCTGGATTCTCCTCATCAGATGTCTCACTACTAATCTCCTCGTCTGGGATCCAGACTGGGATCTGAGCCCTCTGCATCTTCAAAATCTACAGTGCTAGGTGCATCTATCACTTCATTACTGGCTGCACTCTCTGCCAAAATCTGAAAACATAGCAAAATCACACAATAAAATAGGATACAAACTTAGTTACCAACTGGATCAGTAATAAATCAGTAAATAAAAAAGAAATATAAATCCAAAGCAACTCTGACATGTCAAAAACCTTCATTCAAACACATTACTAAAAGCATTTTAGAATTTGATCATTTGAAACATGGCAGGTCACCTCTGACATGGATAAATGGCTTTCAAACAAATGCCTTCTGTACAATTGTGGCTTGTTTGCAGAACCAGCATTATAATGTCCCAGGGAGCTACAACAATTCGTTATTTCATGAATTAAAAACAACCTCAAATCGAATCTAGGGGATTTCTACATATTGAGTAATACATTTGGACCTTGCAATTTACTGGAGAGTATAACGTTAGCTTACGGGGATACAAAATCAGGCGGGAGGAACAGTTTGAATTGAAATGCGGGGGAAACGGGAGAGTTAGGCTAACTGTTAGCTGCCTGCCAATAGCTAAGTTATAGCATTGTGCAAACTGCTAAATTCATGTCAGAAGGCAGACAATTACGACAACCTGTCCTAAAGCTCAGTCTCTCTCCCGCTCTCTGTATTATTATACTAAAACATTACGAAATCACACAAATTAAGAGTTAAAATAATTAAAAGAAAGACTTACTCTGCTAAGTGCTCGTTTTCGTTGCACATAATTTCTCCCGCTCTCTGTATTATTATACTAAAACATTACGAAATCACACAAATTAAGAGTTAAAATAATTAAAAGTAAGACTTACTCTGCTAAGTGCTCGTTTTTGTTGCACATAATTTCTGCTAACGTTAGCACTTGGTCCTCCAGTCCCGCCCGCGCCAAAATCAGGTGTCAGTTTTGATGGTGGACTTGATTCCATCGAGTGCACCGAGGGAACAGCATCAGTGATCAGCCTCACATGTTCCTTACTCCGAAATCCCATCCGAGATTCCAACAAATCTCCAGGTCGATAATTCTCCGGAGTGAAATGTGCGCCACAAACGACCGAGTGTATGGTGACAGACGCGGCAGTGAAGTCTGCTCTCTTCACCTGAACAAAACGCACCCAAGAACGAAAAGCCTTGTTTTTCCTATAAGGAAAATGATGGACACGATGTCCTGACAGGCTGGATTTTGTGCAACCAGCACAAACACAAAAATTTACCATTATGGCTTCTCTAAAACTCGATCTAAAACTTTCTCTGTCGCTCACTACTGCTCTAACTACTACACCCACAATGAGAGCGCTGGCTGAACGCGAGCTCATGTTTACCTCGCCCTACGTCATATGACGCGTTGCTAAAGGGGGAAAGGCGTATTCCAGAGCCTAGCACATTTTCATCAAAATCTCTACAACCAATTAGATTTCATTAGGAATTTCTACATATGTGTTTTTAAAAAACCTCTTCAGACAATATCAAGTATTAATTCAGTTATAAATTTAACCTGCAAGTTGCTCTTTAAAGCAAACATTTGAGAGAAAATCTGGTGTGTGTGTTATATGCATGTACAGGGACGTGAAATAAAGGGCACTTCTCATAATTACGTATTTTTTTCTTTTTTTAAACAAAGTATATATTTTAACGCAACTCTGACTTCATTTTTAAAAAATTAATTTATAAAGTAATTAATTAATTAATCTTCCTTAATCTTACAAAATAATCAGTTCACACAGAAACCATGGTCTCCTTAGTATTCACTAGGTTTAGGAAACCATTCCACAATTTGCATGTTTTGAAAACATTTTCTATGCTACTAGTTTCAAGTATATATGAAGAGTTCAGATGCAAAAGCCTCTAAGTGCCATCTGAATTTTTTTTTCAAGCTCGTATATTTAAGTTCAGTAATTTAACTTAAATGACAATTAATAGGTAATTTTCATTGCCAGTAATGTGAAATAAGTGAACATAAACATACAAGCTTGACCTTGATTAGCTTGTTCAGGTGTGTTTGATTAGGGTTGAAGCTAAACTCTGTTGGACAGTGGCCCTCCAGGACCGAAGTTGCCCACCCCTGTCCTAAGGGATAGTTCACCAAAAAATGAAAATTGTGTAATTATTTACTCTCTAATGTTGTTCCAAACCTGTATTAATTTCTTTCTTGTGCTGAACACAAAAGAATATATTTTGAAGAATGTGGGTAAACAAACCGTTGCAGGTCCCCATTGACTTTCATAGGAGAAAAAAACTACACACTGGGGAGCAGCAACTGTTTGGTTACCCACATTCTTCAAAATAACTTCTTTTCAGCAGAAGAAAGAACTTATTACGGGTTAAATTTAAGAGTAAATTATGACAATTTTCATTTTGGGGGAACTATCCCTTTAATGTTAATAAATCAACAAAACAAAGAGAAAATCATTCACTGACTGAGAACTTTAATAGTAGTTTAATAAGAAACAATGTATAATTTATACAGTGAAGTCTTTTTTAGTCTGTTTTAATTTCATATTTGTTCATTTAATTACTTTCTTCAATGTTACAGCTAAATACACCTACTGTACAGTATCTGAACAAATAAAGCACTGTTTATTTCATTTGTATATTAAGCGGTGTAATGTGTATCTTTGTTCTTATTTTTTTAATAACAAAGAAAATAATGACAGATTTTTATCTTCGCCTCTTTGGCCTAAATGTCTACCTTTCCTTTTTTATTTTATATTTTGTTAACTATGGCTAGGACTTGACATTGTTCACACATTACTGTAAACATTCACACATAAATGTCTGGCATTACTTCAGTTAAGATTTTTAAACAGGAATTTGTATTGTAAGAATTAAACACACAATGAGTCCTATTATATTAACCTGTTTGTTTACTGCATGCCCTGCAGTGTCGCAGACACATATTAAAATTATAGCCTACTCCATGTCTTGACTTGAGTTTGTTTGCTGCGCCTAGCTGTGGTTTTGCTTTCACAGTGTATTTGCATACAGTGGGGAGAACAAGTATTTGATACACTGCCTATTTTGCAGGTTTTCTGCAAAGCATGAAGAACTTTTTTACTTGCAAAGCATGTAGTAGAAGTCTGTAATTTTTTTCATAGGTACTATTCAACTGTGAGTGATGGAATCTAAAACAAAAGTCCAGAAAATCACATTGTATGATTTTTAAGTAATTAATTTTTATTTTATTGCATGACATAGGCTAAGTATTTGATACATCAGAAAAGCAGAACTTAATATTTGGTACAGAAACCTTTGTTTGCAATTACAGAGATCATACGTTTCCTGTAGTTCTTGACCAGGTTTGTACACACTGCAGCAGGGATTTTGGCCCACTCCTCCATACAGACCCTCTCCAGATCCTTCAGGTTTCCGGGATGTCGCTGGGCAATACGGACTTTCAGCTCCTCCAAAGATTTTCTATTGGGTTCAGGTCTGGAGACTGGCTAGGCCACTCCAGGACCTTGAGATGCTTCTGACGGAGCTACTCCTTAGTTGCCCTGGCTGTGTGTTTCGGGTCGTTGTCATGCCGGAAGACCCAGCCACGACCCATCTTCAATGCTCTTCCTGAGGGAAGGAGGTTGTTGGCCAAGATCTTGGTCAAGTGATACATGGCCCCATCCATCCTCCCCTCAGTACGGTGAAGTCGTCCTGTCCCCTTTGCAGAAACGCATCCCCAAAGAATGATGTTTCCAACTCCATGCTTCACAGTTGGGATGGTGTTCTTGGGGTTGTACTCATACTTCTTCTTCCTCCAAACACGGCTAGTGGAGTTTAGACCAAAAAGCTCTATTTTTGTCTCATCAGACCACATGACCTCCTCCCATTCCTCCTCCTCATCCAGATGGTCACTGGCAAACTTCAGACGGGCCTGGACATGCGCTGGCTTGATTTTAATCCATTACGGCGTAGGTCATTGACCTTTCTTCAGGTCATTGACCAGGTCCTGCCGTGTAGTTCTGGGCTGATCGCACACCTTCCTCATGATCACTGATGCCCCACGAGCTAAGATCTTGCATGGTGCCCCAGACCGAGGGAGACTGACCGTCATCTTGAACTTCTTCCATTTCTTGCGCCAGCAGTTGTTGCCTTCTCACCAAGCTGCTTGCCTGTTGTCCTGTAGCCCATCCCAGCCTTGTGCAGGTCTACAATTTTATCCCTGATGTCCTTACACAGCTCTCTGGTCTTGGCCATTGTGGAGAGGTTGGAGTTTGATTGAGTGTATGGACAGGTGTCTTTTATACAGGTAATGAGTCCAAACAGGTGCAGTTAATACAGGTAATGAGTGGAGAACAAGAAGGCTTCTTAAAGAAAAACTAACAGGTCTGTGAGAGCCGGAATTCTTACTGGTCGGTAGGTGATCAAATGCTTATGTCATGCAATAAAATGCAAATAAATTATTTAAAAATCATACAATGTGATTTTCTGGATTTTTATTTTAGATTCCGTCTCTCACAGTTGAAGAGTACCTATGATAAAAATTACAGACCTCTACATGCTTTGTAAGTAGGAAAACCTGCGAAACCGGCAGTGTATCAAATACTTGTTCTCCCCACTGTATATTCTATCCAAACTTTGTTCTGTAACACCTTTGTGCGCAAACAGGATGAAGAAAGTGCCTAAGAGTGCCTAGCTTGTCTAAGAGATACAAATATAATTCTTCTGTTGTTTCTCCTCAATATACAGTATGACACAAACTTACATGTATCGTAGTTTTCCTTTAAACTATAGCTCATGGTTAGTCAAAAGCAACGTGACATGGTTTGACTCGTTTTCTTATGACTCTTCCCATGATTCCTTTGCTTTGAGGTATACCATCACTGTTTGGAATCAAAGCTTAGACTGTTGAGAGAGCCACAGACTCAAAGCTCTGATCACTCTTAAAAATTCTGGACTGTGGCTCTGGGAAATGTCGTCTGGAGATGAAACTGCTACGTGTATACTTTGTGTGCATTTGAGATCACAACCAATCTACATTAAAGAAAGATGACATGAAAAAAGATTTTGTATTTGATGATAATGATTGAGTTGAATGAACAGCTAGACGCCCTAAGGTATTGCTGACATAAGTCACAGATGAAGACAAAGACTTTTGTCTTAATTGTCCTTGGTAAAACTTTTGTTTGGCCAACTTGAATTAGTTTGTTCACTGAATTTCTCATTCAACCAGAAAATTCCTGTCAAGGCAACTACTGATTTTTGTAGGGGTGGGCGATAGAGCAAAAATATCATATCACGATTCTTTTCAGGAAAATTAATTATCGTGATTCTTTTTCAAGTTGGTTTTACTATTTTACAAGTGACTGAGCATTACAGCCAAACTAATGTTCCTATTTTAAAAAACAAAGCCTTATTGGTAACAAAATACAAAATAAAAAGGAATGGTAGACATTAAGGCCAAAGTTGCAAAGATAAAAGTCTTTGTCATTATTTTCTTTATTAAAAAAATAAGAGCAAAGATACTCATTACACAGCTTAATATACAAATGAAATAAACAGTGCTTTATTTGTTCAGATACTGTGTACAGTATGTGTATTTAGCAGTAGCATTGAAGAAAGTAATTAAATGAACAAATATGAAATTAAAACACTACTGTACATAGACTTGTTTCTTATTAAAACTACTATTAAAGTTCTCAGTCAGTGAATGATTTTCTCTTTGTGTTTTGTTGTTTTATTAACATTAAAGGGATAGTTCCCCCCAAAATGAAAATTGTCATAATTTACTCTTAAGTTTAACTCCAGCAACTGTTTGGTTACCAACATTCTTCAAAATCTTCTTTTGTGTTCAGCACAAGAAAGAAATTAATACAGGTTTGGAACAATATTAGCTTTAAGACCGGTAGGCGACACATTTTAACACGCACCAGATTTCCTCTCAAATGCTTGCTTTCACTTTAGACATAACCATCTCTGTTTATGTAAACCTTGTGTGTATTTGACAGTATTAGCGCAATGAGACTCTAAAGATAACTCAGTCCAGTAACCAGGCGCTGTGTGACAGGCTTTTAGTGCATGTGCACTTCGGGTGTATGAGCTCAGAAAAGCGCACGTTAGAACAGCACATCGGCACGCAAATGAAATGTTAAACCGGCAAGGCTTTAAAGCACGTGCAAATAATGAACTTTTGTGAATTGCAGTGTCCCGTACCTCTGCATTAACTTGTGATGTGTATGTGGGTGATTCTTCAATTGGGGGCTATTTAGCCATCTTACATTTTGATGAATGAAATTTGGTTGAATTTTGTTAGAATTATGTCAAGATAATGTTTACATGCTTTGATGTAAAGATAATAATGGCCACAACTGAGCTTAAATATAATTTGAGTATTTTATATCTATTTTCCAACTGGCACTGCAAAACGTCATTCCCGTCACAACATCAAAAAGTCTCATAATGCAAAGAATGTATCAAGGAGATCATTTAAACTCATTTATCTTGCAAACATTGTTAACCTTCAACAATATGTATAAAAAACAAAATGTTTCCATTCAGCGAATTACATATATTTTCTTGTTCTTACCATCAAAATGTGTTTTTCTGTGTTCATCAAAGCACACTTTTGTTTAATTTCTGGAAAATTAATTTTAGATGTTTTTTCTTTGAATAAGTGGATGAGTATTTCATTAGGCTTTTCATGTAGCACCTCAAGATTGAACATAAAACAGTTTTAAAGGTATGTTTGCTGTAAATTAAGCAACGTGGCGGTAATGACATACTGTTCTGGTAATGACATAGTGTTTTGGTAATGACATAAATGAAAAGTGCATTGATACATAAAGCAAATTTAAAGGCTTAAATAATGACTTCTGGTGAATGTTGTTGAAAGAAATGGACAGATTTGAGGATATATATATAAATATGCCACAACCATCACCTTGAACATGTTTATTTATCAGTAATTTGTTAGTCAGAAAAATATTAGACTACCTTAAAAGTATTGCTTAATTTAACAGACCTGTGTGTGTGTGTGTGTGTGTGTTTTATATCACTAGTGCAGTGTCCGTTCTCGGAGCATATAAGCCCGGCCCGCGTGAGGTGCGCCGCTTCCCGCTCGCGCTGTTCTGTAGTTTACTAAAAGTTTATTAATTCTGAACGTGTCGCGTCTCGCATGTCCATCTATATTGCACCAAATGCGACACTGCACTCCTTTGTGAAGTCGATTGGATGAACCGTTCTCGAAATAATAAAAATGCAAACGGACATACCGACACATAGAGATTCCTGCCTTTATTAGAGAGAAGAATATGTTCAGCCCCCTCTCTCCGAAGCTTTGAATATTCGATGTTCATTACTATCGAAGCTTCGAAGCTCAAAAAATGGTATTCGGACCAGCCCTAAAAATCACACTATTATGCTTCTTTAACTTAATTTATAAACACATAATATGATATAGATAGTGACACAGAAAATGTCATTACCACCATCACTGTCATTACCATGACAACAAGTTGTGTGTTGGTAATGAAGTGTTGCAGTAATGACATTTTTAATTTTTTTTTCAGGAAAACAGATGCTAGGTCATGGATTTGCTAACATCACTCAACAGCTAGTACAAAAAAAACTTTAAATACACATAAATCATGTGTGTATATATATATATATATATTTGACAGTATTATATATATACATTTATCAAAATATTGCTGCTAAAGCATTTATGGTAATGACGCTGAATAAGTCTACTCCATGATCAGAAGGAATTCATGATTAAATTACTTACTTTTTCAGACATCAAATATCACTGTTCTTTCATGGCTGACATGTGCTCCCCTGCTAGTCTTCATTTCCATGGTTACGGCATAAACAAGTCTTACCCTCAAAAATACCCTTGTTGTAATCATAGACTGTCGCGGTAATGACAGTATTGTTGTGGACAATACTCAATTGTTAAAAATATTCACAAATTGCACAGATATGAACCTGAATTATGCATCAAGTGCCTTTTAAAGTTACTGTTTAAAGTTATATTTTGTTTTTTTAATGAACTGATAACATTTTATCACATTTTCAGAGCAGATAAGTTTTAAAGTCTGGGTTGGGGACAAGGCCTGAGTAGCCATATTTTAGTGATGAAAACATTTTTAAATATGCAAATCATACTGATTTTAGTGTATAAAATGTTTTGGTGGTGCAATAAATATTATTTGAACTATTTATTTTATAATATAGTATTTTTAACATGAATGTATAACCTGGGGACATAAAAGTTCCTCCAAATTGAAGAATCACCCATGTACGTCGCGTTGTATAGTATGTTGAGACAGAGGCGCCAGAACTGCAACTGATAGAATGCACTAACACGATATTACGATATTTCTTCAAAAGCAGATTGTGGAGACATTTTAATCGTCCACGATCAAAAATCGTGATATTGCACATCCCTAGTTTCTTGTTTCAGAAATTGTAAAGAAATTTCATTGTTCATGGTTTTATTCTTATGTTTTAAATCATCAATAGGCCTATGAAGTACACTCTGCAAACTCTGCCTCACAGAAACTATATTGCACAGTAAAAGTATTTCATGCAGTCAGCATGAAATGAAAATTCATCCCTTTTTTTTAAATGCATGTTGTTGATCTTATTGTGAACAATTAAACTTTACATACATTTATCTTTTTTTATTATTATTTGACAGTAATTTAATCAAATTATCATAACTGGATCATAACTGGACGACAGACTTCTTTCTTGTGAAAAATGCTGAAATTCCAGTCATTTGGTTTGCTTAAACCCCGCCCCTTTCTTACAATTGACTGCAAGCTTGCATTCAGATCTTCCTCCATCCAGTCAACAACTGACGATTAAACCCAAATCCCCCACACTACATTTTTTTTCTTCATTTTTCGATAAATAGAAAACTCTGATGTACAAGACTCTACAGAAGAAAAGATCTGCTGCTGCTTATTACATAATACATTGCTTTAATATTCAAATTTAATAAACTCACCAACCTCAGTCAACAAATATAATTTAGTAAAAACATTTTTAGTATCTCCAATTAATAAATGCCCAACAGTAATGGTTAAAACATAAACAATAATCTGATAAAAAAAAGAAATTCATGCCGCAGTGCATACTGGGAGCCCGCAGTTCAGCTCAGATTGGTTCAAACTCTCTTAGGCTATTCAGTTGGTTACCATGTTTTTTTTAATGTAATTCTCATTTCTTGTATCTGTGACTCACTAAGCCCGGTATGCTAGGCAGAATCTAATTGCTTTTGTACAGTGTCGCACAGGTTGAATCTGTTGTTGAATCTGGGTGTCCCATTAGTCTTGAGAGACAATAGTTGAAAGCGTATCTCGATGAAGTTGAGGGCCTCACATTAGCATGAGTGCTAATTTGCGCTTTCATGAGCAGCAGGGGAAGAACTGAGTAACCGGCTCATGAGGGACCTGCAGCTGAGGTGGAGGAAAAACAGTTCATTAGTCATCACTGCTACTGGCGCTGTTCGCTTCTTTCTTTCTCTCTTTCTTTCTTACTCTCTCACTCTCACACTCTCACACTCTCTCATACAAATAATAATTGATCAAAGCCCAGCAGGATATTTTTTAACATGCACAGTAGCTTTCGTGGGGTGACATACTAGTGTGTAAGAGGTGTCCCTAGTGGATGTGTTTAAGAAGTCTGGATCAGACAGTCTGTGCTGCTGAACCATAGACTGAACACAGCATTATTTAGATATGTGCCATATTAATCATCAGTGTTGTTAACTTCACTCTCAACATCTGTGACTGCTGAACATTAGCTGTAGGGTGCTTTTTTCCAATCTTTTGTTTGTAAAAAATATTTTTTTTTTAAAAAGTTATGAGGAGCAGGGTATTAGATGAAGGGGCTTGTAGGAGCACTGGGCCAGTGCAATGAAGGAGAGAACAGAAGTAATTAACTTAACTTAACCAAGTGGGAAAACATTTAAAGCGATGCAGTGATGAACGACAACCCAAAAGGGAAAATTCTGCCATTAAAGGGATACTTCACCTCTGGAAAGATGAATGTGTATTTAAATGGGGTCATTTATGTAGTAGAAATGTGAAATTATTTTTGAATTTGGAGCCTTCTAGAATGAGAAAAGCCAGAAAATGTATTTTTGGCTCATGTGGATGAAAGACAACAACTCCCAGAATGCACTTGCTTCGCTGCTCTACGAGGCCACTCCCAAGCCATGCCTATAGAGAGCCTAAGACCCTCCCCTTCCGGTCGACCACAATGGGACCTTATTTCGGAAAAATATTGTATGGTAGTGAGCGAGAGACAACAAATATTTTGATCTCGTTTGAATTGTGCCCTGATTTACACATATGATGTTTGTCAATTTAAAAGATACATTTTAAAGTCAAGAAAGTCGCAGCTTGATGTAAAACTGCTGAGGTATAAGACTGTGAAAATACGTAATTACAAAGACTACAAACCCAGAAGGCGCACATGCGACGTCATACCTTTTCTCTCAATGAATGAAGCAAACTTTACTGAAGCTAACGTCTGTCATTTTTTCTATAGTCTTACATTATAATCGTAACGTTACGCCGTCATGCCTGAGTGTTTTGAGCCAGAATACACACATACGAGCAACGGATCTTGTGACGTACATAGTGCGAGACGAGAGATGTAGTTCATTGAGCGATTTTCACATAAAACTAAACGTTACTCTTCTGTTTTATGACAAACTGCGACTTTCTTGACTTTCATAATTACCTTTTAAATTGACAAACATCATATGTGTAGTTCAGGGCACAGTTCAGACGGAATAAAAAGATAAGTTATCTCTCGCCATTGACTTCCATACATATTTTTTCCGAATTAAGGTCCCATTAGGCGGAAGCGGAGGGGCGGGACTTAGGCTCTCTATCGGTTAGAGAGCAGTTGTAAACAACAAAGCTAAGCTACTAGTCTCCATGAGTCTGCCCGGGTTTTTGAAATTGCACAAAATGTCCGGGATTCGGCTTTTGCGTTCTACAGTCGCCGTTCATCATGTTTACTGTGGCGAGCAGGACGAGGCTGAGGGCCGTGGGAGAACGGCGCGAGGCCAGTGGCGTGATTACTATGATGACTGACACCTGTGAGACGCATTGGTCTCGTATCTCTCACAGAGGAGCGGGTATTTTCTTAGCAATGGCATGTTCATTGATTCATCAACCGATCACGCCACCGGCCTCGCGTCTTTCTCCCGCGGCCCTTGCCTCGTCCTGCTCGCCACAGTAAACATGATGAATGGCGACTGTAGAGCGCAAAAGCCGGTGGCATGATTACTGATGAGCGCCTGTGAGACGCACCGGTCTTGTGGGCTATCTCTCTCGGAGGAGCGGGTATTTTCTTAGTAATGGTATAACGCACATCAACTGATCACTTGTTTAGCGTTCATGTAAACACTACATTCAGATTCACCAATCGGAATGAATTCAGTTAGATTGAAACAAAAGGCGTGCATGTAAACAATGAATGGCGACTGTAGAAAGCAAAAACTGAATCCCGGACATTTTGGACTATCTCGACGGCCGGACATGTCCGGGAAAAAGAGGATGTATGGTAACCCCTACTACTCAGCTTTCTCCACACAATAAGAACTCGATAGCTTAGCTTCCAAATAAAGATGGCTGACACTGTTTGTACATTCTGTGAGTGAGATCCCACCAGAGCCCGTCTACGGAGAGCTTTCCCACTCCCTATTAAGTCCTATTGTACCGAATTTTGGTTGTAATTCCACCAGAGTTCCACTGGGGGCGATCGCCCATGAGTGCAAAATGAATGGGAGTCTATGGGGCTAGACGGCTAAATTTGTCTCTTTCATCCGATTGCCGTTGAGAAATCTCAGGTTTGATTCTAGGTTTTGCAAGTTCAACATGGGTTATAGGTCGAAAATTGAATGAACGAGTACTTATGTCCTTCTTATGTCATTTCTTACAGGTTGAGTTGTTGTTGCCCATGGCCATAACATGCTAGCTAATGAACGCTGATTGGTCAGTGAAGGACTGATTACGACCAGAGATACCGCTTGATGGCATCGTGGCATCCGAAGCGGGACCAGAAACAAACAAAACAAAAACTCTTCTAGCACGTGTATTTACCTGTGTCAGCTGTGTTGTCGATGCCTCTGGTGAAAAGAAAGTGCAGAGCGCGAACGCACCAGAGTGAGTGAAGGATTGCCGTTAAGCAGTATCTCTGGTCGTACGATGTGTATGATGTCATTGACACTTTAAAAGACTTTTTAAAGCAAATAAGTGACTAAAAAATCTAACACCCCACAATGTGTAATTTCTTTGCATCTCCTTTCGAATATAACATTCAAATTACTAGACAAAAAATTACATCCTGAGAAAAGTGGATTTTGATGTGTATAGCGCCATAGGCCTCCATTCATTCTGCACTCGTCCTGTGAGCGCCCTCATATGGAATCAGAGTGGAACTGCAACCAGTTCAGAAGCCGGAAGTGTACTGAGAGTGAAACTTCTCCCCTTATTAGACATTCTCTGATCCCACCCTCTATGGGCGGGTTAAAAACATGCGGAACTAGCTCCTCCTACTGGCTGTAGTCTTTAGCCTCTGGCCAAAAAATCCTCAGATGACGCAAAATGACGATTTTTGCGTCATCAGAGGATTTTTTTCAGACAAAAAATACATAAATCTCTCGTCTCAGGGGGATATGAGGGGGGAAAGCAGGGTAATTCGAAAATGCTACAGGTTTTCTACTGATACAAAGCTTAATGCTAAATTCTGAAGTATCCCTTTAATTACTCACCCTCCAAATCGGAACACAAATGAAGATCTTTTTGATCAAATCTGAGTACTTATGTACCTCTGTTGACAACAATGCAACTGAAAATTTGACACTTAAAAATGTTCATAAAGAGATTGTAAAAACTAATCCATATGAGTTGAGAGGTTTAAGCCAAAATTCTCTGAAGAGACACAATCGTTTTATATGATGAACAGATTGAATTTAGGCTTTTATTCACATATAAACATTCATCAACTCGTATATCAGTTGTGGTAAACCAACAGAAGCTCAAGCATATTCGTTCATATCATATTCGAGTGTTATTGTGTTATGCAACACTTTTGAGCTTCCGCAAGAGGTTTTGTTCTCGAGCGTCAATCAGGTTCAGTTGAGCTTCTCTTTATGTTCGCTGATCAATGTTAATATGCGAATAAAATCCTAAATTCAATCTGTTCGTCATATAAAGTGATCGATAAAATTTGGACTAAACCACTTAGTTCATGTGGATTCGTTTTACGATTTCTTTATGAACTTTTTGAAGCGTCAAAGTGTCAGTTGCATAGCTGGCAGAAAGCTCTCAGATTTTATCAGAAAGATCTTCATTTGTGTTCCGAAGATGAACGAGATGAACATGAGGGTCAGTAATTAATGACAGAATTTTTATTTTTGGGTGAACTAACAGTTTAAAAGTAATTTGTCTGTCCACACTGAATGTGAAAAGTTGGTGTTTAATGTAAAGTTAAGAGGGACATAATATTAATCACATAATTGTCGTCACTTTAAGTACTTTCTTTCTTACAACATACTTTGTTGTACCATAATTTAAAGCAAAATATAACAATGGTCCAGACTATACAGTCTCTTTTTCAGTCAAATGGCCTTCTGCTATATATAAATGTAAAAATGATAATAGCCTGATATAACATCTGATCTTACCTTTTAGTATTCATATCCAATTGGTCTCAACTGATGAAATATTTTAATTTTGAATTTAGCTTTGGCTCTTGTGGCCAAATATCCTCATCTTTGATGACTATTTTGACTGTTAGGCTAGATTTTTTTTTCTTTACAAAGCACTACTGCTGGCCAGATGGAAATTTATAACTATTCCAAAAAAGGATTGTAGTTAGTAATTACCATATTAGTAATAAGTAAAAAAAATAGTAATAAAGGACAAAGAAACACATTCACATTACATAGAACAAGTGACAGGTCTATTAATTTGTATTTACGCTCTTAGACTGTTTTGTCCTGTTTATTGTCAATCATTGCAGTTTTGGATTCAATTGTGCATTTAAATACAGTTGTAAATCCGGAAAGTTTGCAGTGTACTGAGCAGCTTGAAAAACAAAACTTTTATTCAAATAGTATACGAGTTATAAAACAAAAAGTGAGCAAAGAGTGCTTCCTTTATAATCACTGAAGCGGTCAATCACTTGGGCTATACGTTCAGCACCGGCTCACTGAGATCTACACTCCTGCGAAAACTCCCTCTATAATCAAAAAATCTATCTACACGGTGCAATCTTATTTACATTGTGTTTACACTTTGTTGGAAATATGAAAGGATTTACAAGCATGCAGAGGTCTAAACGAAAACCGAGCCGTTTTGAGCGGTGTTGAGCGGATTCTGAATAACTTAAACACCTCTGATAGGCCATTTCGTTCTTGCATTTAACAGATATGTCTGTGATTGGCTGCAATGATCAACACTTCTTTGTAAATGGAAACCTTTGATGCTCTTCACAAAGTGCTTACACAGATACTCACAGGAGCGTTTGAAAGCAGCATCTATCAGCAGGTACCGAATATATCTGGTACTCGATACTACAGGCACTGCAGAAATGCTGGTATAATCATTTTTATTTTATTTCAGACAATCAGTGACAATCCTTATGGGCACTTATATATAACTTACTGTATAATTAGTTCATAATTAACAACTTTGGAAATTTCAATCGTATACTGATCGCTGAACTTCAATCCAATTCAATCAATCCATTCACTGTACTCTGTGCACTCTGTTAGGGCCCTTTATTCTCCTGTATTTTAGGTGTTTTTGGTAAAATGGGGTTGTGTGACAAGTGCACTGTAAAATGCATATATGTCTCATCCATCATTAAACTCAAGTCAGAGGGATTGTGATGATGAGTTACACTTATGGACTGGAAAGGAATGTCTCTAAACTGATCCTTCAAACTTTGAATAAATACTGAGTAACTTTAATTGGAGCATCATTGAACCGGTGCACACTGACATCGAACGACAGCATATAGTATATAGCAAAAGCTAGCTGATAGTGAAAACAGTGACATTTCCTCTCTGAGACAAGTAAGTCTAAAGAAATCTTGGTATTCAGTTCCTGTGATACATTTTTAATACAAATTATATATTTATCTGTCTCAGACAGACATGCTTTGTTGGGATTTGCACAGTTCTACCAGATTCAGTTTTAACCCCAGAAACAATCTGAGTCTGCAAGGAAAAGTCATCTTAAACCAGAGAGCCAATTATACACTTATTCTCTGCACTGACACATTTTAAAAGCCGTTCCTAGAACTTTGCCTACTACATGGCATTTACTTATCTATATATGTGGTGGTCAAGTTCTCTTGGCAATCACACTTAAGAAATGATAATCCTTTTATTCAGCTCTTCCACTTTTAACAATCCCTTTGATGTATTGTATATCTGTAGATCTGTCCTCTTGTACAGCACACTATTTATTTAATGTGTTTGGTCCATAACTTATACAGTGAGGAAAATACACCCTGCTATTTTGCAAGTTCTCCCACTTAGAAATCATGGAGGGGTCTGAAATTGTCATCGTAGGTGCATGTCCACTGTGAGAGACATAATCTAAAAAAAAAAATCCAGAAATCACAATGTATGATTTTTTTAACTATTTATTTGTATGATACAGCTGCAAATAAGTATTTGAACACCTGAGAAAATCAATGTTAATATTTGGTACAGTAGCCTTTGTTTGCAATTACAGAGGTCAAACGTTTCCTGTAGTTTTTCACCAGGTTTGCACACACTGCAGGAGGGATTTTGGCCCACTCCTCCACACAGATCTTCTCTAGATCAGTCAGGTTTCTGGGCTGTCGCTGAGAAACACGGAGTTTGAGCTCCCTCCAAAGATTCTCTATTGGGTTTAGGTCTGGAGACTGGCTAGGCCACGCCAGAACCTTGATATGCTTCTTACAGAGCCACTCCTTGGTTATCCTGACTGTGTGCTTCGGGTCGTTGGAAGACCCAGCCTCGACCCATCTTCAATGCTCTAACTGAGGGAAGGAGGTTGTTCCCCAAAATCTCGCAATACATGGCCCCGGTCATCCTCTCCTTAATACAGTGCAGTCGCCCTGTCCCATGTGCAGAAAAACACCCCCAAAGCATGATGATTCTTCTTCCTCCAAACACGTTTAGTGGAATTATGACCAAAAAGTTCTATTTTGTTCTCATCTGACCACATGACTTTCTCCCATGACTCCTCTGGATCATCCAAATGGTCATTGGCAAACTTAAGACAGGCCTTGACATGTGCTGGTTTAAGCAGGGGAACCTTCCGTGCCATGCATGATTTCAAACCATGACGTCTTAGTGTATTACCAACAGTAACCTTGGAAACGGTGGTCCCAGCTCTTTTCAGGTCATTGGCCAGCTCCTCCCGTGTAGTTCTGGGCTGATTTCTCACCTTTCCTAGGATCATTGAGACCCCACGAGGTGAGATCTTGCATGGAGCCCCAGTCCGAAGGAGATTGACAATCATGTTTAGCTTCTTCCATTTTCTAATGATTGCTCCAACAGTGGACCTTTTGTCACCAAGCTGCTTGGCAATTTCCCCGTAGCCCTTTCCAGCCTTGTGGAGGTGTACAATTTTGTCTCTAGTGTCTTTGGACAGCTCTTTGGTCTTGGCCATGTTAGTAGTTGGATTCTTACTGATTGTATGGGGTGGACAGGTGTCTTTATGCAGCTAACGACCTCAAACAGGTGCATCTAATTTAGGATAGTAAATGGAGTGGTGGTGGACATTTTAAAGGCAGACTAACAGGTCTTTGAGGGTCAGAATTCTAGCTGATAGACAGGTGTTCAAATACTTATTTGCAGCTGTATCATACAAATAAATAGTTAAAAAATCATATATTGTGATTTCTGGATTTTTTGTTTTAGATTATGTCTCTCACAGTGGACATGCACCTACGATGACAATTTCAGACCCCTCCATGATTTCCAAGTGGGAGAACTTGCAAAATAGCAGGGTGTTCAAATACTTATTTTCCTCACTGTATGGTATGCATGTATGGTGACGGAGTAGATTTATTTGGCCTAATCCGCATATGTTGAGTTCAGTACTTTTAAAGTATGTTAAGAAATGTTCTTTTTTTCATTTTCCAGTCTTCCATTCCCTCAAACACATGCATATTTTAAAGCTGGACCATCTCCTGTCATAAAGCGACTGTGAAAGCAGAGATCTAACTGCTAATTGGGCAGTGCGCTCTTGCTGTGCCGTCAGGACTGATCTCAGTACTGTACTCAATTGAACTAGCCAACATTTCCCTCTTTCACACCAGATGGATTATTTTTCTGCTAAATGAGATGCATTTTTGTCATGTTCTGTTTGTAAAATGAATGAAGGCCTTTTCTAAGATATTGATTCAGTGTGGTCCATCAGGGCATAACAATACACCATATTTTTGATGTTTACAGTTTATATTAATTAAATCTGAGGAGTTGCTGCTTGGTGAAATGCTTTGTTAATTTAACCAATAAACATACCAGTTCTGAGATCTAAGTAGATTTTGTGTAGGTTTCAGGACTTTTTCCTGATTTTCCGTTCTTCAGTTTTTCAGCTCTTCATCATGCGGCTCTCACTGGCACCGCTGACCTCTTGTCTCTGCTGTTGGAGGCACAGGCCACTGTGGACATCAAAGACAGTAACGGTGAGACCTTTTACCATTTTTATCCCTTAGCCAATGATTTTCTTTACTTCACAATCTTTTTTTGTACTTTTGTACACAATGTACTTTTTTCCCCCATATCAACACTTTCCACCAAAAAAAATAAAATAAACATTATTAATAAAATAATATTAACAAATTAATGAATAAATAATTCATTAATTTGTGAATGATAGATAGATAGATAGTACATACGTATATGATATTGTGTTGTGCATGTGTTGTGCTGAGCATAGAAAAACTAGTCATTGTTTTTCCCTTTTTTAAAGGGGCTATATTATCATACATTCTGTAATGTCATGCAAATAAAAGGGATAAATTCAAACTATAGTCTCACATAGCCAGATCTATATAGTTTATACTCTCAAATTTACTTTATAATCAAACTAGCATAACAGTGTAATTTGAATTACCTCATCTGTTGACATAATGCCGGTGAATTGAAGAGCTAACATATCCACATCGCTATGATCAGATGCTTTCCTAACAACTTTCTCACTACTATCATGTTTATTGTGTTATTGAGATGAAAGCGCGCAGCACATATCTACATCTTCATCTATTCTAAGGTGTTGGAATGTTCGTTAACAGTATACCGCTGCAAAGAGATTTCCAACTTTTTTTTACGTCTAAGAAAAAAGCATATATTTCATGCCTTGAATCACGCTCAGTCTCTTGTGCTTTACGTGTGCACAAGTGCAGGCATGAGCAAAAAGTTGCTTGCTGCAGTTCACTTAAAGGAACACTCCGACTTTTTGGGACTTTAGCTTATTCACAGTATCCCCCAGAGTTAGATAAGCCCATACATACCTTTTTCATTTCTGTGCGTTCTGTAAGTGTTATACACCGCTAGCCTAGCTTAGCACAAAGACTGGATGTAAATGGATAAGGTAGCATACTAATCCCAATAAGTGACAAAATAATGCAAACATTTTCCTATTTACATGTTGTGATCTGTATAGTCACAGCGTGTACAAATAACAAGGGTATATGAGACAGAGACCACTTGCTACAGAGCTACTTGGGCGGAGTGGCTACTTGGGCGGAGTGATTAGCGCAGCACACGTGATGCCCTGTTGATGGTTCCGTAAACAAAGTAGCCACTCCGTCCAAGTAGCTGTGCTCCTACGCCTAGTGAGAATATAGTTCCCAGTATTTATACGATTAAAAATGGTCTCTGTCTCATATAGCCTTGTTATTTGTACACGCTGTGACTATTAAGTGTTCCTAACTATTGAGTGTTCCTTTAACAGCCACCGGGGTCGCTAGTAGTGAGTTTCTGAATTCTACGTATAGCCCTTTTAAAAGAAAAATGATTGTGCCACCAAAGAAAGCACAGTTTCTTTCCCTGCATGAAAAAAAAAAACTAGAAGCTGTGAAAATAATGATTTTCTGCTCACTGTTGAAGGTATGCGTCCATTGCACTATGCTGCCTGGCAGGGGAATGCTGAGACTGTACTTATGCTTCTAAGAGCTGGAGCTTCTGTAAATGGGGCTTCACAAGATGGACAGATCCCTCTCCACCTGGCTGCACAGTACGGACACTATGAGGTGGTACGTACCTCACTACTCCTCTACTTTTGACCAATTTGTGCCTGTCTACGCTGACACAAGGGACAACAATATCAAGAGTCAAATACTGTAGATACAAAATTGGGTTTGGTATTGGGTTTAGTTGACAGCTATGGTGGGGACTTGTACTGATGTAGTCTGGTTTGCTTGTAGCTCGGTTCTCTTGGTTCTTTTGGTCCTTTTGGTCTGGACCATGAAAGAAATGATACATTCAGTCCTGGTTCGTTTAGCATTCATACTGACTTTTTTAACACTGAGCCTAAAGCTACAAAACATAAGGCATAAGGATAGGGCCACAACCTGATTGGGCCGCTTTTATGACATATATTTTGCAAGAGAATTGACCAAACATCCAAAACAGTGCTGTGTGCTGGATTAAATGCACGTTGTATGTGTGTTCATTCATATAGTGGTATTTTTACCAGCTGAGAACTCACAAGTGTGTAAGGGAATCAAAACAGTGCAAGGAATTCCTCTGTTGCACATAAATGAACATCTGCTGGAAGGAAACGGCGGTTCCGGCTTCTGTATCGAACTGTAGTAGAACTGTGACATCAAACCCAGTTTAGAGTTAATTTGGATGTGGACAGAGACCCCCTGAAAATGTAGGTCTCGGTTTGCTTGTTTGGTGCACACCAAGGTTCGGATGGCATTGTCACACTTACTCAAATGAACCACACTCAAATGAACTAAGCAATCACACCAGAGTTTGTTTAAATCAGACCAAACCTACCAAGTGAACAAACACCAAGTGATTTCCATGCAACAAATTATTTTTCTGTTTTACGATAATCATAGAAGTTTGTATTGCCATCACAAACTATGGGTCTGCATTTACTGAATTTAAAGGAAAGCGGAAAATAAAGTTTATTTAATAATCAATTAATAAATCACATTTATTTAAAAAAAAGACAAATCCTTAATAAAAAAAAAAAGATTTTTACATTTCGTAAAAATTTAAATGGTGGCTGCAATAACTTGTTTTCATGACAGATTTACTCAAACACTCTTTAAATAATAAAGACAGGTTAAGTAAAAATAAGATGAATATACAATACAATATAATGCTAAATTCTCCCCTCATTTTTATGACTAATGAAATATGTAAATTAATGGCTTTTCTGAGGTAAATGTAACATAGTGGGCCAAAATAACTGATTGAAGCGCTGACATTTCATTCAATTTAATAATATTATAATACAAATATTTTCAGTTGCCAAAATTTCAGTGCATCACTAGTTACATCACTCAGTAGTTTGTTAAAAAAAATGGGCGAAAAGACTGAATGCAGCACTGATAGTAACTCAAACCAAAATATTGCTTTTGAGGCTGTTTACAGATCTTTGGCAGCTAGATAAATGCGTAGTGTTTTATGTTGTCTTAAAGGAAAGGAAGGAAAATGCAAGACATGTCTTTGCACGCTCCAGGCAAAAAAAAGAGGTCCCTACTCCTAGCAAAGATATAACATTACTTTGCAGATCCAGGGCTTTGTTTCAAAACAATGCATTTTTTTAGTTAACCTAGCTGTGTATTTGATACCTCTCAGAACCAGGTTAGATTGACCAGTTGTTTGGCTTGAAATGCTGGGTATTCCCTTTCCAAGTGTCCAACCTTTTCTTACAAAAAATGTCATAGGATACACGGTGTGCCATATAACATAATAATTTACAAAGGATCAACGGTATTTCTCTGGCTTTTCCCTTTTAGTCCTTGACCTTTTTGGATGCTATTTCAGCTTTTCATATATGTGTAGACTAAAACCGATATGACTTTTGACATTGTCTTCTATTGTGTAATCCCAGAAACCTTATGCAGGCAGACACCGCTCCTCTGACCTTTCACTGTATCTCTGTTTCTGTGTCCCTCAGTCTGAAATGCTACTACAACACCAGTCCAACCCCTGTACTGTCAACAAGGTGAAGAAGACCCCCCTGGATCTGGCTTGTGAGTTTGGCAGACTCAAGGTGAGCTGGGAGGAGATTTTGAGAGTGGCGCTCTCAATAATAATAATAATAATAATAATAATAATAATAATAATAATATCTGTTGTGACCTTGTAACTTGCACTATACCCCCTCAGTGGGATTAATGTGTTTGAATTGTGCTATTCAGTTTTCAAAACGCATATATCAGAGATGCCACAAAAAAAAGAAAAGAAAAAGATCTATGATAATCTTCCAGTTTACCTGCACAGTGCTGACCAACGATATCAAACAGAATTAACTTTTGTTAACGAGTTAAAGCCTTATTGACAATTATTGAGTGAAGATGGCTTGATTTAAGCCATCACAATTATTAAACAAGACCAACAAACAAAGAAATAAGATTTTCATTACATTGAATTGAAATAAGCCTGTGGATATGAAATAGTCTCTATACAATCATTTGTTTTCAACTAGATAGGTTAATTGGTGGTGAAAATGGTTTATATCCAGTATTGGCTGGTGTGTGTATAATATTATTAAATGTCATCTTTTGGACATCTCAAAATGAATATAATTTATGTACTGTACATTACAATTTTGTCATGCCTACATGCATCTGTAGCAAAGACTTTATATACAGAAAGCCACGCCTCAGTCTCAAGCTGCTACCAAAATGTGTGGCTTACTGCGCTTAATTGGTCAAACACACAAAATTCTACACAAAAAGTCAAAATGCCCGTCTTGGCAGGTATTTAGTTATACGCAGTCAGTTTTGGAACCTAATTAGTTTAGAAAGATAACGTAAGTTGTGTAACATTTATATTGGATCCGTGCATAAACTCTTAAAGGGACAGCAGTCTAATATTCCTGCTGGTGTCTGTCATGTTAATAATGAACAAAAGAGAAGAAAAACACACTCTGCTCTTGACTGAATAACTTTTGTAACTAATTGTAAGCATTAAGGCCATTGCACACTGAGTCCAAAATTTTCGTATGCGTTTTTTTCGTGTTCGTCAGCCTTAAAATTCGTCACGCACAGAAACCTTGCACACTGAGTCCGATGCGTATTTATTAAACCTTGGCGAAAAAAACCCGCAAAAAATACAAAATGGATTCGTCAACCAGTGAGGGTGATTTTGTTGCCCTCTTTCTTCTTAAAAAGAGAAAAAGAAAGAGGAAATATTGGATCCAATCCTGAGATTGCGCCGAGAGGAAGAAGAGTTTCACCTCCTTATCAAGGAGTTTTGAAATTATCCCGAGCGATTAAAAGTTTACCTCAGAATGTCAGTGGAACAGTTTGATGCTTTGCTAGCGATACTGGAGCCACATATTAAAAAGACCACCAATTTCCGTGAACCAATCGATCCTGAACAGAGACTGGCAGTATGTCTAATGGACACACACACGCGCGCGCGGCCGGCGGAAGCGCTGGGCAGACAGAACAGCTGTATACAGGTTATATTTTATACCCAAATAATACATGATTAGTAATCGAATTGGCTGCTCAATCACACCTTAATCGATCCAAAATTTCAATCTGATTGAAAGGGGAGGTTTATTCCTTTTCGCTTGAGGATCTGAATTGTCAAAAAACCTCTCAAAATACTGGCTGTAGATGCGAAAAACGCAGAAAATCGAACCCAATCCGAATTTTTTTATTACGAACGAAAGTTTCGTAGACAGTGTGCAAGCGTGATTGACATAACGTGAGGTCGATTTTTTTTTTATTTTTTTATTTATTTTACGTGCGAAAATTTCAGTGTGCAATGGCCTTTAGGCCTAATCTTTAATCAAATACTGTTACTATCTCTCTTTATTCTATTGCATTTATTTGTTCTTAATTTATAAGTCGTTTTACTTCTTTTTTTTAATGAAATTGAATAAAAGTAGATTTTTGTTTGTATATGCTGTCAATTATGATGTTTTTTTTCTATACTATTTATACAAAATAGTATAGAATTTTATATCGATAACTTATTGTTATTGGCCATAACATTTAAATAATTATCAGATTATGTATCAGCTGGGTGCAATGGAATTGTTCAGCTATTGGTATTTCTGCATCAATATAGTTTGGGCTTATCCGATTTAAAATTGCTGTGCCTTTTATAACTTCTAACGTATTTATCCCAGTCTCAGTGTAAGCTTATAGCGCTGAATCTATTTCCACACTGCATTCTCAAATATAATTATAAGCAGGAGTTCATGACATAACAAAGCTTGAAAGAGTTCTTGTTTATTTTTGCGAAGACTGTATTTCGTGCGCATTCAGTGGCAAAGAATATCAGTAAGCTCGTTCAAACTGCCTGAGATAGCTTTCCTGATGACAGAGAGATCTTTAATTCACCTCAAACTAGATTCGCCAGGGTGAACTATTTCTATTTAATCTTTCGCTCTAGTCATTCGGAATTCTAGAATGCAAATGCTGCAGAGAGTCGGGCTGATGGAATGAGTCTAATTTAGCAGCACAACAGCGAGTCAGTTGCTGGGCTGCAGGAGGATTCTGCCCCAGCTGGAAACTGAATTCCATTTGATAGATTCTCAATGCCAGGGAGTACAAAGTCATATGCCTGGGCTGACAACCAGGCTGGTTGTTTTCCTGTACTTTAAATTGGCAGTGACATCTTGTTTAGACCCAACTAGGCAAAACTGTAGCGCTTTTTGGCTGAAAGTTCTCTAGACTCGGATCACTTTCTCACTGTTTCTTAATTCTTTCTTACAGGTGACCCAGCTGTTGTTGAGCAGTAACATGGTGGTAGCTCTCTTAGAAGGGAATGGCAGAGATAACACCCCCCTGCATCTGGCTGCCCGCAACGGCCATAAGGACATCATCAGGTCCACTTTTCCCCAAACCCCTTGAATCCTGTTGTGTTTTTCTAAATCTTCCTTTAAGTCTACAAATCAGCTTGTGCACTCAAACTGTTGTCTGTTTCAGAGAGGTGAGCTCTTTTTAAAAACATAGTGAGCTGCATACTACCAACATAGGTGGTCATGGAGCCTCACAAGTGAATGATTTGGAGTGCTTGACATAGGCAGCAAGTCCCTGCTCCACACAAATAGCAGGGAGACTTGACTTGGCTCGATAATCTAATAGATATATAAAAACAAATAACATTTGCGCGCACAAACATTAGCTAAAATAGTACATTTTTGTTTACACCAGTTTTAATCCATTTAAATTATTCTTGATACATATATACATATACACACATATCGTTAGCCTCATAGCATAATTGCCTATAAGTCATTTTTTTTAAATAGGACATAGGCAATTATGCTATGAGGCTAACGATATGTATATGTGTGTATATATATATAGATATATAGATATGCATGTATATGTTCCTAAATTAACAGTGTGAATTTAATAGGATACTATCACCGGATTCACCCAAAATTAAATAAAATAAAATAAAAAAACACTGCAATGCATTTTAGGATTGCATTCTTCACAGAGAATACATGCAGTGGCATCTTAGAATTTGGCCAAAATCGAGAAGCATCATAAATACATTACCTACATTTTAATATGTCCGTTGCATCTGGAGCACACCGATTATGCCTTAAACTTCTATAGGCAGTCAGTTGCAATAAGAGTGATAAAATATGGGTGTTAATATACATGCAAGCATGCCAGGAGGGAGGGAGGTTATCTGTCTTTTTTGCAACATACTTTACTATGTTGTCAAGCAGTCAGTCAGGCAGACATTGGCTGGACACCTTGTTGACATGTTTGTTGAGCAAGGTGTGGAATGAGTGTAGTGCGTTTGTTAATGTGTGGATGTGTTGACCTGGGCTGCCCTCCCCTCTGAGTGCGCTGTGATGGTAACATGCATAGGAATGAGGCCGAATAGGGTTACACCAGCCAGTCAGCTGCTCAACATGCTCCTCTAGCAGTAACCATATATGAAAGTTCAAGCTTCAGCTCTCCCCTCCACTGCCTTTCTGGAATGCTGGAACTTGTAAACATGGGAAAGAATGACAGTGGTAACAGGCGGCCGCTCTACACTTCTTAGTATAAAACATTCTGTTGCTAGGCCTTCATAAAAACTGAATGAATTTATGCTGAACAAAATGTGTTGAAAAAAGAACTCAATGAACATTTTTACTCAAGTGAATGATAATAATTATAATTATTATTGTCGTCATGTTGATTACTGACTGATAGTTCAACCAAAAATGAACATTCTGTCATCATTTACTCACCTTCATGTTGTTCCAAACCTTTGTGGCTTACTTTCTTCAGTGGGACACACAAGAATATATTGGTTGCTCTTTTCAATATAATGGAAGTTAAAGGGGTCTCCAAAAAGTTCTACAAATTTGATCCATATGCACAATGTTCCAAATCGTTATTTATGGATAATTTCTGCAAAGCTTCAACAAAACAACAAAAGTCATACAGACTACAAAAATGATGTGTCAGAAGCGCACAACAGGTTCTTCACATTTCTCGTGATGTCAGTACATTAGTCAAAAACCTGTCATCATGACTAAATGGGTGAATTTTTGGGTGAACACTTTTGGTGACCTCTTTTAAAGAGGGAAGGCAAGCCTTTAATCTATTCAGTTGGATGAATGATTTAATTAGCTCAATGGGAAATGGAGACTGCACTGCTGCTTTGGAGACTGAATCCTGAAGAGACACTCAGAATGTAAAATTGATTGATGCATAGGCTGTTTTTGTTACTCAAAAGCTTTAAATTGCCATGACTTTTGACCCCATTGCTGGTGGTCTTGAACTTACTATCATCATGTGGTTGTGGTTTTAGTTTCAGTTCAGCCCACATTTTGGTGTTGATTTTAGTTTTGTATTGTTGCAGGCATAACAGAAAAATGTCCTAGTTTTGCTAGTTTCATGTTTCTCATACTGTATTTTTCTATAGCCTGTTTCTTCTCGCATTTTAAATTAATTTCAACAGAAATCAATATTTTATATCAATTTGTTAATTAATTTGGCAACTATCTATTTAATAAAGGACATAGTACAGTATAATACCTGATGACCATGCCAGGTTTAATCTTGTGGTAATGAGCAGCTTATTGTACCATTTATTAAAGACATGAGTGATTTTGTTCATGTCTTGTGGACAGGATGGCTCATGTGTCGCTGTGGTCTATCACTCATTTTTAGACTGCTGCTAAAAGCTGGGATTGACATAAACAGAACCACTAAATCCGGAACGGCTCTGCACGAGGCTGCCCTCTACGGGAAAACGGAAGTAGTAAAATTATTGCTTGATGTAAGTAGATACGAACAGAATAATAGGAACAGTGTTGATTGATTTACCATCTGCATATTTTCTGTCCCCACACAAGATGCACTATGGCAATACATGATTTATTTCTTAGAGAGTTTAAAGTGAACTTATGTCAGATTTATCATCAAGAATAAATACTCTGGGAAAGACAATTCACAGTTAAGTGCTCGAGTCTGTCATATCAGAACACAGTGATACATCATTTTGTATTTTTGTTTATATACAAAGTTTTTTCTTTACTGAACTAACCATCACATTTCAATCCACTCGTTTACCATCTGTCACTTAGACTGGCATTGATGTGAACAACCGCAACACCTACAATCAAACAGCCCTGGACATTGTGAACCAGTTCACCACTTCACATGCCAGCAAAGAAATCAAGCAACTCCTTAGAGGTGACTCAGAAATTGAAAACTTCTTTTTGAATTTTCATTTTTTAGTCTTTTTGGTAACACTTTATTTTACAGTGTCCTTGTTACATATGTTACATGTACTTACCATAGTTATAACAGTAAGTTATGCATAATTACATGCAACTAACCCTCAACCAAATCCTAATCCTATCCCTAAGTACATGTAGTTGCTTAATATTACTCAGTACTTAAATATATAATTACACTGTAACAATGACCCCTTAAAATAAAGTATAACCATCTTTTTTATTCTTCCCCTTTCCTTTCCTTTCCTTTCCTTTCCTTTCCTTTCCTTTCCTTTCCTTTCCTTTCCTTTCCTTTCCTTTCCTTTCCTTTCCTTTCCTTTCCTTTCCTTTCCTTTCCTTTCCTTTCCTTTCCTTTCCTTTCCCTTCCCTTCCCTTCCCTTCCCTTCCCTTCCCTTCCCTTCCCTTCCCTTCCCTTCCCTTCCCTTCCCTTCCCTTCCCTTCCCTTCCCTTCCCTTCCCTTCCCTTCCCTTCCCTTCCCTTCCCTTCCCTTCCCTTCCCTTCCCTTCCCTTCCCTTCCCTTCCCTTCCCTTCCCTTCCCTTCCCTTCCCTTCCCTTCCCTTCCCTTCGCTCTCTCTTTCTACTGTTGATGTACCTTATATTATTTAATGTCAGGCCACATGTTTTTGTTCATTGTTAGCTTCGACTGGATGTAGACAATAGTTGTCTAGAGGGTTTTTTTGTGTTGTGTGTTCGTTTCTGGGAATCTGCTTTCATATCATAAAGCGTATAGAGTTGCATAACATTACTGTCCTGGGGCATATCAATGGCAGCCATGCCTGGAGATTTAGCTAAAAGTTTTATTTACCTCTTTGCGTGTCTGTGTCTGGGCGCACTGTATGTCTGGATGTGTTTAGTCGCTGCACCCTTCTACTGTCCCTCCTGTAATCCAGCAGCTTGTTGTCTTTGAAGTGCACGCTTTGATACGAGCACTAAAACAGCTGAAGGAGCTGTGTTTGAAGATGAGGGGTGTTTAGCACCCCTGTTTTGAGCTCAGCTCGTACATTTTCAGATGTGCTTCAGAGTATTTAAACACTACATTACTCCTCTTTAAATTCTGCTTATTACACTTCTTTATTGGAACAAACCCCAAATCGAATTTCAGGTAGTAGTTTTGTGTACCTTGGTTAATATCAAGATCTCAAAAATGACTTCCACACCGAGTAGAGGAATGATGAATATTTTCAATGCGAACTGTTTTTCTGTCTCTCTCATTCTCACTCATTCATGCATCCATTGTCCTGGGTTGTGACATTAGATGCCAGTGGAACATTGCAGGTGAGAGCTTTGAAGGACTACTGGAATCTCCATGACCCCACAGCACTCAACATCCGGGCAGGAGATGTAATCATGGTAGGCTTAAAAGCAACACCCCACTATTTCTCACAAGAGGTGTCCTAATTTAATACTGTATAATGTGCGTTATGCAATTGGCCTATATAATTGGCAATGTGCTTGAGCGTTGCCTTGATCTGCGTTCTTACCAAATAACTGTATTCTGATGAATCACAGAAACATCAAAACCCAAAACAACAAAGTTTAGACTAGTGGAAGAAACAGTAAAGCTGAAAGCAGTTTTAGAACGCTGAAAATATGCACTAAGATGCAAGACAACACTCAGCATTGCACGTCATATTTCTAACTGATATAATCATGCCCTGCACATAAGACACAGCAGTAACGTGAACAAGTGAGGATGGTAATTTGGTCTTCCCTACAGAGAATACTTTAGCATGTTGCAACAGGTTTTTGCCAATCAACCTTTGATGTCTGACTTGAATGAACCGTAGCTTGTTGTTTGTGCTATAGTAGTGTGTGTTCAGCCTAGTTTCCCTTCATAACAGTGTGCTTCACCCCCACTAAAAGACTGTGCGTGTACTCTATAGAGTGCAGCCTGAGGCTCAGTGCCGCATGTACGCTATGTCACTGTTCACACCTTGTCTGTATAGATAGCTTTAGGCACCCATTCTGCTAGCATAAAAGACTGCTGTGCTTTTGTGGCAGTGAGACATAAGAGACTTTAGGCGTTTTTAAAAGATAGCAATGAAAGATAGTTCCCTTACAGCAATATTAGGACTTTAGGAAGTTGAATTAGGGGTAAATTAACATATCTCAATGATTAATACAGTAAGAGGGTAAAATATGAACCGTTATTCACCTTTAAGAGACAGATGTGGACCTTTAAAATGTGGTTTTGAGAAACAAAGCACTATGGGGTGAGTTCATTAAACAACGTGGTTCATTTGCAGATTCTATTTCAGCATAAAAAAACTTATTTACTAATCACCAACAGTAGTTTACCCAGGCACTAAAATGCTGAAATAGTACTTAGCCATGAGTATTCGTCATTCTTTTCCTCGCAAACATGTCCCCTTTTAATGTAAATGATTTATTATTGAATTATATAGTAAATTGCATCTTTTAAAAAAACTCAGCACTATTTACCTGGTGTAAATAGCATTGTGATGTTCCTTTCCTGGAAAAAAAGGTGGTAAATTGAATTCCAAATAAATGTTTATTCATAAAATTATTGAGTAGAGTTATTTATAGCTTTTTACAGATCTTAATAATGCTTTATTTTAATTTACCTTACAATAACGACGCTGCATTGACCAATTAAAATAATTACAAATTATATTAAAATATAAATATTAAATGAAAAACTTAAAAATTTGAAATGTTGCCTTGGCAACTAACTGAAAGTTCTTAAATACCTAAATATAAAAATAAAGCTAAATAGAAGTATAAAAAACTTAATAAATTTACTAAAGAATAAACTAAAATGAAAATTCTAAATATTAATGCATACTATAAAAGTATATAAATTATCCAAAAATATAATTTGAGCAGTCAAACATTTTTATATAATTACTCTAAACTGGACTAAACATTAGAAAAATAGAAAACTATTGTTTTCAAAGCTGAAGTAGAATAATAGATTTATTTCAACCCAAATCAATATTGCATGTCCACGTTTATTCAGTCTTCTTCACATTGGTCCTGCAATCATACAATGCACATGTTTGCCCCATTACCTGATTTGTAGTTTTTCTTTTATTTAATCGACTTCTAAAAAAAAAACTCAGACATGTATTCGTAGTGTCTATCTCCAGACTTGTTTCAAACACACATTAATGTCAGTCATGTCGGGTCCTCTCTGCCATGTGTGGAATGTCAACTGACTTCATTTACCGCATTGTTCGGCCAAATGAGGAAACGATCACAGGCTTGGCCATGAGGTTAGAAGAAAAGGTTAGAAGATGGTTATTTAAAACTTGATGACACAAAGGTTATTCAACTTTGAATAGTGGAGGGTACACTGTGGGCTATAATTAAATCGTAGATTATTTAATATGATTACACAAAAAAATAAAAGAGAAGTCTCATTAGCTCGAATTCTCTAAAAATGTGTTAGCATTCTAACACAGTGTCCTAACCAGATGCAATGCGATAAGATTCTAGCCATAAGCTTTTTGTCTGTCCACAACAGACGCGACACAACTATGAGACAGAATCAATACAAAAACACAGCCAATTAGAAGAGCATGTGGGCGGAGTCTCTAAGCGCACAACACTCGCAACGAAATTGATAAGTACATAAACAAATTCATGAATATTACACCATTTTAACATTATTAAAAATACACTGAGGGACTGAAACAGTCTTTGTCATAGAATACACTTGTTTGTTCACTTTGAGTTCACAGTTTGAACCTTAAATAATCCTTTCATTTATTTTCAAGATCTGAGGTAAATTATCCATTGTCGCTTTAAGTGTGGCTATAAAGGTCATGCGAAATACAAACTCACTTAAAGGAACACTCCACCGTTTTTTGAAATGAGGCTTATTCACCTTCTTTCCTACATTTAGATAGGTGGGCAAATGCATTTTTGTCTCAGTGCATGCATTGTTTTAGTTTGACTGGGTCAGCGCTAGCTTAGCTTAGCATAATGAATGGAATCCTTTGTTGCCAGCTAGCATGTCCTGAGTAAAAGTGATAAAAAAAACAACGACAAAAAACAACCCACCTAATTACTTCTTGTGGCCTGCGTATTCACAACGAGTACAAATAGCGCGTAGATGTTTTTTTTTTTTTTTGATCACTTTTACTCAGGACATGCTAGCTGGCAACAAAGGATTCCATTCACTAAGCTAAGGTAGCGTTGACCCTGTCAAACCTAAACAATGCATGCACTGAGACAAAAATGCATTTGCCCACCTATCTAAATGTAGGAAAGAAGGTGAATAAGCCCTATTTAAAAAAAAACGGTGGAGTGTTCCTTTAAGACGCTTTTAACATGAAATAAATCACATAATCCGTCATACTTTGTATGTTGTTCCTTTTATACCTTTTATCACGTTTCGTTGTGACTGGTTAGGACACGGTGTAAGACCTGTTGGTCCTGAATATCCTGTGATCTCATTGGTCTGTTCCAGGTCTTAGAGCAACACATGGATGGACGTTGGAAAGGGCACATCCATGACAGTCAGAGAGGCACTGACCGTGTGGGATTCTTTCCTCCCTCCATCGTGGAGGTCATTAGTCGCAGATCAGGTATATTGAAAAAATCTGTTTATTGTTCAACATACTCGAGCATTTATTTGTTCACTACAAAAATATGGTCCATTGTCAAATTATGATAACCTATCTACTTGGCTACATTTCCTACTAAAAAAGCCATTTACAGTATTATTTTTTATACAACAACACAGGATACTATGGGGTCCAAAAATCCACTAGGGATGTTTCCGATTTCAATAAAATGTTTTTCATTCTGAATTATCAGGGCTCTAGACTGTGACCTTTTTTCTTGCTGGTGCAACTTAATTTTGTTAGAGGTAACACTGGTATCACCAGTACATTGCTCAACTGATAAGAGCTGCCTTTTATGTTGCATATGAGAAACATCAAAGTGCAAACAAATGGAAACCGCACTACTCGTTTGAGCTGCGCGGACAGTTTATCGGCTCGGAGCAATGATAGACAGCACAGCGCAAGCTCAGAATAGGTTTACTTGTGGGACGATATCAATTCTCGAGCATGCAGCACCGTTACTACACAGCGCTGGGAGATCCAGTGAGAAAGCGTTTGAATTTGCGGCAGAATTAACAACATTGCACCGAGATCTATTGGGAAGCGTTCAAATTTGGCGCAGAATTGTGTTATAAACCACAGATATCAGATCAACCAGCGCTGACGTGGAAACCAGGAGAGACATTGTTCCTGGAACGAACAATTCATAAAAGTCTTTTCAATCCACAAATCACCAACATTCATGTATTTAATGTATCAATACAAACTGTAAACATGGTATTGTGGCAGAATGTTTTTTTTTATATATTATTAATCTCAGGGCTTTCAAGTGCTTCACACTTTTTCCAGCACTCTGCTCTAAATATTGTCCCATTTTAATGTTATTTTTGCACTTTTTAATGCAAAACAAAAGTAATTTTATGATTAAATTTGATTAATAATCCTGGCACCACCATCTGTAGAACTTTGTGCACTGGTGCAACTGCTCTCGAATGTTAGTTTGGAGCCCTTATTATATTATCAGCATTTGTATGAAATTTTGTCACCCTTTTGCTTTAAAGAAAGCTGCATAAGTTTTTGACTTAAAAGTAGTGCAGAATTATTTTGAATAACTTTTTTTTTTAATCCTTCATAATCCTGAAACTTTAACTATTTTCAGGTTTAAAATAGAATTTGAATCCCAGATTTTAAATGACATTTGTATCCCACAGTATGCATATCAAAATAATGCTATACTGAACTAGTGCATTTCTCATAAATTCTTGTATAGACGTGGACATGTAGTCCATTGATAAAGGCTCACGCAGACACACACTTTAATGGGATTAACAGGAACATATTGGGGGCAGGCGGATCAGCTTTAGAGCCATGTGCCTTTATGAAAGGGGGAGCTGGCCTTAGATTGCTAGGGCCTGAGCAGAAAATCTTTCCTTGAAATGAGTCTGGTATTTTTTTTCTTTCTGTGCGCGAGAGCGAGCGCAGCGGCAGACTCAGCATTCTGTCATGTCACAGCATCAACATCCTGCTGCTCGTACGAAATTAGCCTCCACTATAAGCTCCTGCTTCAATACTGCTGAAGAGGACATGATGGAGGCAAAACCGCCAGATTAAGACCCAACCACTTATCTCGTTGTGCTGGGGTTTTTCTCCCATCCGTTTTATCTCCTCAAGATGCTAAAACCTCCCCAGGTCTCAGTCTTTCATGTTAAAAGGATAGTTGACACAAAAATGAAAATTCTTTCATTCCAAACCTGTATGACTTTCTTGTTCTATGGAATGCTAAAAATATTTTTTTCATACAATGAAAGTCCAATGTTGTTTTAGACCCCATTTATATTTATTGTATGGAGAAAAACAGGTTGAACAACATGAGGATGAGTAAATGATGACAGAATTTTCATTTCTGGGTGAACAATTCCTTTAAAGATGTCATTTTCTTTTGTCACTTTTATTATTTATTTAATGAATAATAAAATTAATATTTACACTAATTCAGAACCTTGGGGTTGGTAAGATTTTTTTTTTTTTATGTTTTTGAAAGATGCCTCACCAAGGCTACATTTATTTGATCAAAAATACAGTAAAACACTAATATTGTATATAATAAAATAATAATAATTTAAAATAACTGGTTTCTATTCTAATATATTTTAAAATGTAATTTAACATTACATTAAATCAATTATTCTAATATGCTGATTTGGTGCTCAATAAAACAGTGCTGCTTAATATTTTTGTTGAAAATGTGATACTTTTTTTAAGATAAGATTTTAGAGGAATAGAAAAGTCAAAAGAACAGCATTTATTTTAAATAGAAATGAATTGCAACAAATGTATTTTTAAAAATGTGTTTGATCAGTTTAATGCATCCTTGCTGCATTTTTTTTTTTTAAATGTACTAACCCCAAACTTCCATAAACTACCTTTAGTTTATATCATTTAAAGCATGTCTCCAATGGAATCATCTTTCTCAAGGATGATGTTTCATTTGTGCCCATGGTGCCTTATTTATGTTTCAATGTTGTGTCCATAGGGGGCGTTCTCTCCCGGCAGGCCTCACTGCCCAACCAGAGACATCACATTCTGTCCCGAGCCCTGCCCTCACACAGTTCTCATCACACCTCTCACACTGATGACTCCTACACCTTATACTCATCCACCCGTCCTGTACTGACTCGCCACAACGGGCTGGATCAGCACTCAGGTAGCGTGAGAATTAGACTGTTAGGGATGAATTCAAGTATACAGGCCTGCAAACTTATAATCTAACCTCAAGAGCCCATTCAAGCATCTTTGAGGGCAAAAAAGTCCTCCATCCTTGACCATGCGAACAACACAAACTGCACTTTAGCCCATCACATTTTCCAAACTCTTTTGATTCCTAGTCTAAAGCTTATTTTGATTGGCACTTATCCCTAAATGCCTTAACACACCAAACCAACGTTTGGCTGTCAGCTCACTTTTTGTGGTGTGCTCTGCACCGTGGCCCATCGGCACTAGTCGGATCCCATTGGTGGCTTTTTGGCCGATTGAGTATGTTGAATCGGCGTTAGGCAGTCTGTGAGACGATCACTCTAATTGACTTTTCAGTTTAGGGAACCACTGTACGAGAAGAAAAGATAGTGATGTATAAGAAGACACAGAAGCCTGTTCTAAATTTATGTAATCTTACCTGAGAATTCCAATATGCAAATATTTTCATAACGACATGGTCATCTGTAACTGAAATGGAAAGAAAGTGCTACTTTGCTTGCGGTTTGTATAATCCGCAGTCCTAGTGTCTGTTTCCCTTTTGGAGTGACGAATATAGACTAATACCACCATCTGATAATAGACCGTTATTCCCTCATACAGGTGCAGAACGTACAGTGTGTGCTTGTCAGCCATTGGCTGTAGTCTTTGCGCTGTGTTCAAGCAAAAACTTTTAACGTGACATGAAGAGAACAGTCTGCTTTCGTCGCTGCTAGTTCTTTGATGTCGGCCTTAAGACTTCCCCTCTGGCCCGTTAAAGTATTTGTGTTTGCTAGGTGTGCTTCCCGAAAGTCCCAGTGCCCTGTGTAAGCCAGCTAGTCCCAAAGAGCCAGAGGATATTTGGGTCCTCAGGACCTCTCTCAATGGTAAGAGTTGCGCATCTCCCCTAGCCTGTTTTGTCCTCCTCACGTCCATCCACTGGTCCTAAAGCCTGCACACCATTGACTTTCGTGTCAAGTTGAATTTTTCCCAGCTGTTTCACAGGGTTCCTGTTCCCCTAGGCTATATTTGTCCTATGCTTGTCAGCCTACAATCAGCTTGCCATTCACGTTCCTTAATTTGCACGAGTCCTCCTCAACTTTCCCTTGTACTCCTTAACATTCTCCTTGTCTAGAGAGACCTTGCTGGAGTTCAGAGGTCGCAGGGCAAAAAGTCTTTCCCCCATTTGTTGGCCAATGTGAAGAAAAGGAGTGTTTTTTTTTTTTTTGGGGACAGTATTTCACCAACTGTTCTTTTTCTTTCTCCTATGTTTGTCCGTTCCTCTTTCTTTCAGCAGGAGACAGGAACAGTGTGGGGAGTGCAGGCAGCATGGGCAGCAGTCGCAGTGCTGGCAGTGGACAGAGCACTGAGGGAAACTTTCCTCACAATGGACCCCATCAGTCACCTTCTGTTGTCCAGGACACCACCAAGGTGGGCTTCAGTCTCACACACGTCCAGTGTTCCCTTTAAAGCCAGGGCTAGGCAACTCTGGCCCTCAAGATCCACTTTTCTGCAGAGTTGATCTCCAACCTTGATAAAAACTAATATTCCTGTAACTTTCTACAATAGTGTTGCTTCCAAAATATACTTCCCTACTATATAGTTTGTGAAAAACGGTATGGCAACATAGTAATATGTCCAAATACATAGTATTCGAAAAATGGTAGGCGAAAAGTTCCCAGATGACCTACTACTTCCACCGAGATTCTGAAGTGCGTATTCGATGGACCCTTTACTATCCCGTGAGGCCACCGGAGAGGATTTATGAAAGGAAGTGAGGTGACTCTACTGACGCTGGAAACAACTAGTAACAACCTGGCGGATGTAGTACGTTCGAATTTCATTCATACTTACCCGTATTCATTCATACTATATAAAACATACATTTTTAACGGTCGTAAATTCAAATTCAAATGTAGTACCTACTCAGACAGTACGCGATTTCGGACGTAGCTTAGTAGTTTTGAAGACCTTGATTTGCTTGCACAGGTGTGTTTGAGTTGAGTTTGAGCTAAACTCTGCAGGAAAGTGGATCTCGAGAGCCAGAGTTGCCCACCCCTGCTTTAAGATGGAGATTTTCTAATTCTGTCTGCATGGCCATGGATTTTCATTAGGTAACTGAAGCTGTGAGAAAACTTGTGTGGTGAAATATGCAGCACTGATTAATTTTTGAGATAGGGACTCTATCACAGTACACAGATTTCATGGTTCATAGAGGCACCAAAGGGAATAAATAATTACTGTTACATATAGAAGCCCACAGAACCCATTTTTGTCATGTGCTCTCAGTATATTAATTTTCATGTAATCTTGACAAAACAGTTGAGTTTTCTTGAAAAAGCAAGTCAGACAAATAACAATTCTTACCAATATTAAATAACTATTATCCTGTTGTTATTATTAGCCTAAATATTTGAAATATACTACATTATATGGAATAAACAAATAATAATAAAGAAATTAATGATTCTGAATTAGGTCATTGGTACATTAGGTGTTTTAGTTTACACTACCGTTAAAGAAGTCTCTATGCTCACCAATACTGTTTATTTGATCATAAATACAGTAAAAACATTAATATTGTGTAATATTATTACATGTATAAATATACCATTTATAATAATTGTTTATATTTAAAAATGTAATTTATTCCTGTGATGGCAGTCTTCAGTGTCACATGATCCTCCACAAATTATTCAAATATGCTGATTTGTTGCTCAAGAAACATTTCTTATGAATGTTGAAAACAGTTGTGCTCCTTTTTTTCAGGATTATTTGATGAATGGAAAGTTCTATAGACAGCATTTATTAAAATAGAAACCTTTTAACATTGTCTTTACTGTCACTTTTGATCAATTTAATGCATCTTTGCTGAATAAAAGTATTAACTTCCTTGAAAAAAATCTTGCTGACCCCAAACTTTTGAACGGTAGTCGTTGTGCCTGAAGGGTCCGGCTAATAGAAAAGGATTTTGCTAAGCAAGAACAGTAATTAAAGGGAACATAGCTCTCATCTCTATCACAGTGGTATTCCCACTTATTACATAACACAATAATCTCTGCATTTTATATGCAGCTGAGCATAGGGTTACTCCTATTGCAGCATTTATTGCATTTAAATTACCATTGCGTACTTAATGTTGATTTCATGGTGTGATTTATCCTCAATATTCTCAATGATTGGGTCTGTAAACGTCTGTAATAGAGTCTTACATTTGAAATTAAAGAGATATTAATTTATGTGTTGATAATTGTAATTAATATTCATGTGTAGTAATTAGACTCTCTGTGTGAAGTCTTTCACACGCAGTGTGGTCTCTGTGAGCTATTTCTGCCAGACAGCTGTTGAGTTAAATGTGACACAGTGCTGTGTTTTTCCTACATGTAGCTGCCTCCCTCTGCTGGAGAACTGGTGGAACAGTGCAGTCACGCACATGACCCCGCAAAACACACGGACCCTCATTCAGGTCAGCACTGTCTTCAAGAGAGTAAGCAGTAAAAGCAGAGCTGAAGAATTGAAACAAATCATAAGATAGATAACTTGGGGAAATATATGGGGAGATCTATATATACAGTGCTGGGTAGTAACTGATTACATGTAATCTGGATTATATAATCAGACTCCAAAAACGAAGTACTTGTAATTAGATTATCTTAAATTCTAAAATACTTGTAATCAGAGTACAGTTACTTTTTTATTGATTACATGATTACAGGTTATTCTCACAGTGGCAGTAAATTATTCACAAGTCATTGATTCTCCCTACTTCTTTTTTTATATTTTACATTTTCCTTTCTAAAAAATCCTTGGATGCGTTCTTCAGGGTTTGTGGAATTACACACATTAGTCATGAGCCTATCATTGGAAATCATCATTTCACTTTTAAGAAGTGCTTTCTCAACATTGCATATCTAATCAACTCCTGGCGAACGCATTAATTATTATTTGAATTATCACTCAGTGAGTCATTTATCCATGTATTACCTTCTATAACTTTGGAAGGCTTTTGTCTTTCAAACACATTAAATGTACAAATTCACATCATTTCATATTTATGCAGGGATTCCACAACTTTTTTTTGTCAGCTGAACCTCGATGACCTTATCTATTTACTTGAAGTACCCCCTGAAAAGGTTAATAGTTCAGGTCAATAATAAAATTAAGTCCAGTGATAGAATCAAGTTCACGGTTCTCTGATGTTTATTAATGGTCACATGATATGCAGGTAAAAAAAAAAAAAAAAAAAAAAAATATATATATATATATATATATATATATATATATATATGAAGAGTTCAGATGCAAAAGCCTCTAAGTGCCATCTGAAATTTTCTTCTAGAATGATCATTTTTATGAAGCTTGTATATTTAAATTCAGTAATTTCACTTAAATGGCAATGAAAATTACCTATCAATTGTCATTGTATGAATATATATATATATATATATATATATATATATATATATATATATATATATATATATATATATATATATATATATATATATATATATATATATATATATATATATATATATATTAATCTTTATTAGTAAGTGTTTTATTTTGATTTTTAAAAACAAAAAATTAATATAAAAGTTTTATGGTTTAATTACTTAATAGTTTTGGTAACACTTTACAATAAGGTTCATTAGTTAAACATTAGTTCATGTATGAACTAACCATGAGCAATACATTTGTTACAGTATTTATTAATCTTTGTTAATGTTAGTTAATAAAAATACAGCTGCTCATTGTTTGTTCATATTAGTTCACAGTGCATTAACTAATGTTAACAAACACAACCTTCGATTTTATTAGCGTTTTAGTAAATGTCGAAGTTAATATTAACTAAGATTAATAAATGCTGAAGAAGTATTGTTCATTCTTAGTTCATGTTATCTAAGGTAGTTAACTAATTTTAACTAATGAGCCTTATTGTAAAGTGTTACCATAGTTGTAAAGTGTTACCATAGTCCATGAAACTCATGTGATATGCTTGAGCATGTCTTGCCCATGAAAAAGACAGATTCTTAGAATGGTGTAATACAAATTTCACCTTATCCCTGTATTCATTAATTTTATTCTTTTAAAAAAACATATATAGCCATTTATTTCATATATCTATTGCGGTTTAAATGTAAAAAAAAAGTTTCCTCCTGAGTCCCAAGACCACAACAAAGACACGAGCAAGGCAGCATAAAATACCTGTTCATACCTGCTCAGTTTTACTTCTAGAATGATACTGTGCAGTGTCAGATTTCAGTAGGAGGGAAGGACAAAACAGAGGCAAAGTTGTGTGTAAGTCTAAAAAACCAAGGAAAAGAGAATTTGAGAAGGAGAGAAGATCAATGGCACGGACACAATAGTGTTTTTGTTGTGGCTTTGACTTGAAGAGGATCTAAAAATAAGCATGAGATCAAGAAACGCTCCTAAAATCTGCTTATTTTATGGAGGTGAGTTAAATGGAGGCGTATTAACATGCATGTTATTGCCACTGTGGACATTTTAAAAAGGTACATATCAATTCAATCTTATCATCATGCTTTGTTACAAGTTAATGGGTTGTCATTTTATGGATTTTTATTATTTCATAACTTTCTAACCTTGGGTGTACTGTTTGTTATCATAGATGAAGGTATGTGCTAGTCTGTCTCTCACATGAACTCATACTTTTGACAATCACTCAGCCTTAGGTCTTAAATCCTCATCTCTAAATGTCAGTGATTGCACTATTCTGGTATGATCCATTGTTAATGAAGTTGAAAAAACTGTGCCTCGGGTCACAGGAGAACATTTTTTTCTGCTGAGACGTACTCCTTCAGCACACTGATTTATAAACATGAAGGTACAGTAACATGTATGAAAGACTGCTCTGGGAGTCTATACTCCACAGCCTAAGGCAATAGCCGAGTCTATGTCTTTGACAGAAGTGTGTGTGTGTGTGTGTGCGCTTTAGGTGCTCTTGGACGGAGGATTCCACTGAGCAGCTCCAGACCTGGAGAACAACATGTCATCCATCCACAGCAACTTCTAGATGGCAGGGTGAGGCCAAGGCTGAACGGCATACTATCATATACTACATTGTCAAAATAATATATACTGTTGTATGTGTACTGTGAGCCAGATGCAAATTGTCTATATTCAACAAAAAGACAGCTTGATTTGACCCTTCATTTCCAATATAATCAATGTACCAATTTTTTGCAACTCTTTCTTGATTCATTTTGTCAGACTAATCTTTTTTGCAAAAAACTGGATGGTAATAATTATAGGGTTATAATAATAATAATAATAAATTACTATTAAGCAGTACTAGGTTATTATTAGTAGTAGTATTATATTACAAATATTTTTATACATTTTACAGTACATATGGGATTAACAATGTAAAATAACTAGTGCAGTCAAAATGATTAATCACATCTGACAAAAGTTTTTGTTTACATAATATATGTATGCATATATATATATTATATATGTCTGTGTGTTAGTGTGTGTGTGTATGCTGCTGTATATATACTCACTCACATACATTATTACTAATTAGATGCCACTTGCTGAGGTCTTGTGACAAATATAGTAAGGTCATGTGATAGTTGCCCACTCTTTCACTTTCTACTTTTTTTTTTTTTAAGCACTACATGGTATGCACTGCACACTATTTATTAAGTAGTAAACTAGTATTCTCTTAGAATAGTAGCCATAAATAATCATCTGAATCCTCTTTATTTTTCTTTGTTTTCAGTAGTACACCACCTATTAGCATTTTCACATCTAAATGACCTGTGGCCCTTAACATGATGGACTATTCTGCTTTTACTTTTGTGCATAATGCTCAATCATTTCTTTGAATCAGGATGCTGAGGCAATTTACCAGTGGCTCTGTGAGTTTCAGCTTGAGCAATACGCGTCGAATTTCCTCACAGCTGGTTATGATGTGCCCACAATCAGCAGAATGACCCCTGAGGTGAGCCATCTTTTTGTGTATCAGCATTTTAGTACACAGGCTTATGTTTGCGTCTTGCTGCATTTCTGGCACAACACTTCTGCATCTAATAGATATCAAAGCTGAACATACCGTAATAAGGTTTCTGAGATGCTTTTATGAAAGCTATTCATTTTGTGAGTGAATCAATCTTTTTGTATGGTTTTAGGATCTCACTGCTATTGGCGTTACAAAGCCTGGCCACCGCAAGAAGATCTCCATGGAGATCAGCAACTTGAATATCCCAGAGTGGTTGCCAGATTACATTCCAGTAATTCAATGCTGTATTTTCATATAAACAGTTTTAAACATTTACCTACATGTGCTATAGAAGTTCAAGGTTGTGACACACCTAATGAGAACTTCAGTAGTTAAAAAACAGATAATTGCTAAATTCATATCACAGACATTGACTTTTATAGGCTTAAAGGATTAGTTCACCCAAAAAATGGAAATTCTGTCATTAATTACTCACCCTCATGTCGTTCTCACCCTTTCGTTCATCTTTGGAACATGGTTGGAGATCTTTTAATTCAATCTGAGAGCTTTCTTGACCCTTCATTGACAGCTACGTAACTACCTTTTGTGTAGTAGTTGAATGTTATGTTTGCACAAAAAAACATAATTTACCACTATTTACAAAATATTATTCTCCAACGCGCATTCACGAGAGCACCACGACACATGCATGTTGTTGATGTGAGAGCAGACGTTGCGTACACGTTCGTTGGAGATTAATATTTTGTAGTAAATAAAGTGGTAATTTTTTTTTTGGCGCAAACAAAGAACTTAAGTCACTTCATACAACTGAGGTTAAACCACTGGAGTCAAATGGAATACTTTATGATGTCTTTACTACCTTTCTGGGGCTTGAAAATGGTAGTTGCGTAGCACAGAAAGCTCTCAGATTTCGTCAAAGTCATTTGTGCTCTGAAGATGAACGAAAGTCTTATGGGTTTGGATCTTTGGAACGACATAAGGGTGAGTTATTAATCACAGAATTTTCATTTTTGGGTGAACTATCCCTTAAACCATCAGAAGCATTGTCAATTAATCAAAATGAATAGGAAAATACTTGTCTGTTGGTTTCAGTCTGATATTGCGAAATGGCTCAGTGCTATTGGGCTGCCACAGTACCAGAAAAATCTAGCAGAGAATGGATATGACTCCATCAGCATAGTGCAAGATATCACATGGGAGGATCTACAGGAAATTGGCATCATTAAGCTGGGTAAGTGGATTGATAGATGCACTACCGTTAAAATGTTTTGTTTTTTTTAAAAAAAATTTATGACCTTTAATGTTTTTGAAAGAAGTCCTTTTTGTTTACAGAGGTTGCATATGTGATCAAAAATGCAGTAAAACTGAAATATTATTACAATTATAGTTTTCTATTTTAATATATTTTAAAATGTAATTTATTCCTGCAGTGTTTTTCCTCCAGTCTTCAGTGTCGCATGATTCTTCAGAAATCATTCTAATATGCTGATTTGGTGCTCAAGTAATTTTTTTTCCATTATTATCAAATTTGAAAACTGTTCAAATGAACAGTATTTATTTGAAATTGAAATCTTTTGTAACATTATAAATGTCTTTACTGTCACTTTTATTCAGTTGCATTAAATTGATCAAAAGTATTAATTTATTTCTTGACCCCAAACATTTGAACGGTAGTGTAGATAGTGTTCCACACATGCATTTAAATGATGCACTCAGATTAGGAATATACCAGATAAACGACTCAGTTGACAAAATGTCATTAATGCCCATGTACATCAGATTATTTTTCCTAAAAGTATATCTGTGGATTAACATAATGTTTATCTACAGGCCATCAGAAGAAGCTGATGCTTGCTGTTAAGAAGCTCAGTGACGTACAGAAGGCTCGTAAGAACCAGGCCGAGGGCCAGGCGATGCTACAGCGCCGGAGAGTTCCCCCTACCCTCGAGCTGGTGGCCATCGAGCACCACGACAGCTCTGACTGCCCCTCGTCCCCTCTGTCACCAAAGATGCTCACCTTCCAGGACAGCGAGCTGAGCGTTGAGCTACAAAACGCCATGGCTCGGAGCGGATACAGTGGAGGCCAAGATGGTCTCAGCAACGTGAGTGGAACAGCCATGCGTCTTAGTCAAGAAAGCATTGGTACACGGTCAGGAGGGTCAGGACGGTCGCAAGAACGTCCAATGGCGTCGGTAACCCCCCACAGCCGCTCACAAGAGAGTCTGGGCAGTGTGGACAGCAGTCCCAGCAAGGAACAATATGCCATCATGGAATCTCAGGATAGAAGCCAAAAATCACCTATCAAAATGGCGCCGGTGTTGCCGCTACAACCTAATCACCCCTTATCTGGTCCAGCAAGGACGCCACCCATAATCACTAGTAAAATAGCGCGCTTTGCATACCCACCCATCCTCACCAAACCCAGACCGGTGGTTTCTCCCTCTCAGCCCCATCATGGATCACCTCTTCCGAGGGGCTTCAGCTATCTGTCGCATCAAAAATGCAATCCCAACATGGGAAACCCAGGTCCAATCAGACCCCAGCAGCCAAACGGTGACACACCCCGGTCCAAAAAGCGAACTCAAAGTCTTTCACGCTATGCTATGTCGGATGGAGAGAATGATGAAGACGACATCTCAGCCCCTATGACAACTTCTGCCAATGTGGCATCTTATGCCACGCTTACTCGCAAACCTGGCCGTAGCCAACCGTCTTACGTCAGCGAGCGTCAAGTAGGCCGCAGTCATTCCTTCGCCATACGTGCCAAGAGGAAAGGTCCTCCCCCTCCCCCTCCAAAGCGACTAAGCTCTGCCCCGAGTGGGGTAACTACAAGCGGGGTTGAAACGGAGAGTGCAGGAAGTGTCCGCAGCATTGCAGCCAGGCTGGAGAACAATAAAGGAAGCCCCAGTAAGACATGCAACAGCCCCGTTTTTAAAGCCATGACGCCAGCCACCCCACCAAAAAATATGTGCAACCGTAGGAGGACCGCTAGTGAATCTTCGACATATGAAACGAAGCATGGCGTAGAAAATCCTGCAGATGAAAACATCGGCCCTCTGAGGAACCAGCAATGTGCAGTTGCAACATCCTCACAGGAGAGCATACCTTTCGCCGAAGAGGGCAAAGTTACCATCAAACAAAGGACCAAAATAGCACCGACTAAGATAGAGTGTGAGGCCGATGTTGAAATTCTGAAGCCGGCACAATTGATCAAATCGTCCCTAGAGGTGCATGAGTTTAACTTAAAGGAATCGGACACGGTCAAAAGGAGACACAAGCCAAAGGAACTGCAGATGATAGGTCAGGGCACCAGCACGCAAATAGGAAATGAGAGGGCCACAGGGGCCGAGATGGTCTCGCAACGCATGCAGAATGGTGGATTGACAAAAAATCCTTTTAAATCTGGCCTCGCTCCAAAACCAGGCTCTCCACATAAACCTCCCACCCCTTCTAAGCCCACACGCCATTCTACTGCAGCAACCTCAGGTAATGCAAACTGTTTAGGCTATTGTTTAATTTTTTATTTTAAACGCATTCATAACTACTTACAAACATACACTACTGTAAAAAAAACGTGTGGTCTGTAAAAGGGTTGTTTTTTTGTGTGAAAGTAATAAATGCTTTTATTCATCAAGGACACATTAAATTGATTAAAAGTGATTGTAAAGACATGATGTTACAAAAGATTTATTGTTAGAAAAGATTGTGTAAGCCCATTTTACTTTTCTTTACATTTTACTTTTCTTTACATTTTACTAAAAATGTATTATGCAGAACTCCATTGTTTTATCCATTAGGATGGATTGGCTCTAGTGTTATTTTTGTATTTTTTTTTATTCTGTCATAGTATTTATTAATATTTTGAATTAGCTATTATTTTTATATTTTCAGTTTATCATTTGGTAACACTATTTCGATAGTCCACTTTAGACATTCTACTAAGTATAAGTAACTTTGCAACTACTGTACATGTCAGCTACCAGTCATTATTAGAGTATTAGTAGACTGTCTTAATATAACTTTATTTTGAACAGGTATTCTACTGAACAGACATTCTACTGCATATAAGTAGTCTACTAATACTAAACTAGGATTCCCTGGGAATTCTCACAAGCATTTGCCCATAATTATAAGGATACTTGCGATCCAAGTTTATGCTCTTACTAAATTATTATCTCCTCCCTTTGGCTAAAAATTTCTTCAGGAGTGACAGTCAATGTCGCCCAGAGCGTGGCCTTTGCCGCTTCACCTCCCTGCAGTCCTCTAGCTCACTGTCCCCCAAGCAAAGCCCCTCAAGGTCAGGCTGCGCTGGCAGGAAAGCCACAGGCTGTGACCGAAGGCCAGGACGTGTTGGTCCACAAACGACTTGAACAAACCAGCACGTCTCTAGAGGCAGCACTTAAAGTTGTGGAGAGAAAGTTGGCTCAGGAAGATCCAGCAGAAAGGTAACACAAACCACTTATTTTTCTCTCTTTGTATCTGTCCTCTGTCAAAGTAGTATTAAACAGCTTGAATCCCCTTTTTCACACAGTAGAGAAAATTGTGTATTTCAATGAGACAGCCTTGCAGATGGTACCATAATGACCGAATGACCACTTGTCACAACAAGCCTGCTGGGAAATCTAGCAATAAGTGATCTCCCTAAAACTAGTGCCTCTTTTTCCTTTGACTCTTTGATCTGTTTGGCTGCGATGAAGACAGATTGTTGATGTACTTATCTCATGGACAGAGACAGATGGTGTCTCAACAATTTAGACTTTCATTTGATTCCCCTTCTATTTCATCACAACAAATCCACTGTCAGCAGTGTTGCTGGTCAATCTGTCTGCGTTGAACCTTATTTTGCATTTTGAACAGATTTAGCTCATAGCATAGCATATGCTAATCAAGGATAAACCCCCCAGTCAGTGTGTTTTAAATAAAGTAACCCCACTCCTGACTATGTTCAGATTGGAGTACTAATATACTAACTACTGTATACTGTGCTGTATATACTATACTATATACTAGACTTATATTATTATTGATAAATGAAATTAAAAATAGTTATTTTGGCTATATTAATGGCTAATATTACCTCCAGTTCATCTATCACATTGAAAGTTCAGGACAAGAGCATCTCATTGTAGGAAACTGTACGCCAACATCTCATCGCCGACGGTCGCTCAAGCGCCTAAAAAATAGCAAACTCTCATCGAAATGTAAAAGGACGGCAGGTTGCTTGTCAGTGTAAACACGCCTTTATTAAAGACCCCCTGTGGTAAAAATCAAGTTTTGAATGTTGTTTATATGTCTATGTGGTGTTTTTAATATGCTTTAAGACAAACCATGTGCAAATTCAACACCATAGCTGAGTATTTCCTCATTAAAAGTGAAAAAATCGCATCACAAACTACCTGGTAACCAATCACGTCACGAGGGTAACGAGCGTTAGCGTATCATTAACTATGCTGCGAAGCAGGGGAGTCCCAGGTTATCCCGGTATATTTTTCTGTTGATATGAAATATCTGGTACATTTAGCAATATAGTGGGTGAATTTAGTATGTGATGTATATTACAATGTTATAATGAACTATATGCCTTTCTCCACTGATGTTCAAAGCATTTCTAAGGATGCTGATTGTTAGAAGGCATCTAGTCTGATTCTGAGATGGTGAACGCAAACATGGCTTGTGTAACTTTAGCAACACATTATTAGCTGTTCAATAACGTAGTCAAGCAAAAGGCTAATCATATTAATTAGTGCCATGTGTGGCATTCTAGAGAGCGATACATAAAACTCATTAACATTCTGATACATCAACTTGTAGACGAGTCTGTGTGAGTGAGTGGAGTCGGGGCTCATTTGCATATTCATGGTTCCACGAATACTAAATGATGTAGAGTTAAATTCAAGCTTTTTCAGGCACAGATAAAAAAAATTAACAGGAAAAAACTTTAAATATGTCATTTTGGTGATCAAAAATTAGTTTTAAGGGATAAAATGATTGACTACAGGGGGACTTTAAGACACACTCACAATACCTCCAATTTAAACCTTCTCAACCTTGTTTTTGCTCTTCTTTCTCTCAGGGGCATTAACACAGTGAAGTCAGCTGGGAACATTCTTGATGATATAGGGAACATGTTCGATGATCTTGCTGACCAGCTGGAAGCCATGTTGGATTGACCTACTGTAATTCCTATAACCTATGCATGGGGCCTTCATGCGAGCTTCTGGATGATTTAGACATGCGATGTCTAACTTCTCACACTTTGTTTACAACACACCTTGGTGATCCTGCTTACAAGTATTGGTTTTAACAGTTGAATTAAATTAGCTAATTTAAGATACTAGTTGCAATGAACTGCGGTGGATCCTGCCTCAAATTTCCACAAAAGATCCACTTTCACATCTCTAATCTTATCCCAAAATGTTGCTTTCTGCATCTTCGGTTTGCTCGGACAGGATATCTACAGTGAAGATTGCAGAATGTAAGCACTTACTGTTCAGATCTACTGTACTAAAGCTCTTCCCACAGAGACACTTTTAATTTCCTGTTGTGCTCAGATCAAGACTTACAGTTGGCCTCTAGCAAATGGATATACGGTGTAAAATCTAAGTGAGATACAACCAGATCTCTGTTTCAAGTGCTCTGAGACTTATCACTCTTCAATTGGGTTTTCTGTAGACGGGAGGATCCTTTATTTGGTTCAAAAGTAAGCAATAATACAACTGATCAAAACATAAGAAAACTGCTCAGCGGACATCATCATTGTGTAATGACCCAAACCTCATGGACCAAGTATGTTTTACTATAATGAAACTTCATGTCCTGCCAACAGATTCAGTGTTGTACAGTATATTTGTAGTTGCACTGTGCAGTGTCTGTTTAAACCTTTGCTTAACTAGATCTTAAAATGTTAAGAAAATGACACTTCTTAACAAAATAATAGAGCCATAGTATATTTTGACAACTGTTGTGTTTTGGGAAAGAGAAAACATTGTATGGATTACATCTATTATATATTTTTGTACCAGAACGATAATTTATTTGCTTTGTCAGGTTAAAAAGGGACAGTCCCTCTTTGTGAATGCTGTCATTCTGGCAAAACTAGAAACTGCAAAGCACTACATTTTTTGTCTCGGCTGACCAAAAGGGAACTTGCATTTTAATAAACAGGGGCCCATGTGGTTAAAACACAAAAATATCACCAAACTAGAGGACGAGAAGTGTTCAAATGGAGCTTTAAAGTCTCAAACGGCTATTCACTTCTGTGAATCTTGTGCACTTTTACATATTCAACATTTATGTAGTGTATGTACTATGTATATTTTATTGTATCAATTTATTTCTGCATGTACTGTACACTGGTAAAACAACCAGTACTTGAATGAAAGAGACTTTCTCTAACTGTCTGATGTAAACTACATTGTTCAAAAATCTGCGAGAAGACCAGACCATCCTGTTCTTGCATGCTTTATTTTTTTCTAAGTAGCAATCTGGAATCCTATATTTTGTATTATGTGGCATAATGATATTTTAATGGACTTTATGAAAACAGCACTGCTGGTGCTACAGTATCATTTAAATGAGCACTGTGTACTTTATTTACCCAAATTCATTCCTTTCTGCAGTGCTTCATGTGGCATTGCTCTGACAAAAAACATACACATGGTTCGTTGCTTTGCCTGAATGGGGCCACGAATACCATACAGTAAGAATAAATAGGCTTCTAATTCATCCATTTGAACTACTTGAAGTATTATGTTCAATAAATCCTTGAATTACATGACTTGTGTCGGCATGGCTCGAGCTTTTGTTTTATAATATAGTACCAGCTCATTGAAAGTGTCCCTTGAACTCACAGGATTTATTGTTTTATTGAAAAGACAAGCACCAGAAACATTGGGGGGGGGGAATGAAAAAGAACTGAATCAAAGCAGAAACTCCAGAGAGGGAGAAATGTGCGGAGAAATGTGCAGAAAAATAACGTGTTCAGCCATTGAGCCAGCTGTCCTGACATTTGGTGTAGTCACAGATCTCGTCTGGTTTGAACCACAGGTTGATCTCAGCGTTGGCACTGTCCAAAGAATCACTGCCGTGAATGATGTTCCTGAAGCCAAAGCAATTTAATGTTAGCAAAAACTAGTGCAGGTAAATAAATGAAAGTGACAGATACATTCTAGTTAGTGGTCGGTAAAATGTAAAGTCTCTTATGCGCACCAAGGCTGCGTTTATTTGACCGAAAATACAGTAAAAACGGCAATATTGTGAAATATTATTACCATTTAATTTTTTTAAATTGTATTCCTGTGATAACAAAGCTGAATTTTCAGCATCATTACTCATTACATACATCATTACAGTCTTCAGTGTCACATGATCTTTCAGAAACATTTATTATATATTATCACTGTTGAAAACCGTTGTCCTGCCTAATATTTTTGTGTAAACCGTGATGCATTTTTTCAGGATTATTTGATGTTCAAATCAAAGTTCACTCTGAAGGGCCTTTCACACGGAGCACGATTAAGCGACGTGAATTAACGACGCAATGGCGCTCTTGAATCGAAGCAACAGTATGGAGTTCATTTTGTGCCATAATTAAACAAACAAATACAGCATTTTGCAAACAAACTCGATCTGCTTGCAAAGGAAAACTCGCCTCGCAAACAAACAGAAAGCAATGTGCAAGTACAAAGTAGTCTGGCTATCACCAGACCAAGCTCAATCTTTTAAGATTGAACATTAGTCTGGGGAGTCTGCTCTGTATTTTCTGCTGCACAAGAGGCGTAATCAACGGGTATAGTTCAAATGACTCTGTACGCAATTGGATAGTCCTTTAACCAATCAGACCAACGTGAGGCAGGAAACATGTCAACACAAATGTGTTGGTTTGTAGCATTGATCAGCGGTTTGCAGAAGCAGCAATGGCATCGAGTGATTTTTGCAGGTTGTGCAAAAAAAAAAAACATGAAAGTGAGTGGTATTTACACCCACTCGAGCGATTTGTTTGCTAAATTAAAGAAGCCATTGAGCATCGTCAAGAGGTTAAAAGGAATTGGATGGACGGTCAAGCGAGAGACTGCTTGCCATCGCTTCTCTATCGTCATCGTGTTAAACACGGCAATAGCGCGCCAGGTGGGTAAGCCAGTTTGTGATTGGTCCCCGCAGATTTGTATCAGAAGCAGGATAGAAAAATGTACAGGTTTCCAGCCTGAGCTGCAGGGCGAAATCAAATCGCCGGCAGATCGGGCTGGGTTTACCCAGTCTAAGTACAAAGGTTAATCTGAGCGAAAATGCAGTGGAGTAACAAATATATATTGTGTTTTACAAATATAAATAAATGAGCCTAGATAATATTTCACAAATAAATACAAACCATCCTACAAATTGTATGTAACCTTTGAACAAGTACCAAATCTAGTGTATACAAATGCATATCTGTCTGTTATGATGAGACAATTGGCTTTTTGTGAGATCTCGGCTCGATTTTCTCACAATTGTGTCCAGGCAGATTTTCTCAGATTTTCAGACGCTTCAAAATGAAGTGATATACAATGTATATTGTGAGAAAATTCAAGTGTTTTTTTGACCTTGGATGCATGTAAACCTATTGAAGGAGAACAAAATTAGGAACCTTTAAAATAGCACTTTGAAACAAAGTCATCAAAATGTAATTTTAGAATACAGTATGAGATCTTACCGGGTAACCTGAACGCAAAAGTCACCTCGGATAGTCCCAGGCTTGGAGTCAATAGGATTAGTCTCGCCGAGCATTACTCTACCGGTTTTAATAATGTTAAAACCCTCCCACACCTAAAAATATATCACGGAAATAACATTAGTACAGTCAACTTCATGAAATGTATGAAGAATATTTATTAGCAATAAGGGATAAACATTATTAAATTCAAAGTGCCTTAGAGCCGCACTCTGGGGAAAATAAATATAAATAGGTTTACCATGGCAACCACAGGGCCAGAGGACATATAACTGACAAGCCCAGGGAAGAACGGCCGGTCCTTTAGGTCACCGTAGTGCTGTCTTAGAAGATCCTCATCGGCCTGCATTAAAGACAAGCAAAAAACACAGCAGTGGAGAAAGTTTTGTGAATTAAAGGTCCGTTAATCCCACATCCCCCTTTGAGTTTTTTTTTTTTTTTTATGACAAAATCTTCATTTTGTGCTTGTGGTCATGTTTACTGTAACGAGAAAGTCACATGATGATATATATGTGCAGACCACAAGGAACTAGTAATTGGTTTAACCCCTAAAACAAGTGCGTGTCTGAGAGAGTTCAAGTTCCCTCACACTAAAAATAGAGTTTTCTAAAATTATAGACTAGGGAAAAATCGAAAATATATAACGTTTTTAATCTGTTAAGTAATATAGTAAAAATGTAACAATCAGAGAATCAAATTAAATTGCAGTTCTAATAGAATTATATAAAAATTATAAAAAATTTTGAAACCATTAACTAGAATACAGTATAGCCTATTATATATTTACATAATATAGGCTTAACTTATTTTTGTCAAGTTAGAAATATTTCTAACCATGTACTGTATATAGTTTATATTAAAAACATTCATTAGATAATATAATATATTTTAAAATCATGTGTGTGTATATATATATATATATATAATGTATTTTCATCTGCATTTTTTCTTCATTTTTACTTAGATATACACAAAGATATATAGATATATACAAATTCTGTCAAGTAGCATCCTTCTGCTAGAAGATGCTGAAATAACAGAATGTTGCTATGAGAGCTGCCTAGTGATAATATATAGCCTATGATAAATATATTTTTAAATAATGTAGAAATAAAAAAACAAATCTTGCATTTTTGTTACATTCGCATTGCACAATACATCCACAAATAAAACTAATGTTATAGCATGTAACCGCCATTCAAGGGATAACCCAAAAATGGAAATTATGTAATCATTTACTCATCCCCAAGTTCCAAACCTGTATGAGTCTTCTGTTGAAACCGTGTAGAAGTCATATAGTCAATGCGGGTGTCGTCAATTGTCTGGTTACCAACATTACGAACAATCCCTTTAATCTCGACGCCCTCTTTAGCACTGTTTGGCTATTAAAATGCAAGTCCAATACAAACTATTGAGATTAAAAAGGTTCATTTAATTTACCTGGATTAACTTCATAGCAACTAACTTGAACCCTTTCTGTTCGAAGCGCTTGATGATCTCTCCGACAAGTCCCCTCTGCACTCCATCAGGCTTGATGGCAATGAAAGTGCGCTCCTCGTTTCCAGACATTGGGCTAAAATTAAAAAATAAATACCGGTAAAACATACACGGAAAAAAGCTGCAGACAGAACTGCATTGAAACTTACTTCGTCCCACATTTATCACACTGGGCTGGAGGTGTGGATGGGGGTTTCGTTGATGAAACCCCTGACCCCATCACTAAAGTTACATTTCAAGTGACAGGGGAAGATCCTTCTGTCTTGGCCTGTATTGACGGCTTACTGTAACTGTAACTGGCTACTTAAATCGTGACTAGTGATCTGATCTGATCGCTGTCCTCAAGCATCCTGATTCCTGACCCCAGCATGTTATCTAATCACCTTTTCATATTAACAAACTTTATTTAGCCAAATCTATTCTAAAATAAAAGGCTGAAGTCTTATAAAATCATAATTTCATTCGAATTTCCATTTCAACTGACACTTTTATTAAACTATTATACAGGATAATTATAATTGGGAATACAAGTAGCAACCGATCTGCGCGTGTGCAGAAGCATGCCGTGATCTCAGCATTGTCATTATTTCATTTGTAAGATTAAACTTTTGTCAAATAAACACGACAATAAAACACAGTGAAAATATTTTTCTTACTTTCTTTGACGACAGTCCACGAGTGTGCAGTTGATACCTCGCGCGCGTGCTTTCACTAATCCATGATCATCTGCAGTTTGTGTTTTATAGAGGTGGGCGGAGACTGATTCAGTGCTCGCGCATTCAGTGATGTTTAATCTGTTGCGATGGAATCCAAATGATACTCAAAACATATAACTCCTTAACAAATCTTGCTTGATTTTACGCAATTATTAATTAATAATTAATTATTATTATTAGATTGTTTTTTTCCCCCGCCAAGATAAAGTTATTTAAACTTTAAAAAGACAACATATCTTTCTGTGCATCATTTCTTATATTTCCACCAACAATACATCTGTATCTTTAAAAAGTCTTAGGATAGATTGTAAATAAATAGGGGGGGGGTGGTGCTTGTTGTCACATTTTTTACTCCTGCAGTGAATATTTCTCAGAGTAGGTTTATTACATCAATAGATTTTACATTTACAGACATTATTTTTTTAAATAATAAGTAAAAATTATATATATTATATATAATATTATAATTATTATTAAATTATTATAATGAAAATAATAACTTTTTACATTTAAATAGTTTAAAATAATTTAAAAACATTTTAATAATAATATTTTACATTTTAATATTTTCAAAAGATTATATAGGCCTATATATTTCAATTCATATTTTAATGAATTTTAATCAAAGTAAATTTTATTTAATTAAATTTGAATTTATTTATTACAATTTTAAAAAAAGTTTTAAAAAGTTTCTCTTTTTAATTTCTCTTTTCTTCTACATTTTCCCCTTCTGTTTTGTTTTTATTCCCTCCCCCATAAGAGTATGATTCTGTATGCGTCCCCGTTTATAAATGCATTAATAATATAAAAGATTCAGTTATTCAATTAACGTTTCATGTTTTTTTGTAATGTAAATTTAGTCTCATGGTAACACTATTTTCAATGGAGCTCTAATGGGTTACAGTAATTCTAATTGCATATTAAAATTCATCATGCAATCACTGAAAAGCACATTAGAGCATCATAAAATATCTTATTCGTTAAGTGCATATAAAGCAATTTATCCTCTGAGCACTAATTTAACAGCTCCAGTTAAGCCACAACATTTTAACGTATATCCTGCACATGGCCATTATCTCCATCTGTAGAACATATATCCATGGTGGAAGTTAGATGGTGTAAGATTTGGGACCCATTAGACTATCTGTGCAGAGAAGAATTATGCATTAAATCTCTGCTCATATTCAGCATCATCCTCATGCAGGGAATCACTGCACTGCAGTAATGTCAGTTACTTCATACTCTTTTACACAGTTCCATTAAATGTTTTATGCAACAGTGCCAGTGTCTAATACATGCACAGTGTAGTGGCACTTTTGGCTGTTGCTTTTATATCACTATTAATTGACAGTCTTTTGAAAACTTGTAGTGAAGGCATGCAAGGCAGTTCAACTTCAGCTTTGTACAAAAGAGCGTTTAAGAGGGTTCTCAGTCCTATTAAATAGGCCTAAAGTATAGTGCACCACACTGACAATAAAATGAAAAGCAAAAGTGTGGAAAAGAGTGTTCATTGCTCATAAGTGTACACTGAAAAAAAATGAAACAACCACATTTATATAAGTGCATTGTTATATTGGTCTAATTGAAAACCATGTTGTCTGGTTTAAACCCATTTTTGTTCAATTTGTCTAAAAGCAAATAATACTCCCAACAGAAAAATGAACACCAGACACCATCAGAATACTGATGTGATGTAGCCTATATTTTTAAAAAGACATCACAATAAGCAAAAAGTTATTTTTTGTTGTTTTATCTTAACTCAGCATTCTACTTTCATAATTAATTTAGCTTATGTTTCATCTGGTGAAATTTTGTAAAACTAAAAAGCCCCAACATTTGTTGGGGGGCTTATGTCAAAATAAATGTATATTGATTAGAGATGGGCTTTACAATAACATTTCGGTAACACACTTTACAATAAGGTTCATTATAGTTAACATTAGTTAATGTATTAACTAACATGAACTAACCATGGGCAATACATTTGTTGTTAACGTTGGTTAATAAAAATAAAGTTGTTCATTGTTTGTTCATGTTAGTTCACAGTGCATTAACTAATGTTAACAAGATTTTAATAAAGTATAGTAAATGTTGAAATTAACATTAATAAAGATGAATAAATGTTGTATAAGTGCAGTTAATTATTACTTCATGCTAACTAATGTAGTTTCCTCATAATATAGAGCTAGTAAGTCCCGCCCATCTGTAAAACCCCAAGTGGACCTCTACTGTAGGTTGAAAAATCGTCAATGCAAGTGAATGTGAGAAAATAATTACTTTCTGGTCCCGTTTGAATTGTGCCATGAATGTGAACATATGTTGTCTGTGAATTTTTTATATAATTTTTCATGTTACGAGTTTGACAGTATATTGCACGAGTCTTTGGCTAGCAGTTGTGGAAAAGACATAACGAGAAAGACTACATGTCGCCTATGTGACGTCACCCCATAACACATTTTCCCTCCACTTGTCAAATCACGGTGCTAATGCTGCGATAATCTATGGAGACAGATCGAGATGCCTGTGTGTTTTGTACCCAAATGTCACCATTCAAACCAAATGGGCTGTTCTTTCTTCAGATTCACGTCTGATGTAAAAAGAGTTGTAGTCCACAAAGTGCTCTCACACAAAGTCTAACCGTATCAAACTTCTACCTGCTAAATTGTAGCATTCTTCACACGAAAAATTATATTAAAAATTCACAGACAACATATGTTCACATTCATGGCAAAATTCAAATATGACCAGAAAATAATTATTTTCTCACATTCACTTGCATTGACGATTTTTCAACCTAGAGGTCCAGTGGGGTCAGCGGAAGGGGCGGGACTTACCAGCTCTATACATTTGCACATCATCACATTTTCAATGACTCTCAAACGACTCGTCGAATGAAATCTAAATCCCTCCTTTTCTCTGTTCTGATTGGCCAGACAGCTCAGTCTGTTGTGATTGGCCTACCGTGTACAGACTGTTGAAAACAAAACCTCCCATTTCCATAACAACGTCAGCTCTGCTTGTCCTGAGGCTTCCTACACCTAAACACAGTAACAAACAATGACGTCGATTTTACCATATCAGTGCGAGCGCGAGTCCGATGATGAAACATTGGAAGAATTCATTCAACCCGAACCTCCATCGCAAGGACGACTCGAGCAGGACTCAATTTTTCTCAGTGACACACTACTCAGATAAGGTGCATTATATGAGATGTTGCAACTGTAATTCCTCACCATCAGCATCACCATCAAGTGCATGTCCATCAACAAACCCATTATTTTACTTGTACTAATTTATTTACCGAGTCTTTTTCTAATATATTGCGGTGAACACGTGGAAACTGTATCAATAACAGTGCATGTATATATATATAAGCTGAGTTCTAGCGTGAATGATCTGATGTAACATAAACATTGGTAAAACAAATATTTCCTCAAAGTAGTGAGAACGACAGACAATCAGCATTAATAGACACATTTTTTTTTTAGGAAATAGTGGCCCACAACTGATTAGCAGAAGTATTTCAGTTAGACAGTGATAATGTGAGTTAGCCAGTTAGCAGGAGACCTACACAATATAAAACTCAAAACTAAGTATTTTGAACACCATCTTTCAAGTGCAAGCGGTTTGTGAATCCTGTATTGAACTCTGAGATTTTAGAAGCAGTGTTCAGTAAAATAAAGGGAACACAGCAAACGTTTAGGATTATACTGCTGTGATATCGTGGTAAAGATTAAAGGGGGGGTGAAATGCTATTTCATGCATACTGAGTTTTTTACACTGTTAAAGAGTTGGATTCCCATGCTAAACATGGACAAAGTTTCATAAATTTAATTGCACGTTTGAAGGAGTATTTCTGTGCCAAAAATTGTTCTTCCGGTTTGTCACAAGTTTCGGAAAGTTTTTTTCGAGTATGGGTATGTATGACGTCAGATGTAACGGAATTTCCTAATATGGGTCCTAAGGGCACTTCTCCGGTAAGATCGCGGGCGCGCGTGCACTCCTAGACCAGAGAAAGAGAGCGAAAGCAGTTCGCCATCAAAGCGCCCTGCCCGGCTTTTGGGAAGCCAATGTCACCAAAGAAGTGTGTTTTTGGTTGCCAGGGCAAGACAACCCTGCACAGATTCCCAAAGAACCCAGCGTTAAGGGACCAGTGGATGGAGTTTGTTTTCCTGAGCATAAACGGAGTTGTGTAGACTGTTTGTTCCCTGCATTTCGACGATGATTGTTTGGATTTGCAGATCGATGGATTTGCAGATCGTCTAATGCTTAAGGATCGAGCAGTCACAATGATAAAGGTTCGGTGAGTAAAACTGCTTCTAATCTATTGTCTCTGTGTGTTGTTACTAGCTTGGCGCTAGCACAGCTTTAGCTTCGCCCACACGGCCCGCCTCCAGCCGCTCGGTTTTTTCGGGAAAGACTCGGTACATCCAATCTTTCTTAATATAATATAATAAAACTAAAGACTTTTTGGAGATATGAAGGGTATACAATACTACTAGTAGTGCAAGACAATACTACTCTATAGTTACTCAAGATTAACAGGAGATTGGGTGAAAATGAGCATTTCACTCCCCCTTTAACTTTAACCACTGATTCTTTACATGCTCGTCTTTGGGCAGTGAAAAAAAACTGGCTTTGCCTTCACATTATAGAGCACAGCGTCTTCTCGACCTGATGCTATCCAGTATCCAAAGGAATCAGCTGCTGGTTTAAGGTTTACGTTTTCCCTGTTGTCTGTGTGCAATAAGTGGGTGGGCAATATTCTAATGTATCGTCTTGACGTCACAACGAAACGGCTCGTTTGAAAAACGATTCATTTAATTGACTCAGTCTCAGAGTCGACTCTTACTTTTGAAAGGCAATAACTTTATATACGGTGCACTTTCAGATTTAAAACTTTGCAGGAAGTTTTCATTCACTTAGAGCTATGTTACACACTACATGAAATGTCATTTTCAAAAATCCATAATAGGGGCCCTTTAAATAAATATTTGATATGAACTAATACATTTGGCTGTAACAAGTTATTATTAAAAATAAAAATAAAAATCAGTGTACATGTATGCAGTCACATACACATAATGAAAAAAGAAACAAAGAAGTAAAAACACAAAGGTTTATCTGTAGCATTAATCAACAATATAGTGCAACTTTTCCATATAAATACAACCCTACCAAAGTTTAGGTGTACTCAGTCTTTTATCCATTTCAGATATGACCATGACATGACAAGAACGATTGCTGACAAGATCTGTCCAGTTTTGGCAATAATTCATGTTTGCATTCTCAACCCATTATTCCTATTTGCAGTCAATGCAGTTTTTGGCAACAGAGGTATTTATGGTGCTGACCCTGAGAAAAAGACAAGAAACAAACAACTCATGCCCCCAGCAACTTCAGTACCCAAACACACACTGTGCAATGGTGGGGTAATCATGTTACTGACCAAAGATTTTTTAGCAAATGTTGGGCCTTCACAAGTATGTGTCATGCAACACAATGTATGATAATGAGTGATCTAAAGGTGCAGACGCAGTCACATTTACCATTGTTCGACTAATTTTCACAGGCAAATTCCAGTCATTTCAATAGGAATCCACACAACTGGAAATTTCGCATGTAGGTGAAAGATTTCCTCACGCAGATTTGTGCTTCCTACACTATTGATAATAGACAATGGAGCTTTTTGCCTAATGTGAGCACACCTTAACACATATCTGAACATGCAATCTTCTAGTTCATCATGTGTGTAGAATAAGAACCACTAACTAAAGGGACATGATGGCCAGGGCTCTTATTTCCACAAATCCTTCCTTCTACAGAATATGTACTTATCTGACTAAATGGATAAATAATCCTCCACTAATCTCTCCAACAGTACTAGATGGTTTGTATTCCATGCTCTATTTTTACCAGGGCTTAAAGTATAAGGATTAAATGAGGTAGCTGCAAAGTGGTGGTCTGAAGTACTGCCTCCTTAACTTTGATTTAAGTCACTCTAGATCTTGTCCTTTCTCCTTCAACAGAAATGTTGCCCCCTTTTCAGTTTTAACTGCTTTAATATACATCGCTTGTCTAAATAAGTATCTTGTGTATCTTGATATTTTTTTGTTAGGATACCCGATTAATGTGGCAGAATGTCAGCCAATCAGCACAAAAGCATTATGCAATGCTCATTGAGGTCTAACAGCTCTGGGGAGAAAATGCAGGAAATATTAGCAAGTAAAAAAAGTCTCTTGTGAATTACACAATTTTCTCTACTATCTTTTCCATTTGCTTATAATTACATTTGTACACCGGCAGCTTTATTCGGGTCACCTCATGTAATTGTAAATCACTGTGATTTTTTTTGGTGCTCTAATTTTCCGCATCATTTATTTGTCTGCGTTGTAGGAAGCAGAGTGCACAGAACCAATAATAAGCAGGTATTCTTAGTGTATGATTTCCTTTCATTGGAGACTTCATTAAATTATTATAGTACTCAGATGATGTCTGCTCCAAAGTTAGAAGACAAACCAGAAAGTAAATGCTTGCTGTTCTTGTCGGCTTGAAACTTTAGTATGACAAAATTCAGTATGACATTCACTTAGTTCCCTTTCGAGGAACATCTATGCTGCGTCAGCTGCTGACGCTATGGGGGACTTGCCCTCGCAGAACCCGGTGTCTGAGGCACGTGTACAAACACACCATACAATGGCCGATGCAGTGCGATCTGCGATGACGTCGCAAGATGGACCCCAGCGTATAAGAAGGCCGCCTGAGAACACGTCATCGGCTTCTTTGTCTTCAGGAAGTCGCTTGTGTAAGTGCTGTGTGAAGAAAGAAGAAAGGATAGAAGGTAGGCAGAATAATGGCGAGCAGACAATTCAAGCGTTGTGTTCCTCGTTGCCTGCGTTTCTAAACGCCTGGCTATAGTCACAAGCTGTGTGTTATTTGACTGGGAGTTCACAGTTCACATTCAGCCCTCGAGGGGGCTTGATGCATACATTGCAATGATTTCTTACTGAGAAAACTCCGCTCCCAGCTGACTTTATGAGTAAAGAGTCAAGTCGCTGAGCCCCACGGCTCTAGCGTCGCATTTGCTGAGGCAGCGCACAGGTTACAATAGTGAGAATCTCAGACGGAGCAGGTAGAGGAGCGTGATGGAGTTCCCCTCACCTCTCTCGTCGGCTCCATTGTCTATGTGCCAAAAGCGGAGGCTTGCTCAGCGGTTTCTTTCACAGAAAGCGAGGACTCATTGCTCGTGTGTGATTCTGATATAATAGACTTGGTGTCTGTAGAAACAGATATATTTAATAGATCTGTTTCCTGCTCGATACAGCAAACCACTGAATACAATGAGCTAGTGAAACTTATGACTCATATCACAGTCTGGGTTTAAACTGGCCCGGCTCCAGGGTTCGAATTACGGGGGAGCTAAGGGGAGCTCGGCTCCCCTGAAAAGGACCTGGGCTCCCCTGAAAGCCTACTTTGAGACATTTAGGGGGAGCTCTAAAACACTGTCCATTTTTTGTGTCGCATATAGATTTTGATTTTCTGTACATTTCTTGTACATTCTGTACAAGGGAAAACTCCTTTTCTCGAGAATATTGAAGCCTTTATTTTAAAACGCATTGCAGCAGCACAAGCGAGAGCATCAGAGCTCGCGCTGATAGGCTGTGCTGAGGCAACTGCACAAACCAATGGCGAGAAAGCACAAGCGCGCGATCCAATAGGAGCGCTTGGCACCCTGCCAGACTCTGCGCGCCAAATAGAAGAGTATAAATACAGAGAAAACTCGCCATATGACAGATCTAATCGACTGAAGCGAAAACACCTGACGTGAGAGAAATAGCACGGCAAGGCAACGCAGTACTCGTTCCCTTATCTCTAGTCTAAGGTAACCAAGGTTACGTAAGTAACCAAGTACGTTCTGTACTGTTTACTGTAAACCTATTGATTTAAATGCCCGAACATGCACCAAAAGCGTTAAAGTCAGTCAGGGAGGATCGGAAAATAGGGCTCCCCCGAAAGCCACTTTGTAATTCGAACCCTGCCCGGCTCAAAGTGTTAGACTATAGAAGGTCGTTTAGATGAACGATATCTGCGGAGTCATAAGTGTGCAGCTACAGTACACTGAGCCTTCCCTTTCTCCGAGACCTGCACAACAAAGTTTCAGGTGCTTGGAGACATCCATACTCTACCTGGGTGGTCCATTCTGCTTCGAGCAATTTGAATGTAGAGGGGCTGAGCGAGCAGGGTTATGGGTGGATGCCTTGGGTGGAAAGGATTTTAGCGAATTACCTTTCTCCGGGGACATCCTCATCACTGAAGGCTCCTGTTTTGCCCTCTAAACCATGTCTGACGGCATCGAGGTTGGTGGGCAGAGCGTATGTGGAGGCTGGGCAGACTGGTGGAGCTCTGCACTCTATGGCAGTACTGCGAACTTACCAGGCAGATCTGCACAAACCTGGATCGGGGGAGGGTTTATCTCCTGAGGTAGTCACTAAACTGCGTATAGCCACAGATCTACAGTAGCTCTCTACGTCATCAAGCAGGCAGCCCACTCTATTGGCCGGTCCATGGCTGCTATGGTGGCAACAGAGAGACATCTCTGCTTAATTTGTCAGGGATCAAGGAGTCAGATAAAACTGTCCTCTTTGATGCCCCTGTCTCGCCCTCTGGGCTGTTTAGCACTGCTGTTGAGATGATGGTGGACAGGTTTAGAGAGGCGAGAACGTAGTAGGCTGCCTTCGGGAAGTATATCCCTCACTGGGTTCAGGCCCCTGCTAAGTCATCTCCCTTTTCACTAACAAATTCCTGGGGAGAAGTGCGGCTGCCCCTCCTCATACTCCGAGGAGTGGGGAGCAAAGGTGGAGCAATACGAGAAAGCCGTACGTCGGGGATCTGTGGGTGTGGCAAGACCACCCAGTGGTAAACGAGTTCCTGGGAGAAGAGCAAAAGGGTGGCTAAGGCTAGCTTTCCTTTTGAGGAACTGGGAGCCAAGCAAAAAGGCCACACACAGTTCTGGGTGCTGTATAAAAAAAGACAAAAAAAAGTGAGTTATCGAATGGGGTCACAGCTTAAGCTCTCACCCCCTTTTTCAGTCCTTTCAGCTCCTCGTAGATCGTCTGTGCCCTTTCCAAGAATGAATTCCTGGGGAGAAGAGCGTGGCTAAAGCTAGTTCTCCTTCTGAGGAACTGGGGGTGAAGCGAATTGTGTCACACACAGATCTGGGTGGTCCAAACTGAGCTTTAGTGCTTAGATCAGGGGTGGGCAAACTACGGCCCGCGGGCCACATGCGGCCCGTTAGGCTGTTTAATCCGGCCCGCCGAGTATTTAAAAAAATTGATTTTATTATTAATTTTGCCTTTTTTCTTGCAATACTTTGCGTTTTATATATATATATATATATATATATATATATATATATTGCGTTGCATATATTTGACAATCGGAATATCAGATATTGCATGCCATAGCTAACAAATGTAAAAAAGGAAAAATGACATAAAAGCAGATCATCATTCATTCAGCGCTGTTGTGGCTGCGGTGTGTCACGTAACAAGCAATGACGCGTCACCATGGAAACCAAACAGACAGCGACTTAAGCGCATAGACTTGTTGCACGTTAATGTTTTTTCCTTTTTTGGAAACTCAATGAGAAAAAAAATGTTTGGTAACCGCTTGCACACCTTAGTTTTTCCTTTGATTTGTCTGCTATTTAGTTTCTTTGCTCCTCTGGATTTGTGGATGTATCCTGCCCGATTCCGTTTACCGACCTTTATCGTCCGGCTTCGACTACGCTCCCCTGTCTGCCATGTACAGAAACCGTTTTTTTTTTTCATTAAATGTTCTGATCTCCCTTTGCCTTTTATGTTTTATTTTATTATTCTTAAATAAATTTGTATATTCGTTTATTTCCACAAATGTATGACTTTTGGAAGTGCAAATTGCCATTCAGTTTTAATAAAGTTGAATTAACGTAACCTGTAATTTTTACTCTTCTAAGTGTACACTTGCAGATGTTTTGTTTCTAATTTACTGTTAGGCCATTAAATAATAATAAGGATAAACAATATTTAAAAAGTATAGGCTATAATTATCTAACATCTTTAAAAATTAACATCAAAACATAACATGCTAAATGGGGGATATCTAGCATAAAAAAATGTATTGTCAGAATGTCGTCTCTCAGTTGTTGAATTTCGCACAGACATTGCCACAACATTGTCTGTTTGCTCAGCCCGATCTTGGTGCGAATACCATGCACGAATTGTATTTGTAGTGCATAATAGCCTATGTTTTCGCGTGCATATGCACTTTATGACGTGTAATAGGCACGCACTCCACACCCCTAATCCTAACCAAGGGGTTTACAGTGTGTAGCATGCACGAAAAAAACCAAAAAAAAAAAAAAAACCTTTTTGGCATATAAATGGCACGAGAAATAAAATTTGTGGTATAGATACGCACTTTCATGAGATCGTGCTTCATAATCTGCTACTGGGCCGGCCCTCTGTCAAGTTTTTAAAACCCAGTGTGGCCCTTGAGCCAAAAAGTTTGCCCACCCCTGGCTTAGATTGTTAGATTAAGAATAACAAGCATGCATTGGTCAGCATGCTGTAGTTGGTACGACGTCCCCATAGCATCAGCAGCTGACGCAGCATAGAAGTTCCCTCGAAAGGGAACGTCTAAGGTTATGTATGTAACCTCTGTTCCCTGAGAAAGGAATTTAGATACTGCTTCACGCTGTAGGCTTCGGGCATGCCTGCACGTTTTCCTTCAGACAATAAGAATCTGATGACGTGTTCTCAGGCGCCCTTCTTATACGCTGGGGAGAACCTTGCGTAATCTCATGCATAATACAGCGCAACGATTGGATTAAAAGAGTTCATTCCTATGAATAATGCAGAAAAAATCTCAGAAAATGTTTATATAGACACATATTCTCCAGCCACGGTAGCCAATCACCACACCGAATTTACACATACCTCACTTTTCGTGACGGTGCGAGGGGGCAGGGAAGTGATCGGCTCTGAATGCATTTTCAATCGCTCCAAAAAACGAAGGAACCCCCCCCCCACTTTCCTCTTTACAATAAACTTAGTGCTATTGATGTTTTCATGGATGTGGAACCTACATATCTGTTAACATCTCAACATTTTTATTTTGGGGATTCATGACCAACTATAATACTTTTGGCTCTCCAGTGGTCAAAAAATAAAATTGCATGTGTCTTGCGGAAGAACATTGCTTTGGTTGTGCTTCGGCTCTGCTCTTCTTCTAAAATATAAATGATTGTTATAGATTTATCAAAGCATATTCGGGTAAAGTAAAACAAGATTTGGAAGGTGGATTCTTTTTTTTTTTGGATGATTTCCCACTCTCCCAGTAGCCTAATGACGTACCTATATATATATATATATATATATATATATATATATATATATATATATATATATATAAAGTTACATTTAGCTTTAAACAACAACAAAATATTCCATTAGCAACAGCTGCTCTAACACACGGCCATTATACACACATAGATTTTCAAAAATAGGGTTTAGTGGATTAAGCGAGTATGACTTTAGCCTACAACAAGTGTTTAACATTTTCTGATATCAGCCAACAAACATTCCTTTCAGCACCAAAATAATAATTTTTCAGCCAGTAATTATTTTTCTAACCCCCCCCAGCCCTGATTCCACTTAAAGCCACACGAGGGAGGTGTATAGGCAGCGCAGTCATTTCAGATGGTTTCATAGCTTCATTCTCGGCCTGCCAACAAACACATATTATTGACAGAGCAATCTAGCTGTAGATGGATCCTCATTCAGTTGCACCCCTGCAAGGATGAATTCGGGAGAACTTTAAATGAGGACTACCATATGGTTGGTAATTTACTGTGATTTACATATAAATTGATATAGAAAGAGATCCCATCCGTTCACACTTAACTTTCCACTTGTTCTCCTGGCTCGTTTTAGTCCACTCGTCTGGAAACGGGTAGTTGGGCACAAGTTTAGAGCTGAGCCTTTTAAAAAATCTGATCTTGTAAGGCATGTGGCGATTAGGGCGGGAAAGAAATTCAGTGCTACAAGCTGTTGCTGAGATCACCGAAACAAAGGTTATTATCATATTTACAGTAATAAAACCTTGTCATATTTAAATCATTAAACACTAATATATGATACTATTGGAAGATAATGTTGTAATGATTGATTATACATAATTGTATTTGGTTCACATCTCATTTATTATTATTTCGTTTTATGTCCTACTGGTTGATTTGTTTTATTTTTATTAAATTCTTTTAGAATTTCTTATTAAAGCTGTCTGGAAGGCTTTTATCATTATCATATCAGTTTTTTTTATCTTATCAAGCTTTTTTCTCTGTAGTTTTTGCTACATTTCAAATCTTTTTATGTAAATATTTTATACTCTTTTCCCAGAACCAGACATTAGACTCTTAAACTATTTAAATTCATCATAAAAATATGAATAATTGCATGTTTAAAACTATGATGATGAGTAAACACCTCTGAAATAGTTGTATGCATTGCTTTATGGGACAGGTGATCTGGGTCGTATATGGCATATATATATATATATATATATATATATATATATATATATATATATATATATATATATATATTTTTTTTTATTTTTTTTTATTTTTTTTTATTTTTTACAGTTGCTGTAAAACGCCATGACCAGCATCAATCTGGTATTATCTGTTTTGTGTTTCAGGCTTTTTTATTCTTGCTGATTGGAAGTAAGGTGACATTATGAAAATGCACTTATCCTCCATTTCTGGTGACTTGATGGACTGAGAAAGACATTACATAATTTCTTGTAAGCTATATAACCAAAACCTTTTAAGGTTTTTTTTTTTTATTGACTGTTGGCTACAACTCAATTCAGTGGTGTCAAGGCTGTAATGTGATCATTGTTTTATCAAGGCACACGTGATCCAAGTTAGCCATTACACTTTTTACAATGGTAGAGCTATGGACCCTCTTAACTCCCAATAATAAGACTCTGATATAATGCTTACAGTTATTAGGGTGCATTCTGGGTTGTAAGGGTTTATAAGCAAAGCATTAATTGGTGCACACTTTGAAAGTATGACATCCAGATAACTTTACACTTTATTCAGTGTACTGTGAAATCTATTCTTGTTGCATGGCTGTGTTAGGGTAATTTGTTTGAGTCAGATTATTGTCATGCCCAGGGCTTAATTTGAGCCGGAACACGCCGGAACATGTTCCGTCACCTCCGACATTGGATCCGGAACCTTTTTTATTGGATCCGGCACCTCCTGTGTCACTAAAATTAATTGCCTAAATGAAAAAAAAAAAAAAAAAAAAAAAAAAAAATACTGTTTGTGTAGTGTTCAATGTTTGTGACACGTCTTGCGCGCTTGTTGTACGAGTTGAGATTGCTGTTAGCCTCGACCGTTTCACTCAGGGGAAAAATATCAAAAAGACAGTAAAGTTTGCTTAACTTTTTCAAATACGCTGGACAGTCAGATCCCAAACAAGCAAAAATCGTTTCCGCTGATCAAAAAGGAGACCACGGTGGACACAGTAGCCTATATCGACATAATATCTCATAATAATATAATATCATTAGGCTTATTTATGTGCATTTCTCTCTATAAGCGCGTTCACACGGAGATGGCGATCGTCAACTTCATCTTTGCAGCCGAGTCGACACTTTTAGAAAAAACACTTGTTTATTAATAAAAATCAATACACGCGTCACCGGATTTACAGATGCACGCACACATATTATTTCGAAATAACGAGATATTGTGTTGAAATAACATTATTATTAATAGCCTACATCTTTTAGAATAGGCCTATTTGATTGAATGCTGAATGTTGCGCTTGTTCAATTTAATAAAATGAAAACTTTAATTGTGATCATTAACATAGGCTAACTGAATATTAAATATTTAGTGGCCAAGTTTTGCGCAGCTCCCCGTCAATGATCTAGCACCCCCTCAGCACATGCGTTAAAAATTCTCTGGCGCTGTCCCTGCAGAGAAGCTAGGCAGTGTATTTTTTTTTTTTGTTCCGTTACCTCCAACCCCCGTTTTGAGTCGCCGGATCCCCCCCCCCCCCCTCCCCCTCTGCGCTCCGGGACCTCCCACTTTACAAATTAAGCACTGGTCATGCCTTAAATGTGAAGTATTTAGTGCCTTCCAGTGGCAGGCCTGAGAAACTTGCACTGACAAAAGGCGGTCATTGTGACACTGTAAAGTGATGACACTATGGAGCTATGTTTAAAAATAAAAAAAATAAAAAAATCATAGGTATAACATTACATTCTCAGCTCGGAAAATACACTAATATAACAAGAAACGCCAGAGACCGGAAATGTAAAGGATAATTCCACTATGAGTTGGGCGACTTCTGCATTCAGGAAATTTTTGGATATTTGTGCATCAATCAAGTCAAAGTATACAAGTTTATTACAAAAGTGTCCTAAAATATTATTATATTAAATTATTTTATATTATATTATATTTTATTGCATTTAAAACAGTTCTCAAATCTTGTTGGCTGAGAGCCTTTTCCTGCCATGCGATATTTCCCCAGTATCAGCACTCGTTCCCCGTTTCAGCGTTTAGCCTATATCACTCCGCTTGCAACATTTCTCACAGAGAGTGTCATGTCGGACGAGCAAACCACCATAATTTTACAAATACTACAGTAATCTTTTAGGCGAGAATGTAGGCTAGTTATTTAGACCTCAAATATGCAACCTATATATAAACATAGCGCATTATTGACAATTTGTTTAGATGTTTTTGAGATTGAGCTCCAGAACGTCAGCGGCCGTTCAGCGCTCATGTAGGCCTAGGCTACACGCAGAGAACCATGGAAGCATAAGGGTAGCAATATTCAATTTGAAATGTAATATGCAAAATGACAATGCAATATGTAAAATGACAATGCAATATGTAAAATGGCAATGCGTTTCTGTATTTAAATTTTCCATTACATTTGTGCAACGTTTGGTGCAAAACGAAAATGATAATTCAATTATAGGCTATAATTTACAATTTACCATTTCATACACTAGTTTTAATATGTAAATTGTGTAAAAAAGTGCTTCGTTTGTGCTGTAAAAGTTTTGTTTGTTCTGCTTCGGTTTTTAAAATATTAGACCGAATTATAGACGATGATGTTACCGGCCCGACCTGCTCCAAATTCACCCAAAATAGGCTCAATCGTTTGTGCTTCGTTTGTGCCGGTAAACGTTTATTTTGTGCTGCTTCGGTTTCTTAGATATTAAAATAATATGTAGGCTATTGGTCATTCTGAGGTCACTCAGCCCCTCACATGCTCCAAATTCATGCAAAATAGTCTTGTTTGTTTATGCTTCATTTGTGCTGCTTCGTTTTTTTAAATATTAGACTCTGAATTATAGACGATGATGTCACCAGCCCCCGACTTGCTCCACATTCACCCAAACTTCACGCAGTGATTGACAGGGTGGGAGGGGGCGGGGACGTGATCGGTTCTGAATGCATTTTCAATTTACACATTGAATTTTGCTACATGCATTGTGGGACATTTAATGAAAATGCAATCGCACGTGTCTTAGCTGTGAGTGTAAAATGTATTAGGCTACAGAAATGATTAGATATGTTTAACATGTTCAAGCAAAAACTGTAGCAAAATGATATTTTTTTGCGTGAACATGTTAAACATAATCATTTCTGTAATACATTTTAATTTTAATTTAGCAACTTATAAAGCGTTAAAATATGTATTAAATTTACATATTAAAACTAGTGTATGAAATGGCAAATTTAAAGGGGTGGTTTACTGCCTTTTTTCTTAGCTTGATTATGTTTATGGGCTGCAATATAACATGTCTTCGTGTTTCGTTTGTTAAAAAACGCCTTATTTTTCATAAATTTCACCTTTATTGTAAGCCGCTTCCTCCTCTGTCATTTGAACGACCGGTTGACTTCCTGATTCTATGAAACCACTCCCTCAGAAAGAGGCAATGAGCTCAGATTGGTTAGTTCGGCTGGTGTGTTGTAATTGGCTAAACTGCGTCCGGAATCTTCACGCCCATTACCTTTACGGGCGACAGTTGCATGTGCTCCGGACCCGGTCAAATGTAATGGTGTCAATATTGCCTCATCAGTTTGAGCCAGAATCAGACCCAGAGAGCGGTGATGAAGAGAGTCAAGCAGAACCTCCGCAAACACGGCTCTTACTAAACGTTTCTGAATGGTAATTTTTTTTAATTATTATTATTTTCTCAAAGAATTCCCATACGCTGTTACTTGAAAATGCTACTGCTGTTTGTTAGCTTTTGAGATACGCTTTCCCCCTGATTAAACATTTAATATAACTGAATACATGACTGAGTAATACCGTTTTTTAAAGATATTGTTTTATTGATAGAATGAACAACCGTTTAACTATTCACAACACTTACCGGTAGTTTACTCAGTTTGTCGTTTTCTTTAGGTGTACATGTGATAACAGCAGCTGAAGTTCGCTGTTGCGATAATTTTTTGAAGTTTGTACACGTTTCTTATACACACAAAATAACATCGAACTAACTAGCTACTATAACCAAACAGCTTTGGCATTGGTTTGCGTTCTTGATCAAATCAAAAAATTACGTCATAAAGTATACATGGAAAATACGTTTACAAAATTTGTACATATACAAATTCGGGTCCAAAATGTTTATACGCATCTGTCATATACTAAAGCCAGCGCTGGCATTTTTTTACATCCTTGATAAAACTAAAACGTACGTCTTAAATTATACAGGCAAATACCTTTAAAATGATTAAATCTTACTTGCAGGTTGTGGCCTCTGGTTTTAAAGCTGTAACTGCTTCATGTTGGAGTAATAGTTTCTTGTTGAATCCGACATTGAACTCGTGTAGATTCTGGAAGCTGTCTTCCGTAAAATGCGCAGCACAGAGAGCTAAACTACGATTGTAATTGTCAGGAACATAATCAAACTTAAATTTTAACCATTGTTGACGAACTACAGCGTCTGTAGGAAGCCTGAACACAGAAGACCTGACAGCTACAGCTCTCCACTATAACTCCTCCTCTTCGACAGCAGAACATGTTCCGGAGGGAGGGTTGATGTAAATGTATGGGTTAGTTACGTATAAAACCCGGGAAGTATCTCGTTGTAGTCCCATTCGAGTCGTTTTTGTAGGCATTAAACTTCCTGATTTTTAAAAGACAATATCTCTGCTTACGTTGAACTTTCAGCGCAGCAACTTTGCAGATACTGTTCATGCACCAACAGCAACATTACACAGTATTTAAAATGAAAAAAGTGAAATAGCAATCAACCACCCCTTTAAATACGGAAATGCATTGTCATTTTGTATATTACATTTCAAATTTAATATTGCTACCCATATGCTTCCATAGTGAACCGCTTCATCTCTGCCAGTCCTTCGGGAATTGGCCGCTGGCTTTTATGTACATAGTTTAAACATGAGGTATTTTTCATTTTGGGTAGGCTATATCAAGTGGGCAATCTTTGGTCTTATTAATCTATTTTTCCCAGAGCAAATGGCAAAGGGCAAAGATAAGTTTCATAACTTTATATTTAACTGAAATCCTGTACTAGCGTTGCTGTTTTAGCTTCTTTTGACTGAACTGTTTGTTTGTGTTTATTTCCTGTTGTACAAACTTTTTACACTTTTATAATGGCTAAAATTGTTTATTTAAATATTATTTTCAATAATTAGAAAGGGTGTGTGGGTTAGTGTTTGTGATTTCGAGTTCAGTGATAGTTACATTGTTACACCATTAGATGGCAGCTAAGACTGTCTTTATGAGTAAGTCAGGAGCAAAGACTTTTATATTGAAAGGGACTTAAGATTGTAAACAATAAGATGCAACTTACAAATGAATTGACTAGCTGTCATGGACAATCCCCTTAACAGTTTCAGGGACAAAGACATCGGGACATTCAAACTGATTTTGTGATTATGAGCATGAGATTTACCTGAAGAATATCAACTAAATGTAAGTAATGCCATTACTTAGTCGAGCTATCTCTCATAATACTCTACTACATCAGTGGTTCCCAAACCTGTCCTGGGTTGTCCTGTCCTGTTCTAAACCCATGTGATAATGAGCTGATGAGTTAAATCAGGTCAGGTGTGTTTGATTAGGGAGACAAAGAAAACGTGCAGTGTTGGGGTACTCCAGGACAGGTTTGGGAACCACTGCTCTACATAACACAATATGCTTCAATTAAGCGACTAAAAATTCCTTCGTTACTAGTTCTAAAGTGACGTTTTAGAATTATTAACAGAAGCTAGGGCTCAACTTTTAAACTGTCAACTTGAGATTTGAAGTAGTTCTGCACAAAAGAGACACTGTTTTAAAGACATTGTTGTTTATTTACCCACTTGTGTCGTCGAACTGTTGTATAAATGCAGTATCACACTCGTAGCTGTGCAATATGGCTGTATATCAGCATGCTGTGATGACCTTCGGCCGTGCTGATATACAGCCATGCTACTCGCACTGTGTGATATTGCTCATATATTATTATTTTATATCATTATATATTTTTTAATATAACATATTATATAGGACAAAGGCAATTTTTTATTTATTTATTTAAACTTAAAATTACCAATACAGAATATTATTTGTGGAATGTATTGTGACTTTTCAGTAGGGATAAATGCTAAATAAGGGTGGTTTCATGAATGTATTACCAACTGTGATTGCACTTTTTAAACGATAATGCTTATTGTTATATCATGCACTGAGAGTTTTGCTGTGGTGTTCAGACAATCCATCTGTGCTCTGTCTGTCTGTATTTGCTCGTGTATTCCCAAAAGTCAGAGAGTTTTACAAGGAAGGTGAGTAGTCATGCCAACAGCTTAATTTCTATCACAACGGCCTACTTTACGTCCAGACTGATGCAAGGAAAAGATTATATTTTTGAGTAACACATCTGAGATGAGGGTGACTGATGCGGCACAGTCAGAAAGCTCGAACACAGGAGCGACACTCTGATATTTTCAACACTTTGATAAAGTTGTCATGCCAGTTGCAAGTTATCAATGAAGCTTAAAGGAGAACTCCGGTCAATTTTAACATTGAGCTCATTTTTTTGTACATTTGGAGTGCTGTCAATACAGAGAACAACGACAAAAATCGGTGTTGCCTACACCGAGTTATTCTATTTTTAAAATTTGCACCCTATTGACTTCAATGGGGCAAGTAGTAAGCCTGCTTTTTAGCCTCTTAACATCCTTTAAGTGTCATTACAAGTGCACAGAAAATGTGAGTGATTCCTTCCGAGTGAACACGGGTGGATCTGACTGCAGTAGATGTGAAAGATATTAATAAAAATGAAGTTAATTCAGCCAGCGCTCATACCTTTGTTTACATCCTGTTTTCGGTGGAAGGCCATAGTAATCGATTGTCGAGTTCACGCACATAGGTTTAGTACCTATGATCACGCGCGTGAACTCGACAATCGATTACTATGGCCTTCCACCGAAAACAGGATGTAAACAAAGGTATGAGCGCTGGCTGAATTAACTTCATTTTTATTAATATCTCTAACATCTACTGCAGTCAGATCCACCCATGTTCACTCGGAAGGAATCACTCACATTTTCTGTGCACTTGTAATGACACTTAAAGGATGTTAAGAGGCTAAAAAGCAGGCTTACTACTTGCCCCATTGAAGTCAATAGGGTGCAAATTTTAAAAATAGAATAACTCGGTGTAGGCAACACCGATTTTTGTCGTTGTTCTCTGTATTGACAGCACTCCAAATGTACAAAAAAATGAGCTCAATGTTAAAATTGACCGGAGTTCTCCTTTAATGGCCTGGGATCTTCATCACACAGTTAGGAACTACTGAAATTGAATTGTGCGTGTGAGATGGAGAGAAGTGAGCGTGGAGGTTAAGGATGTGATTTGAGAGTAAATGTCATTTTGCATGATGATTGTCAAGTATATGTGTGGCGCAGAGTCAGATTTACATAAAGCTAAGTGGTTATGCTACTTGTCCAAGTAGGAAATTAAATGATTGACAAAATGTTTTATTTAAATTTGAAGTATTTTTATTCATTTTGACAGGACTGTAATATAATAAATCTTGCCTTTTTTAATACTTTATTGCTGCTAGTCTTAAATTGTTTAGCCCAAAATTAACATTTTGTAGTTATTTACTTGGTTTCACTGCCATAATCTGTTATTTTTCTGTGGAACTTTTTAAGAATCTTCATGCAGCTCTTTTCTGTAAAACGTTTTAGCACCATAAAAACAACACAATCAGATGTCATTGTGGCTTAATTCGTATGAATCTGTACAATCTCATTTATATGTTTTAGTATCTGCTTACACCCCAATGATGGGTATGTTTAGGATTGGGGTTAAGGGTGGACCTTCATGCTTACTTTTCCCCCTTATAATCATGTCTTTTACATGATTCGCATTTTATGAATTGATTCGAAATTGCCACCTCGAAACAGTCACATTTACCTGTGAGATTAGGTTGCTAAAAATGATACACACATCTTGTATGACTTCAGAAGACTTGAATAGCACACATTTCCAATAGCTAGTAAAAGGCAGAAATTTGAATATTAATTTGAGAACTCTAACTGGTTCACTGAACTGCCAGACTCTGTGATCCTTTTGAAAGTTAACAGCTCACTGAGGGGAGATTATCAGTGATTTTGATTAAAATATTACCTTTCATCACACAAATGTATTGTATGACTTCAGTTTGGGTTTTTAAACTAGTTTTATGAGACAAAGGATGCATTACATTGATCAAAAGTGACAGGAAAGACAATTCTAATGTTATTAAAGATTTCTAATTCAAATAAATGCTGTTCTTTTGAACTGTCTATTCATGAAATAATTAAAATATTTAAAATATTTCGGATCACAGAACAAGGTCATATGGTTTTGGAACGACATGGTGAGTAACTAACAGAATGTTATTTTTGAGCGAACTAACCCTTTAAACTCTTTTCATGTTGTCTCTATTACAAAAATAATATATTTTTTACAGTTTGGAAACATGACTTCCAAAGAGTCAACTAATAATAGAAGCCTAATTCTCAACTTTGTTTGAACCTGCTGCTGTAGGAGTAAAAATCTCAGGTTCCCATCTGTCTTGGGACTTAGTTTGACAGCAGAACTTGCTGAATCCTGAAAATTGGGCTGTTTTGGGATCTCGCTACAAACACAGAGTTAGTGTTGTTGTGAATCCCAAACATGAACATCAAGTCCCTGCTGAATAACTAAATATGAGAATTATACAGTGTGATTCACAAAGCAACTGACACACCACCTCTTCGTAAAAATGCACTACGTGAGAGTAAAATAAATGGCTTAAAGCAAGCATAAGCCTTTTTGTCAGGAAGTTCCAGTCTGGGAAAGGGTCATCGGGGCCACATGATTTGTCAAGGACAGAGGAGGTCTCCATTAATTTAACATTAACCTTCCTTCCCCAAACCTCTGCTTTTGTCTTCATTAGATGCCATGACGTGTTCTCCGAATAGCTCAGAGTGCCTGTTAGCAGACGTGGAGCATCAAACACCCTGTGAAGACTTTGCGTCTGTGAAATCGATTTTCCAGCTGGGTACGATGGAATACATTTTCATTGGAAAAGCGAAAAGCCGAGAAATCCAGTGAATACAGATATTTTCAGAAGCCGTACTTTAGCTTTGTACCCGAGCAGATAGTTTCATGGGAGCAGGTGTACTTTTTTCAGGTGTGGGATTTGTTGTGCCTTGTCATTACAGAGGAGCAATGGGAACTCAGCCATCACTGTTGTTCACCTCTCTTGTCATTCTGGGAATGGATTGTACAGGGATGAAAAAAACAGCAGACAGGCTCGAGATAGAAGGCTCAGTTGAACTGTCAGATATTCTGAGCCTCTCCACATGAATAAGACTCCTTAATGTTGGTAACCTTGAGGTTTGTGTTTGCTCTCCATAGAAACAGACTGCTGAATCTTTGTTCCCCTGGTAACCTGCAACGTGAGGCAGTCCAGCTGGTGAGAGTGGCATGCTTATTGGAAAAATTCCCCCTATACCAACTGAGCAAATAGGGTGACGATGATGAGAGAGACTGTAGGTGGAACCGCGATGACAACGTCTGAGGGAGAGCTTTGGCACAGTCTTACATTACATAAAGCCTCAATGTTGCTTAATATTCACCGCATCTCCGTCCTTCTGGCTCTGGGACTCTGTCTTTATCTTATTGAAGAGCTTATATTCTTCCAATTCTTTTCTTTGGATTCGACTTAGGATTTGACTGAGCAAAACTCAGCTGTCAGAACAGGAACAATGCATCTCCTTTAGGCAAAGTCTGCATCTCCTTTAGGCGACGGTATTGCATGACTGATGCACAACTTTGACCTCAGGGCTTGGCATTAATGCACGTCTTGCTTGTTTATTTGAACAAAAGCAGTAATGTGTGTCAAATGCACAAGATAAGTTCGACTAGTGTGTCTTCTTGTAGTCTTTGAAGTGAGGCGATGAGTCCGGACTCCTCAGAGGCCTTATCAAATAATGAAAGCGTTGGGGTTACAACATATTCAGATTGTCTGGTGAACACCCAACAGATGCTGGTTTGAGACAGCAGAGGGCAGTGTTCTCTTTCTCTGTCAGGAGAAGGCTGTTTGATTCAGTGGAGGTGTGTTTAGGCTGTGTAGCTGTGAGAACGTTAGCATTAATTAAAGATAATTTCAAAAGCATCATTTAGCAAGTTTTTCAATTCTAAGAGTTACAAATGGGTGATATTTTATTTTTGTAGATTTGTATAGGCCTGCATTAATGTTTTGGGGTCAGTAATATTTTTATTAAAATTTTTCTTACTTTTATGTAGCAACGATTTATTAAATTGACAAAATTGACAGTAAAGCTATGGGGTTATGTTAAAAAGATCTTCATTTCAAATAAATGAATACTGAAAATGAAAACAATCACGGTTTCCACAAAAACATTAACCCTTTCCCCACCAGCGTTTTTAAAATCCTCACAATCCTCTATGAAGACCATCATTATGTGTATGTTTTGGAGTGGCACACACATATAATATGTAAATGTAAATTCTGTTTGAAAAGCTTCTTATACGTTAAATGCATCCATTGTCAATAGCAGGTATTTTCTCTCCATGGAGAATTTTAAGATGTTGTGAATTAAGCCTATGCTTCTGTACAACGGATGAATCATTTTCTGTCAAGAAATTGTGTTTTCTGGGAATCCACAGAATTGCTTCTACCCTGAATCATTTCGTGTTGTTGTCACTTTGTAGACTGATCCATTATCGCACTCATCCCGCTAGCTAGAACTGTTGATCACTTTGTTAATTCACTGTGACAGAAGGCTTCCTGTGGTCTTTGCCTCCTGAGACCCTGTAATTCATGTTTGTCCCCTGTAAGCGACTCAAGATCTGAATTCATGGGAAGGAATAGCTTCTGGCCTGAAACCATGTTTTAATAAAGACTCCATACTGGGCTTTTCAGTGATATCCCATTTGTTTGATTAAACCTTGGCAGTCATTTGTCCTATCTTCTCAAATACTCACATGCCCAACAAATGTCCTGGACCGCTGGGTCTCGGAGGCTCCACTCTGTATTCCTTTACTTCATAGACATGATTTACTTGTGAATTTGGTTTATACTGCATGTAATGATATGTAAACTAATACTTAAAGACTGTTTAGTAGGGATGCACCGATTGGGAAATTCTGGGCCGATACCGATACCGATGTTTAACATAACAACTTGGCCGATGGCCGATGTCGATGCCGATGTTTTTTCTTTTTGTTATTTATTCCTTCTTTTGTGCCACGGAAACATACAAGTCTTTCGGCTCTTGATCACACTAAATGATCACAAATTCAATCAGACCAATTTATGAAACAAAAAAACCTTTAATGTCACTTTCTGGTTGACAGTTATAACCTTATTTATGGCAAGTTCTTTTTCAGTTGTTATGAAGAGCATATGAGAGAGAAATTTGGTAATCATTGTCTGACCCAACAAAAAAAAACCCATTATATTCACTTTATTTTTCGTGTTCGTTTTTTGAGGGAAAAAACACGGGTGAATGTTCATACCAAAATATGAAATTTTAAGAGCGCACGCGCTCTTCTGCCTCGAGCAGAGAGAGAGAGCCCCGGCCGCGCGCGCGCTCTCTCACTCTATTCAGAGCGGTCAAGCTTCCCCGTACTTTTTGACAAGCGCCCTTGACAGGGCGGCCAGAGCTTCTTTGCAGCTCAAGTCGGCGGCGGTGTGTACAGTTAACGCTCTATCTGTTGACGGCGCTGAGAGAAACGCTCCCGCCACTGGAAGAAGCGGTCGCCACCTATTTGTGTCCTCCTGCGCACCCATCAAAGCCGTGCAGAACGTCTTCAGCACTCGTGGATCGTGCATACTCCGCCGCTGCTTCTGCTACACACCATGGTCGTTCTTTTCTCGAGAAAAGGAGTTTTCTCATAGCGTTTGCAACGCAATACTCGTTCCCTTATTTCTCAGGGAACCGAGGTTAAAGTAACCGAGTACGTTCTGCCTTCCGTTCCACATGAGTCAGGTAACAAAACTGACAAAAATGTTTTTTATTTCACCCCAATGATGATATTTCATATATTTCTCACATTTCGATCAATATATAGGCCTATATAGGCTATAGTTTTAGCTATTTTAGAACAAATTATGAGCTTATTGGCGAATTATTTTTTTTTTTTTAAGTTTTGGGTGGGCCTGTTGAAAAGTGGGGCCGTGCCTGAGCTACAAGGACATCGTCTTTTAAAACATAACCTGCGCAGCGCGAAAGAGAGAGAGAGAAAAAAAAAATGCGTCATTGTAGGCCTACCCAGCACTTCTGAAAATGCACTTCCAAATGCGTCTCTGTCCCCAGCATATCAAACCAAACTGACACCCATATGTGACATCGGCGAATGTCATTTTTATTTCCCGATGGCCGATGGCAGTTAACGAGGCAAATATCGGCCGTTACCGATGTTCAGCCGATGCATCGGTGCATCCCTACTGTTTAGTTATATTCCATAATATAGTTATATTTAAGACTAATTATACTTTACAGTTATGTTGGAAATTATGAAAGATTAAGCAGCCAACTGTATTGAATCTGACAGCAGCTGCATCACAAAACGTAAGTAAATGATTTCATAACTCTTGCATCACGTGCAATAGCAAGTGGGCGTTGATATTGTTTCTAATACAATGACGCTAACCAATCATAACAGTGGCCATTTACTGACAAGCCTTAAAGGAGCTGACCCTTAAAAACTGATAATTTCAGACAGGTCAGAATGAAGGTTGAAAATAATAATTTATAATTTATATATATATATATATATATATATATATATATATATATATATATATATATATATATATATATATATATATATATATATATATATATATATATATATATATACAGTACTGTGCAAAAGTCTTAGGCATGTTAATACCCCCCCCCCCCCCCAAAAAAAAGGTTTTAAGTCAGTTATTTATATCTTTTGCTGTAGTGTGTCAGTAGGAAATATCAGTTTACATTTCCAAACATTCTTTTTGCCATTAATTGTAATAATCCAGTGAGATTTGTGTATGCACAAGGAGTCTGACAACAGCCGGTATGATCCGATCTCACCATCATCGAGTCCGTCTGTGATTACACGAAGAAACAGAAAAAACTGAGACAGACTAAATCCAGAAGAACTGTGGGAACGTCTCCGAGATGCTTGAACAAACCTTCCTGCAAAGCTACCTGAAAAACTATGCACGTGTACCTGGACAAAAGCCGTTTTAAACGCAAAGGGTCGTTACACCATATATTGATCTGAATTAGTTAATAGAAGTTAAATCATAAATAAATTCAATTTGTGATTTTTATTTTTGAAAGCATTCTCACTTTACAGCATTTTAACACAAGTGCCAATACTTTTCACAGTACTGTAGCTTTGCAGGAAGGTTTCTTCAAGCATCTTGGAGACGTTCCCGCAGTTCTTCTGGATTTATTCTGTCTCAGTTTTTTCTTTTCATTCAACAACATGGTTCTATACAACTATTTGCAATAAAAAAAAAAAAAAAAAAAAATTCACACAAAATCAGTTTAGTTTACATAAAACAATAAATATATCAATATTTTTGTGGATCGGTTTGTTATTTTTCAAAATTCATCTGCACATCCCTAGTCAAAAGCATTGTTAAAATCATCTGGAGCTTCATGAATGACATCTGAAGCCTCTGCTCAAAATTACATTGTAAAATTGAAATGCTTGCCACTTGTTTGTTTTTATAAATCAAAGCAAGGCTTTTTGGGAATGTGCTGTATGAAATCCCAGGGGTCATATAGTTGGTACTTTTTCATGTTGGGGCAGAAATATGGCTGCGGTGCTCTTTAGCTCTGCCAGAGCATGGCCTAGAGCGGCCCTCTGTTCTGTCTGAAATGAAACTGTCTGGAACACAGTTTAAATCCCCCTGTGAAATAAATCCTTATCATCAATTAGATGTCAAAGGAAAGTGTCTGACATCACCTGACTCTCCTAATGTCTCCCACATTAATGGGTGTCTTTTTCAGATTTCATCTGCCAAACCGCTTCAGCCTGCCTCTCTCCCTCTGTTTATAGACCAGCATGAATAAATGATGAAATGATAATACACAGCAGCAGAACCTTTTTTTCCCTCTCCCAGAGACGACTCTGCAGGAGACCGGGGACTTGCCTGTATTAAAATGCATTAACAGTAAATCAGGTCAGGCCCCCACTGCCTGCTATAGGTTTTTTTTTTTTTTTTTGCTTTCGAGGTGTGGGGCTGCAGGCAAACATCCCTGCAAGTAAACATGGCTGAGATTGGGATCGAATCAAGGGAAAGCTAAAAACTAGGATGAGTATCCACTGAGAGATACGCACTAAGTGTAGAAGACTCAAAACTGATTGTTTGCATCTGGAGACTATGATATAACCACTTAACAACAAAACAAAAAATGTTAGAGGGCTTAAGATCTAGTCTGTATGATGGTGTACACAGTATACTGTATAATGTTCAGTTTAGTTGTTTATGGTTGCCAAGCAACACTGAATCTTGCAGCACAACTGCACTTAAAGGCCAATTCACCGCACCAACAGACGCTTCGTCGGATCAGTGTGTTACGCCTGTCTGTTGGAGCTTGTTTTAGCAGATTGAACATGCTGAATCGGATTTAGAACGTCTGAGAAGTGATGTTCTGTAATCTGGTGACTGTCTGCGTCTGTCGGTGCAGTGTGAATTGACCTTAAAATGATGTATGGTTATTGAGTGTGTGTATCGGCTATTTTATAGATTTAGAGTCAGAAGTATTCATTTTTTAATATTAGTTTTACCGTTTGGCAGAAGTAGTTTAAAGCTTTTTTAGACTGATACCATACCTTTCGTTTGTCATATACATTCATTTGTAATCAATAATAATAGTAATTGAAACATTTCATTTGTATTCTAATTCACTGGATTGTCCTAAAACATGCAGTACTACATGGTTATTTAATATATCAACCATTTTTTGTTTACTGATATTACAATTTTGGCAAATAAGCCGCTAATTATTTTCATGCTGAAACCTAAATGGCTAATATTACAATTTTATAATATTTTGCCTAAAATAAATAAATAACTAAACTAAATTCAGTGCAAAATGCTACGTGAATTTTGGTATCACATAACATTAATCTCATTTTGAGATTTGCTAAAGATTACATTTAGCAGTGTTATTAATTTATTAGTGTTTTCAAAGATTAACTTATGTGAGCATTAGTTGGCAAAGTTAATCTTAATAATTTTAAAAATAGGGCAAAAGAGCACACAATATTTAATGGCAAAAACTCTTCTTAGCTGATAACCGATATGTTGCGCTTCCCTATTATCCAGCAAAAAAGTAACTACATGATGATATACAGTAGTGGCCAAAAGTGCTGGACATCACTTTTGGCCACTACTGTATATCATCATGTCGTTACTTTTTTGCTATAGGAAAATTTATATCTTTGCCCCTTTATTGAAATAATATATTTGAAGCATATTGCATATTGCATAGTTGTGCTTGAAGTCAATTGTTTTATTTCTGATAATGAATTGATCCAGAGACAACCAACAAAATATTAATAACTGATTATTGTAACCGACTCCTTTCACCAAGTGATGTAAAGTGCGATTCATTTCCGCGATCCGGTTCTTTCAGACAGTTTGTTTCAATAAACCGGTTAAAAAAATCGGTTCCTAATGCCACTAAGCATTTCTTTTCTAAAAACTCAGTGTCATGTAATGAAACATTCAAATTAAAAAACAAATATCCCCCCTGGACATCCCTTTTGCCCATCAAAAAATAATAAGAAAATATATTTTTTTTCATGCCACTCACTCATAGAAAGGAGCCATCTATTAACCAACACCTGTATGGAATTGACCATAAACAACTATGAAATGGAGATGTATGGAATTGACAGCATTCATATAAAAAAAGTTGATCCAAAAAAGTCAATGATGTGGGCTTGAATCACAGTGGCTCTTTTTGTCAGAGTAAAGGGTGCCTTTGGCTGCAGCCCAGCTGAGAATATTGAAAATACAACCGTCTTTTGGATGACTGGCTGTATGTAAGAACAGAGATTACTTTTCAATTAGCTGCCGGCGCAGATTCACAGTATGACCAGGGCCGGTTCTAGACATTAGGAGGCCCTAGGCAAAATTCATGTTGGAGGCCCCCCACCCCCAATAAAAAAACACTTGAAACAAATATGATTCCTAACCTTTTTATTTATACAACATTTAATTTTAAAAGCAGTATATTTTTACTTACACAGTACATAAGTTTGGACACATTACTATTTTTAATGTTTTTGAAAGAAGTCTCTTATGCTCATCAAGCCTGGATTTATTTGATCAAAAATACAGAAAAATAATATAGTGAAAATAGTTAAAATTTAAAATAATGGTTTTCTATTTTACTATACTTTATATTTCTGTGATGCAAAGCTGAATTTAGTGCCACGTGATCATTCTGATTTATTATGTTAGAAATGGTGCTTAATATTTATTTTATAACCTGTGATACTTTTTTTCAGGATCTTTGATTATTAAAAAGTTGTTTTAAAAAAGTCTTCACTGTCACTTTTTATATATTTAACACATCCTTGCTGAATATTCCTGTTTTTTTTTTCTCTGTATTTTTGATCAAATAAATGCAGGCTTGTAGAGCATAATAATAAACTTCTTTCAAAAACATTAAAAATAGTAATGGGTCCAGACTTTTACCGGTACTGTATGTACATATTAATCAAACTTTATCTAAGGTAATCTCTTTTTTGTTTAATGAAGATGTTATTGTTGTTGTTGTTATTTTGCTGTTTTATTCAATTTATTCACAGTTCCAGAATCCCACTTCAGTAGATGAGCATAAGTGATTTTATATTGCATTGCTACCTTAAATATGCTATACACAAATCAAGTGGAAGAGAAAGACACGATCGCTACTGAGCAGAAAAAAATATATAAAGTGATATTATTGGCGTAATGTCAGGAATCTAATCATCAGCAGAATTTAGAAGATAGACCCATAGATATGAGATCCTTTATTTGAAACATTTAAAAATGTTGTAGTGTGTTGGCTTTTTAACTTAGAATACAGACGTCTTGTCTTTTAATTGTGTAGCTTTTTTACTAGTCAGCTCCCGACGCGATGTTATTCATTGTACGCGCAAATTCAAAGCGTCGCGTCTTGGGCACGTTACGCTCGCGCTCTTTTAAACTCGTAATAAAGCGGTGAATGATTTTTCCAGAAATGACGCTGATCTACAGTACAAGTTTATATTTAGAATACATTGCAATCACTCCAAAATAGATGACGACAACTAACACATCCATGCTGTATGAGATGTGCTTCTTTGTGTGCTTATTAGGCTTTTGCCTCGCAGCACCTGATGGATGCGTTCTTTACACATACTTTCAGAAGCCGGCACCCGCTTTGTAACGGACACATTAATTGGTTTAACTGTAGTAATGTAACAGTCTATGGTTAAGATAAACATCGTCACTATTTTTAGTTAATAAATAAATATTGAAATAAATTGTAGATAGGACATTTGTACATTTTTTTTTTTTTTTTGTCCCTCTGTCTGGGCCCCATCCCGCCAATCGGGCCCTAGGCACGTGCCTAGTTTGCCTTTGCGTTAATCCGGCTCTGAGTATGACCATGCATTCATAGCTATTCATTATCAAACAGCACTGAAAACGCACATACCTGACTAATCCTAGAGGGCTGAGATAGGACCATCACTCCAAATCACATCGGCTGTTCGTCTTCCTGTCCTCAAACAGCTGCTGTCATGCAATAATAATCTGACATTCAATTAAGCTTGAAATCATTTAGTGAGCTAATTAAGAAGGAGAGACGTAGGGGTGTTAATCTGCCGCTGAATCATTACCAGTTTAGGGTGTAAAAACACTGCTGTAGCCACATTAACCAAATAAAAGTCAGTGCTCTTTTATTTGGGTTGTATTTATGTGTCCCATTAAACCTTTTTTAACAGTTCTACTGTAAACTCTGTGCCTCAATCCTTTACTGAACTGTAGTGCATCTCGAAACCCAGTTTACTATACTACATACTTGTGTACTGTGAAATAAGTGGGGAAAAAAACATATCAAATATATATGTCTGTTAGAAACTATTTCTCCAATTGATGATCAATTTCTCACATGGTGCTGATTGAGTTTTGCATCTGTCGGTTTGAAGATATTGCCCATTTTGCACCCCACGGGGTTGAGAGCTTTCTCTCAGATGCCACTATGATGTCTCCCAGCATTCTTTGTTCTTGTAATTACCTTCTCCCACCGTGTTTTGTTCTTGCAATGCATGATAACAAGTCGCAGTCTTGGTTTAGGAGTTGTGAGGAGATTTAAATTCATTCAAAGCACATTCATGTGTATTCAAATCTGTGTAAAATTATCAGGGGATATTGATTCATTTTCAGCATCGTCGTGATTCTGTATTAGCAGCAATGAGCGTCAACTGCAAATGGTCTGCAATGTCTTTTTGCCTGTAAAACTATGACCCTCATTTTCAGAATGAATTGGTTGTGCGCAAAGCAAAATTTACTATTGCGTTAAATATTCTGCTGTCTAAATGAAGGCCAATAAATGTCAACATGCATTATTCAAAATCCAGCAAAGGTATTATGAATATGGATTACAGGTAGTGAATTGCAGATTTTTCCTTTCATATGTTTTGGATACAATGAAACTGAAACATTTAACTGAAACTGGAGCTTGCAAAATGCATGATAAAACTAAAATGAATCAAGCACAGCCATTATCTATCCATCTATCTCTGTCATATAATTTTTTTTAGAAAAAGCAGATTATATGCAAAGAAGTGACTTGATTTGAATTGACAAAATTTAGTCCCAAGTAGGTGATTGTAGACAGAAAGTTTCCATTATATCACTTAATTTTTTCATTTTCAGATATTTTTTTAAGTGAAAATTCCTTAAATTATGACGTTCCTGCAGCTGTAGTTATAAACTACAAGGTATGTTATTGAGATCCAAACAATGACATTCATTATAATGAACATATGAAGACCATGATGTGTAAGAGTAAGTAAATATGTATATATTGTATTTTAACTCCATTGCAAATGAAAGACCTGTTACCAAAAGATGGCATGGAGCAATCAAGACTCCACAAACACCAATGGTTGGAGTTTGATTTACCTAAAGAAACTCATATATTTATATATAACTCCCCTCTGGCAAAGTTTGACAAACTCTATAATATAAAGAAAATGATGTGCAAATCTTCATAATTTTTAGGCTTATCTTTGAGTGAGGAACTGGCAGTATTTCCCTTGCTGGTGATGGTATCAGTCAGAGTCGCAGACCTAGTACCTGATGGTAATCATCAGCTGCTCTCTCTCTCTCTCTCTCTCTCTCTCTCTCTCTCTCTCTCTCTCTCTCTCTCTCTCTCTCTCTCTCTCTCTCTCTCTCACACACACACACACACACACACACACACACACACACACACACACACACACACACACACACACACACACACACACACACACAGAGAATCTGGAAAGACCCCAGAGAGAAACAGAATTCTTTTTCTCTCTTCCACACCCACATTGACATTTCCAATATCCCCCACCAATTGAGCAGCCACTGCTATTATTTGTTTATTTTTCAACCCTGTATTATTCTCTCATTTTGGCTCATTGTTTCCCAGACCAATTTCCAAGTGGGTTATTGTCGCTCATTGTGAGTATCATTCATTAGTTTGCGCCAAATGGCAGCGCCTTATTGAATTGTAGTTATATTCTGGTGACGGAAGAAATATTCCTACGATACAGGCACTTGTCACTCATCTTTTTATTGCCTTCAATAAACATCAGCCGTAACTTGTTTCCTGACTTCCTTGGCCATTTGGAGGCACGCGGTTTCTGTGCAGTAATGGCATTCAGTGTGATTGGAAGCAGCAGGAATCTGTCCTATAACCTCTAATTAGCTCAGCACTTGTGTGAAGGCGATATTCTCACCTCAGAAGGTCTATTTAAGTGACTGGTGATTAGCGTCAGTGACACTGCTCTTGTAGAGCTTCATCTGCCTGCTTTATTACCCACAGATCTGGGAAGACCCTAATGTACAAATGCAACGGCATATGATCTGTGTTGTGTTGGATGGAAAAACAACAATCAATAGATCCTTGCATTGCTTTGAGAACAGCTCTTACTTTGTCTTTCTTTCTTCTGGAGAAAACAAAAGATTATATTTTGATGAATGTTAACAAAGAACTGAATGTCATACAATGAAAGTCAGTGGGGTCCAATGCTGTTTCGCAACAGTGCTGTTTCGCAATATCTTCAAAATATCTTTTTTTATGTTCCACAGAAAAAAGAAAGTCATATAGATTTGGAATGACATGAGGGCGTTTCATCTTGAAGTAATCCTTTTAATGTTAAACAATTTCATTTACATTTTGCAGTGAATTTACACAAGCTGCTTTCCATGTTTGAAATACAGAAACCATCAAGAAGTGTACATATACAACCATTGTGTGTTTGTAAGAGTTCAGACTCTTGAAAGCATAGCATGTACCTATACTGTTGTAAGCCCGACTCAATCGGCCCAGTGGAGGCATCCGGTCAGCGGGTGAAGGTTTCTGCGCGTTACTGTCTTTCCTTGTGGTAAAGTAATTTGATTAAATGAAATACAGTTTTTCGTATTACCTCGTTATTTCATCTGATCCATAAATGAAATAGCCTAGAAATCTAGACGCACCCTAGCGGCAGCAAAATGTATTTTGCAGCCAGGGTAGTCTAGCAACTCTCCATTGACTTTCATGCTGCAAAAACCTAAATTGGGTCAGGCCAATCACGTCGTGTATAGAGTAGGCGGGGCGGGCTTAACATAATGACGACAGAGTTGCGACGGTTCCCTGCTAACTGTTACTTGAAAACAAAGAAGAGCTGCTGCTGGAGAACAGTCTTTCGATTCGGCTTTGGCCGCGACTCTGGAGGACTTGGAGTTAAGTTCTTCTTTGAGAAAAGAGCAAAGAACGGCACTTAAAGGGTTAGTTCACCCAAAAATGAAAATTATGTCATTAATGACTCACCCTCATGTCGTTCCAAGCCTGTAAGACCTCCGTTCATCTTCGGAACACAGTTTAAGATATTTTAGATTTAGTCCGAGAGCTTTCTGTTCCTCCATTGAAAGTCAATGGACGGCATACTGTTCATGTCCAGAAAGGCAATACAGACATCATCAAAGTAGTCCATGTGACATCAGTGGCTCAATCTTAAGTTTATCAAGCGACGAGAATACTTTTTGTGCACAAAAAGTAAACAAAAATAACGACTTTATTCCACTATTCATTTCCTTCTCTCTGGGCCTCGAGCTATTTCACGTAGTGTTTTTGCGCAGCACGTCTGTGTTCTAAATCCCCAAGTGCATCGTAAGAAGACAGAGTTATGAGGTCACCTCCAGGACAACCGGCAGATTACACCTTTAACTTTATTCAAATTCAATGTGATTATAATATAAGGTTTTGATTGTACTTTATTGTACACTTTTTTGTTGGTTAAATTAATGTATAAATAAAATAAAAAGGTCAGAAAACAAAACAAAAAAATATAAATAATTTAATCTTATAATTTTAATCAAAATAAAGGAATGAACAAAAAAATAAATAAAAGATGTAATATGCTTCAAAGACTGGGAAAAATAGGGATGAACAAAAAAAAAAAAATCTGTCAATGACTTGCTGACATGCACGAAAACCAGCCATGTATTGGGCATTTCTTGGTTGGCCATCATTGGTCCCACCACCTGTTTTATTAAATGTTGTCCTCTGCAGAGCCCTTTTCCTTTTAGAAAGGCTGGCAAAGTCCTGCCACTTCTTCATGACCTCCTTCCCTGATCTTTTAATGCCCCTAGTTACAGTCAGTTTTCTAGCAAAATCCTCCCAGATTTTTTGTTTTTGTTTATTTGTATGACTTCCCTTAAACCTGCTGAAAATATGTTTGTATAGCTCCACCTCCTCTAAAATTACCTTAATCTCTTCTTTAAAAAAAAGGTATTTTCTTTTTTTTTATTTCTTTTTTTTGGTTCAGCCATTTTGCTGGTGTCTCCACTCGTAGGTTTGTGCTTTTATAGATTATTGGCCTCATGGAAAATGCACATCAGGTGAAAACAGTTAGGTTAAACATTTAAAATTGCAAGCGTGTGCTGCAGTTACAAGCCATTCTACAAGGTGACATTTCAGCACTTGACAAACAGCGACTCTTAAGTAGCACTTAAAGCACAGCTGCGAACGATCGTGCTAAGTGCATTTTTGTGAAACGCACGTGAAATGAAAAGTCGATCGTAAAGTCGCTCGCAGAAAATCCTCGTAAGTGCTAAGATCCATCGTTATCTGGAAAAGCAGCCCTGGTTGGTTGAAGCGCTGTCCTATTGCGTGCAGAGTGAATTTGAAAGACAGCCGTTTATCCCGCCCCTCGGATTGAGCCGTGTCTATGGTGAGTTGCCAGACCCAACATCTTGATGTAGGTCTGGCTTGCCAGGCTATTAATGAAAAGGTTTTAATGATATCTATGCATCATTAAATGAGCGAATGTTTGACTATTCTTTTTAACTCTTTACTGAAAATAATGTCAGAGTCAGAATAATAAAATGTAACAATTTATTACGTCAGGTAAATGTATCATGCCAATTACATAATCAGTTCAAAGATAATCAATACAATAACATAAAATGCTCAGAGATAAAGAGTAGGCCTAAAAGATGTAGGCGAAACCCGACATTTTGAAAAATACATAATGCTGAAGTCTTTGAGATCCTTCAACATTATGGGCTGATCTGAGTAACCGAATCGAGCCTTCTTCAGCATCTCACTAAATACTCAGACCAAGGCAGAAACTTCTTTTCAAATGTAAACATTTGCTAACAATGGGGATTTGCATTGAGTTTACACCTTTGAGAGCAGGATGCCATTTGCCTGGAAGACACACCCTCCTCTGTGTGCGATTTATCTCTAAACTCTTAAATACCTTATTACCTTCTGGTTTACCTCTTTGGGAATGAGACCTTTGTACCAGTCACACTGAGACATTTCAAATGATACCAAACATGTAATACTGTATGATATACTGTAGATTCTTGGGTGAATTTTGGTTGCAGCAGGAGGGAGAAGGAATGGGGGAAGAGGGAAAGAAATGTAGATTAGGATGATTCTGAGGTGAGACTTGCGTCTCGAATGGTGCACAAGAGTGAGTTCAAATGTTAATTTCCTTTGTTCTCTCAGAGAGTTGCCCTCTCTCTTCCAGTTCTTCCAGTTTCTCCAGTCTTACACTGTCATATTTCCCCAACTCTGCTGCTTTAGAAGATTAGTGAAATCAACAGTGCAGAAACATCATTAATTCATCTGCTGAGATATATGAAAAACATAAGGTCTGCAATGCCAAGTGCTAAGGCTGTGAACTTGCTTAAGGCCTTTGCATGTATATTTTGTTACGGGTAATGTAGGCATGGTGTAGAAATAATTTGATTCAACTGCATGATACAATCGCAGTAAATCAGTTTAGATACTTCAAGTTTAGGTTGTAGAATAATCGCAGTTTTCTATTCAATATTCACTATTACTACGTATTTATTTTATCATTCAGAAACTATCCATTGTATGCAATTCATGTTGTGCACCAAGTAGTCAAGATTAAGCATATTAATTACTGACCTGAATCATGAGCACAGGGGATATCTTGAGTGCAATTACCTTAGAAGTCCCGTGTGGACAGTTTTCCTGTAACTTTTTATTCAAGTAGCTTATTCCCCATGGCCTTCAGAGCTGATGGGGGAGTTTGTTTCCCAATTTAAAGCACTTTTTTTTTTTTTTTAACTGGACAGACCCTTAAGCTATAAAAAAAAAAAAACTTGTCATTTAAAAATGTTTTCTCGTGCAGTTCATTTTCGTGATGTACTATTTATCACACGTCCAAGTGATCTGAGGGCGCGGACTGGTGCATAGATATATACACTAGATGTCGCCTTGTCTACGGCAGTTCATTGGAACGAATGTCTTTAAGGCGACATCTAGTGTATATATCTATGCACCAGTCTGCGCACACGTCACACACCAGGATGCGCGCGCACCCTCAGATCACTTGGACGTGGCTGTGTATAAGAGGTAAAAACGATATAAATACTGTTCGTTTTCTCACACAAACCGCTCGTTTCGTGTCTTAGGCCATCAATGTGTACTTACGATGGGGAATTGTTTAATTTGGACGATGGGGAATTGTTTTAATTTGGACTCTGTGCATGCTCTTTGAGACAGTGACCACAGACCTGCATGATATGACTGTCAGACAAGAACGGTTTGACCTAAAAATATCAAAATTGAAACTATTGCGGAAAAAAAGACACCTACATCTTGGATGCCCTTGAGGTAAGCTAAAACATACCAAAATTTAATTTCAAAGTGAACTATCCCTTTAATGCATTGGGTATGATTTGGTTAAAGGGTTATTTCACCCAAAAATTTAAATTCTGTCATTAATTACTCAACCTCATGTCGCTTCCTTACCAATAAGACTTTCGTTCTTCTTTGGAACACAAATGAAGATCTTTTTGATGAATTCTGAGAGCTTTCTGTCCCTCCATTGACAGCAACGCAACTACCAGTTTGACGCTTCAAAACGTATATAAAGAGAACTAATCCATATGAATTGAGCGGTTAAGTTAAAATTTTCATTTCATAAAAGTAAAAAAAAAGAAAAAAAAAAGTGTTTTTTTCATTTATTTTTATTTCATAATGTGACCCCCCCCCCACACTTTTAATTCTTTTACTTCAATGAAAGGTTAGATTTTTGCACATTTTTTGAATGAAAGATCAAAAGGATAAACAATGCAGATTTATTTTTTACAGCCATTTTTGATCATATTTACCAGGGGTGCCAATAATTCTGACCACAACTGTAAGCATTTATCAACTCACACATCAGTTGTGGTAAACAGAAGCTCAAGCATGTGTTTGGTTGACGTGTAAGAACCAATGAGGTTCATTTTCGTGTGTTATGCATAACGCATCATGTTTGAGCTTCAGCAATAACCAATGAAGTTCATTCTCGTGTGTTACGCATTATGTTTGAGCTTCCGCAAGAACCAATGAGGCAGGTTCGGTTGAGCTTCTGTTTATGTTTGCTGATCAATGTTTATATGTGAATAAAAGCATAAATTCAATCTGTTCATCATATAAAGCGATCGAGTCTCTTCAGAAAATTTGGACAAAACCGCTCAAATCATATGGATTAGTTTTACGATCTCTTTATGAACTTTTTGAAGCGTCAAAGTGTAGTTGTCAATGAAGGGACAGAAAGCTCTCAGATTTTATCAATTTTATCAATTTTATCAATTATCATTTGTGTTTCAAAGATGAACAAAAGTATTAGGGGTATGGAATTACATGAAGTTAATTAATGACAGAATTTTCATTTTTGGGCGAACTAACCCTTTCATTTTAATTTATAAATATACTATTGTTCATTATTTCAACTCCATTCTTAAGAGATTAATGTTGATTTTGACATTAAACTAGATTAATAAATGCTGACAAATGGAACCTTATTGTTAAGTGTTACCATTACATTTTTTCCTGTTACAATCATTGTTAAGTTTAGATTGAGATATGGGTTTTATGGTTAGTTTAGGTTTGATTGTATGTTACATTTCTTATGATTTCTCAATCTCATACAATTTATTATGGCCTTAAGAATGTGTAATTAGACTAGTTCAAATGTTTGATTAACAAACACAATACACTGAAAACTGCTGAACAGTTGATCTCCACATCTTGAAGCAGGGTTTTGGATCTAGCCAGCTACTAGATTAACATTAATCACAACTAAGCAGGAGGAACTAATAGCCCTGCTGAGAAGAAACAATATTACAGTGTGGTGTCAGTGATTTCTCCCATGCTTGTTTATTCTTTATTTGTCCCTAGTTATTTTTGCTTAATAATATTGGATGACAAGATGTACATTCAAAGTGCCAAGGCCAATAAGCAAAACAAAGAAAAACAGCTTCTGTCTAATTGACTCAGGGTCTATTCATTAGACCATTTCAATCCCACAACAAATTGCTTGGGGGATTCTTGAAATCCCTGAACAATCTCAAACACTGACTATAAGGAAGAAAAAAAAATGACATGAAACATCACAAGGCACAAATATGGGGCATACAGAATATGTGGCACATAAAGGGCCCACCCAAGAGAAAATGTAATAAAAAAACCTTTGCCAGAAATAAGCTGGGCCTGATTTTCAGCTAAATTCACAGCTAAATTCTGGCCGGTACTGCATATAGTCCATTTGCAATAATTTACTCACATTATATTCAATTAGGCTTTTACAGTGCCACCCAAAATGTACTTTAATTCAGTCGCGATGTAACTGAATTAGCGACAGATCTTTTTTCCGTATTGCATCCTACATCCTGTCACGTGTCTCTGCATGTTTGGACTTTCAGTTTGTGTTTTGATTGGTTCCTGTTTTCCTTTGTTTGTACTTTTCCCGCCACTCCTTCCTTTCTATGGTTTCTGACTGTCATTATCAGTTCAGTTGTATCGCCTGTTTAGTCAATCATCCTTGTCTGTATCACCTGTGTTCTGTTAATCTGTGTCATCTATGTTTGTATTTACGTTCCATCTGTTCTGTCAGTCTTTGTCCGATCTCCGTTACATTTTAGTGTGTGTTGCTACCTGTTCTGCTGTCTTGTGATTTATTACATTAAACCTTCGTTTGTGTAAATATATCTTTGTCTCCGTCTGCCTTCCTGCAGCCACCGTGACACATCCAAGTGAAACGGAATTTTGTTTTGTTTTTATCAAACGGTTATTGATTGGATGAAGGCAAATCTGAATAAGGGCTGTACAATATTGACAAAACAATCACATTGTAATAGTTTCAAATGGATACTACGATTACAGTTTTATTTGGGATTTTGGCAATAGTATTTTAGTGTACCAGAAAACATTTAAGAATAAAATAAAATAGTTTTAACTGCTTCATAAATAAAACATTAATATAATGTTTCTAAAACAGACAAGACACAATAAATAAATATTAATTACCTAAATAAAAAAATAAAAAAAAACATTCTCAAGTATTTTATATATTTATTGAGATATTACATATATGTATATATATACTGTAGTATTTATATACTTTTGTTGTTGTTGTTGTTTATTGGTATAATTGGTGGTGTGCTGTAGCGCAAAAGACTACAGGCTATGAAAATGGATCCAGAAATGAAACTTGAAATGAGCACGAGATGACTTCTTCAAATATGATGCAATTAACTTTCTCAAGGCGGGCGAAATTTCTGTAAATGAATTCTGTTATGCATTTCAGAGGACTAATCATTTCATTTTTTTCAGCTTTGTGTGTAATCACCCTCATTAGTTTTCACTACAGAGAAGGAGATGTTTAAAATTCTGACATGTAATCTGTTGCTTTGGATACAATTGTGAGGGAGTTTACATCTCTCACAGGAACCTGCAGATGTGTTATTATTTGCTATTATGAACAGGAACACTCCATCCACTCGATAGGCTTTATCTATCTCCACTACGCAAACATTTTATGATTGAACGAGCAAATATCCTTTGGGCACAAATCTTGTTGTTAAACGCATTCAAAACATTCATGAAACTCTGGAGAATAGCTAAATTATTTCAGGTTGTTTTCAAAGCTACAGTCTGATTCATTTCCCCAGTCCAATCAGTTTTGATCAAATAAACTGAGACATTGAAAAAAGCTGATCAGAGCGTCATTATTTTCAGCTCAAAGAGAGAAGAGATCATCAATACAACAGTGACATTCCACTCAGCTGTCCCATTTTCCACTGCTTACCAGTGTGTTCAGTTCCAGATTAGTAGTTAACGGACCATTTCTAGAAGAATTCAATAAGAATCGCTCAAAGTTGGATATATTCTGCTTTTTCTTCATTTTTATTTTCCCCATTGTTCTGAACACCCTTTATGAACTAGGCTATGTTGGTGAAGCAGGGATGTGAATGATAAATGGCCAAAGGTGGAGTGAGGGGGTGGGACTGTTGTAGCAGCAGAACACAGTGCTTTAAGGAGCTCATTTGTCATCCAGTACCCAGTGCACTGCGCGAGGTGAAAAGGTCCCCAAGTCTCTTAAATGAGCTCTGAACTTTCCCGTTGTCCATCGGCTATACTATGTAGCAATCACCTCCACGTCCTGCCTTCCTAAGTTTCCCTTGAGCTGTGTCAGCTGAGAAGGGCAAGATTAAATGGCATATCTAAATCGCTCGGGTAGATGACCTCTTGTGTCCTGCATACCTATCCTAGCTGTGTTTTTCTTCTTTGTTTATAAGAATTGGTCTTAATAAATATATACATTGGGCTATATAGAAAATGCACAGAAATTTTTTATTCATAATTCTTTTCTGATTGTGTACATACATACATACATTTGTTATTTGTGAAAAAAAAAAAAAAAGGGTCGTTCTAAAGAGCTCAGTGAATCCAAGCATGGTACTGTCATAGGATGCCACCTTAGTGGTCAGTTCACGAAATTTCAACCCTGGAAGATATTCCAGAGTCACCTCTAAGTGGTATTATTGGAAAGTGGAAGCATTTAGGAACAGCAGGAACTCAGCCATGAAGTGCAAGAACACATATAGGGCCCTATCTTGCACCCAGCGCAATTGGCTTAGTACACCGACGCATGTATCATTCCTATTTCCCCGGGGCGGTTCAGCGCAAAGAGGAGGCGTGTTCCGGCGCAAACGTTCCCTCATGCTATTTTACAGGTTTAGAAAACAATTGCGCCACTGACCGAAAAAAAAAAGGGCGCATGCTTGGCCATAATCAATGTAGCGTGTGCACAACGTACACTTTGATTCTCTCATCTACACAGAAGCAGCAGTTCTCATTTTTGCAAATCATAGATTATTACGATAGATAGATAGATAGATAGATAGATAGATTTTATTATAAAAGCATACATCTAGCTCACACATTTACCCAAATTATCATATGCCTGTTTAACCGAAGTTAATTTGGGTGTGTTTCGCCATCCCCAACGTCCCTGACGAGAACGTCGGTTTCCTCGGCTGTGAACCGCTCCTCGCGCGCGCCTGGCAAATCCGCCGTTATAATAGGAATCCGCTATAGAACAAGTGCGCCTGCTCTTAAAGGGAATGTGAGATGACGCTCTGATTGGTTTATTTCACGTTACGCCCAAACCACACCTATGAATAATGAAGCTACTTCAGACCAACCCCTTTTAGATTTGCAGCGCCCAAGACCCGCCCACAAAGTTACTTGTGCTTTGCGCTTTGACACTTGCATTTCAGATCGTTAAAATAGGGCCCATAGTCACAGAGCGGGGTTATGGAGTGCAGAGGCATCACGCTCTGCTGATTCCATATAGTAGCTGAAGAGTTCCAAGCTTCCACTGACATTAATATTAGCACAAAAACTGTGCGGCGGCAGCAAGCCTCACATCACAAAGTACAATGCCAAGCGTTGCGCCAAGCGAGTGATGTAAAGCACGCCGCCACTGGACTCTGCAGCCATAGAAACGTTCTTCAACTTCTCTGTTTTTATAAACCAAATCTGGGTTTATATTTATGCATGTACAGTATATACATACATACACGTACAGACACTCACTGGCCACTTTGAGTACACCTGTTCAACTGATGATTAATGCAAATATCTAATCAGCCAATCACATGGCAGCAACTCAATGCATTTTGGCATATACAGTAGACATGGTCAAGATGATCTGCTGAGGTTCAAACTGAGCATCAGAATGAGGAAGAAAGGTGATTTAAGTGACTTTGAACCTGGCATGGTTGTTGATGCTAGACTGGCTGGTCTGAGCATTGTACTTTTTTCGAAGTATTTCAGAAACTGAAATCTACTAGGATTTTCACGCACAAATTCTCTAGAATTTACATAGTATCGTTCGAAAAAGAGAAAATATCCAGTGTGCGGCAGTTCTGTGGGAGAAAATGCCTTGTTGATGCCAGAGGTCATCTCTGTCAAAATCTTTTCAAATCTTTTAATCTTTTCAATATGTGCAAAATGAGCAAACCCCCCCACCCCCCAAAATGCGAATTAGGTACGTTTCCATCAATTTGTTAGAGCAGATGATGGTGGTATTGGTAACCTAGTAAACAACAGTAAATAAAACACAGCAAGCATAGAAACAGGACTGTAGACAGGACTGCAATTAGTTACGATTGGGAAAGTTATAAATTTACTAACAGTGCAGCTTGCAATAGCCGAATTGAATGCTATGCACAGAAGAAGAAATGCAGAATTTCTGATGAAGGCACTAGCTGCAAGGGCATTAAGAAGACGTCGAGACCCATACAGATGGGAAACACAATGTCAGGATGATTTTTGGTAGGTTATAGTGACCAGACATTTTACTCAAAACCTTTGGCTACAACATTTCAGAATGTCAGAGGCCACATTTAAAATGTTATGCAACATTATTGGTTGATGCGTTGAACCCAGCCAAATCCCCTGACGACATCCGATTGCAACAAAAAAAAATAATTGCCATTGCGTTGTACAAGTTGGCCACCTGTGCTGAATACAGAGTTGTTGGAGAGACGTTTGGTTTGAGCAAAACCACCGTTCACCGCTGTGTCTATGGTATATGCAGGGCCATACAGATGTTAAATCAATTCGCCAAATTGCCCAAATTACCCAATTACCTACCTTTAGGAGACTTAAAAAAATCTAAGGCTACGCTATTATTAAAGGAACCGTATGTAAGATTGTGGCCAAAACTGGTACTGCAATCACTTTCAAATTACTGTAGAGCGGTGTATCCCCTCCCCCTCCCCCCTGACTCGAGGTTGCCAGCTAGGCTGCAGGATCCAGCAGGAACGTAGGCTGCTACAAGGAGCTTCCAATGGCAACATGGTCCTACACAGTAAGTTTTTTTTCTGTTAATTATGTTTATGCTTCATGAGAGATGTTTTGCGAAGTAATTATGTATCGCAAAAATTTAGTAATGCCGATTAGCCAAATATAATCGTAAAGATGTATGCTCGTATGTGACAGTACATTGTTAGAACAGTAGCTGTTAGTCTAACTTGTAACGGTAGGTATCTGTCATTAACGTAAATACAAGCACAAGCCTAAGTCACTATGTGTAACAGATATCAAAGATACAGCTATTCATTTAGCTGATGCTATAAGTGAAAGCGACCAGCTGTATTTTTTAACTAGAGCAGAGTTGGCAACCCGGATGCCGAAACACTACTGACTTCGTGATTAGTAGATAGGTGAAGGGTGGCGCATCAGGCCAAAACACAACATGACAACATCAACATCAGTTGAGGGCTGCAACTTCACTTTTAAATGACAATATCCTGGCCGGACTACTGTTGTCAGTGATATAAGTATTTGAAATGAACTTGATTTCTTAATGTCTAGTGACATATCAGGGCCATTTTATGATTAATTGAAATACATTTCTTACATACGGTTCCTTTAAGGCAGATGTGTTTCACTCCTGTCTGTTGATTCATGAAACTGAATTTTTTTGTTTATAGTTTATTACTCTTGTAGCACATCATAGGAGTCACCACCCAACATTTGTAGGTTGTACCTGTGCATGTGAAGAATAAATCTTACTTTGACTCAATTTTCAACAGATTTCCTGAGAGACAACTTGAGAATAAGATCAAAAACGTCTCGGTTACATTTGGTAACCCTCGTTCCCTGAGGGATGGAACAGAGATCTACGTCGAGTGACTGACTGATAGGAATCTGGCTAGAGAGGCCAATCTACTTAAAGTGAAACTAAAACGAGCTAATACACATTGGCATGCAATCATTTGCATCAGCTGTTAAGCCTCGCAGCTCGGGTATATAACGAGCAGAAGGTGCGATTGCATCTCAGTTTTTTGCTGACGAGCCAAGACTGATAAGCTGGCTGCCCCGGCGGGCAGCAGCAGATGTGGCGACGGGACGTACGTCTCCGTTCCCTCCCTCAGGTAACGAGGGTTACCATATGTAACCGAGAAGTTCCCTTATCGGTCGGTCACTTCAACGTATGTAAGCCTCTACCTCTTCTTGCCTGGAAGGACGATAGGAGAGGGCTTAAACAGAGTGTATCTGACACTGTTGTTCCATGATAACCCATACAGTGAAATTATTGGATAACACTGGGAAAGCGTGCCCTTTCTATGGAGAGAAGGGACGCTGCGGAAGCCACAATCTTCGAAGTTATGTGGAAAGATACATATGGCCTAGCCCGAAGGTTGTACTGCATATGAATATTGGGTGACTTAGCCCAAGGGAAAGACACAGGCTTCGTTTAGGAGCAGCCGTGGAGAATACACATATGGGATCCCCGTAGGGTCACACATATGGGACCCAGCCTAAACCCGGTTCTCAAGGATTCAACGGATAAAGGCCTGGCACCGGACGCTCCGCCATGTCTGGGCCAAGGGTGTTGGAGGACTCACAGTTTTTTCACTCTGGAGACTATGGAGCACAGTAGGGTGCAGCAAGCTGACAGAGCCGGGCCTCTCAGTGCTTCTACCCATTTAGGGGGAGAACACGGGAGGAGACCGGCTCTATACGTAGGCTATAGTATCTAGCGAACGTGTTAGGTGTCGACCAGCCCGCAGCTCTACAGATATCTGTTAGCGAGGAGCCACGTGCCAGCGACCAGGAGGATGCAACGCTTCTCGAGTGAGCATGCAACCTGAGTGGGCAGGGCACGCCTTGAGCTTGGTAAGCCAAGGTGATGGCATCCACTATCCAGTGGCCCATCCTCTGCTTGGAGACAGCCTTTCCCTTCTGCTGGCCTCCGTAACAGACAAAGAGCTGGTTTGAGACCGAAAATGCTTGCAGGTCCCCTACCCTCTTGATAGAGGCCAGTGCAATCAGCAGCAAAGTCTTCAAAGAAAAAAGCTTTAAGTCCGCAGACATGGAGTTTCCAGAGGTCCGGACGCGGGTGCCATAGGGTGCCCCGTCTCTGAGTCAGAAGGTCCTTCCTCAGAGGAATAAGGGAACTGGGGGAAACGCATATTTGTGGAGGCTCCGGGGCTAGCTGTGAGCCAGTGCGTCGGTGCCGAGTGTTCCCTCGGTCAGGGAGTAAAACAGCTGTCAGTGGGAGGTCTCTGAGGAGGCAAACAGGTCCTCCTGAGCCTCCCCGAACTCTCTCCAAATCAGCTGAACTGCCTGGGGGTGGAGTCACCACTCTCCCGGGAGCACAGCTCGTGACAGCTCGTCGGCCACACGGTTGAGCACAATGGGGACATTCATGGCTCGAAACGACCTCAGATGCTTCTGACTCCAGAGAAGGAGATGGCGGGCAAGTTGCAACATGCGACGGGAGCGTAGACCACCTTGACGGTTGATGTACGTAACGGTCGCAGTTGTCCGTACGGACCAGCACGTCTCTGCCCTGTAGCGGCCTCTTTAACCCTCTGGGGTCTAAGGTGTTTTTGGGGTCCTTGAGATGTTATGGTTTAGGCTGACATTTGTGCTTTTTTCAGTTGCTTATAAACATATTAATGGCAAAGGTATAATTAGACTCTTTAGCACAAACAGGGCTACCATAATATGTGAGCAACATGTATGTACATGTTTGTATTTTTGAGAAAATAATGTTTATGCATGGTTATTGAAAAAAATAAAAATTAAAGTTTCTGAAATAAGGCCACAAAACATACTAAATATGTGTCCACAAGACTTCTGAATAATGCAATTTGTCGCCTAGATTTTTTTCTTCAAAATGATGTGAAAATCATCCTGCCTAATCATTCACATAAAACAATACATTGATTTAAATTTTGTAAGACACTTTTTGTTTAGAAAGGCAATATGCGAGTGGGCGTAATTTAGGGCTGGGCGATATGGCCTAAAAATAAAATCTCCGATTTTTTTTTTTTTTTATTCGATTTACGATTTTTTTTCCGATTTTCCCCCCTACTTATTAAGGAAAGCAATAAGTACAAACGGCAGATAACTTAAAGCAAATTTTTCTTTTATTTAATCAAAAGCAAGACAAATGTAACCCCCATTTCTGGGATGAATAATAAATAAATGAACACCCTCTTGAAATCAAAGTCCCAGCTGTGTTTTAAGTCACACTTTGTAGTCTTTGTAAGTCACCTCTCTGTAGTCACCATTTTCTAAGGCATTAACAATACATTCAAATCTGAGGAAAACTAGACAGTGACATTTTTCATTGTATCTAGCCCAAACAATGCAACAACATACAGTGATACATGGCATGAACATGCACTGCATCTTACTCTTAGCAGAATTAAATTTTTCAAACCAAAAAAAGAAAAAATACTCTCTTTAATTGCACTTTGCATAGAATTTTAAATAACAACATAAAGAGGCAACACCTCTGTCTTGCGTAAAATACTAATGTAAACAAAAATTTAGCAGAGTACAAAATGTGCAAAATAAATAATACATCAACTCCAACTGAAATTGATAAAGTGCAAACTTTGCTTTAAAAAAATAAACCGTGCCATTTGTGTCCCTGAATGTATGCACAGGAAAGAAAAATCACATTTTGGTTGAGGTGCAAAACATGAGATATTTGCTTAAGTTGCTGTCAATAACATTTAAACATTTTTGGCAAGGAAAATCAGCCTTTCCACTGCCTCTGGCTTGAGGCAAGCTCTGCTGCATGTGACAACTCCTCCCCCCACACTGAAAAGCCTCTCAGATGGGGCACTTGTTGCAGGGATACTAAGGTATTTCTTGGCCAGGTGACTGAGCCTTGAGAAGTTGGATGTGTTGCTCTTCCACCACTGCAGTGGATCAGTGTCAGGGTCTGCCTCTGGCAAGAGCAGATAGGTTGCCAGTTCAGTCTCTATTTTAGCTTCTTCCGACTGGTCAGAGGTTGGCACAACAACACTCTTCTTGAAGAAGGTTGCTAAGGTCTTTTTCCTCTTGGGGTCTGGGTGGGGCCTTGCCTCTTCCTGGTCCACCTGCAAAACTGGACGAGGCTGTGGTGTGCTTTTGTCAGCGGGGAAAGACAGAAGTTCACTGACAGCTCTTCTTTTGACTTGCTCCACCTTGTCTGGGTCGATGTAGGATGTCCGGAACCTTGGATCCATCAGAGAGGCCATGTCCAAGACCTCATCCTTGACAGGATCACTGTATTTGTCAACAAGGTATCCCAGTATGTTCCTTTTTATCGTTTTGGTAAGCTCCGTGTCATTGTCCTCAGGCTGCAAAAGACTGGTTTTGAACAGATGGATAACAGGCTTGATGTATGAGACACTGACATACATTTACCCTGATAGCGCATCCGTAAAGTCTTGGAGTGCTTTAACCCCCTTGTTTACTGACTCCAAAACCTCGATGTCTTGCCAAGAGGGCACAAGATGGCGGCTTTTAACATCAGACCCCAGGACACGGGCTATAGCCTTCTCCTGTTCCAGGAATCGCTTGATCATCTTTTGGCGGGAGCCCCATCTGGTTGGGGATTCTGTTGTTAGCTGATGAGGGGGAAGGCCAAGCTCTGACTGAGCTACACCCAGCTCTCTTCTTTTCTTCCAGCTGTAGGAAAAAGCAGCGACTATCTTCTTGCAAACTCCAATTGCACATTCTATGCGAGGATCCTTAACACCATTCTCTGTATGATAAAGAATAAAACACAAAGACATACATCACTATTGGGGACTTTAATAAATATCAGTCTACAACATCCATCTAAAAATGATTTCTTTTCTTCTGTATTTCAAAACTTTGTCATTCCAAAACTCAGACACTGCAGATACACAAATATAATTTGTTTACTATAGGCATATGTGCAGTTTGTGGAGAAATTTGAATCCGTTTTATAAAATAATCCATTCTACTGTCTTTATGATTCAAATACAGATCAAATGGACATGCCATATTGAAACATTCTTGCCGAGTTTTTTTTTTTTTTTGGCAAGACCTAATTAAAAAAAAGTAAATAGATCACGTACAGCACTTAAACTTTTTAAACGGTCGATGAACCGCAGTCAAGTCAGACACTCATCTTTTTGTAGTCGAGTCAGCTTGATTAAATGTTGGGTTGGCTGATAAAAAAAAAAAAAAACTCCTCTAGCACCGCCTGTGTCCGACGGGACTCACAGCAATCTAACCAGCACCCTCCTATTGATTTCTTGCTCCCCCTTGATTTCTTGCTTGTGTTGTTCTCCTAGATGTAAGTCGCTTTGGAAAAAAACGTCTGCTAAATGACATTAGTAGTAGTAGTAGTAGTATTACGAAAAGACGAGCGTCATCTAGCTTGACTGCGGTTTGGATGAGGATAATATGTGCTCTGTCAAAATGTAATATTTTATTTTACTTATTGTTAGACTTACCAATAGCGTTGTGTAGTTTGTGTCCAAAGCACTGGAGGTTTGGCCATCCATTCATTCTCAGGGCTTTAATCATGTTGGTGCCGCTGTCAGTTGTCATGCAGCATAGACGATTCTCAGACAGGTTCCAGCAGTCGAGAGCGTCTCTCAGCCCCTTGGCAACAAGTTCACCGGTGTGGTCCTTGGGAAAGTATGACGTTTGGAGGGAAATACTCTGCAAATCCCACGCATTGTTAATGAAATGCACCGTTAAACTCATATAAGGTTGCATATAAGGTATTTTGTTTGAACAAAATAACATTCAGTGAGGGGAAAGCATTAATGATTCACAAAATGCAAGTTCAACAAAAAACAAAACAAGACCAAAAATTATTCAATTTATAAGGAAAGGATCCTAGAAATTAAAATACTCAATTCCCAATTCTGGGCCCACTTAACATGACAAAATCTTTCTACACCAGTTCCACAAGTTCCCTTTAAAGAGCAACTTGCAGGTTAGAAGACCCAACAAGTCAATGTATAGAAAAATAATGTAGGAACTAGATTTTCTTAAAAAAAAATTTATAAATACGCTACAGTGGCTTCTGGAGTCGTTTTTGTGAGAAAATTTTACTTCCGCATCTGAAAATGGGCGTGACGGGCGAGAGTCGTGACGTAGCACGAGGGAGAGCGGTCGATTCAAACAACAGAGAAAAATGGATTGCAATGACATTTCGGACGCTGAGGAAATTGTTGACGGACCACAGCCATACAATTATGAGCCTGCTAGGCTGCCAAGAGAGCAGGGACAGGCCAGGATTAATGTTAGACAGAACATATTGGAACTTACAATAACAGAAACTAAGCTTTGATCAGGCGTTTGTCATGCTCATTAATATCCGCCCAGACTAACGTTACGTGATATAACTTAGCGGTTTCTCATCGAGAGACAGAGAGATATTTATTCCTGCTAACATTTTTTGTTCCATAGGTGCTTGTGTGGGAAATGCGAGGCAATGTTTACAGCTGAGGAAAGTCAGTGTTGCAGGGAGGTGGATGCATACTGGGCCTTAGTGGAAAATGCCAAACTTCCATGGTTGCAGTTAGTGTTACTACAGTAAAGCCATGGTGAATGTTGCTGATCTGTGGACACTGGATAGTTCGTTCATTCATTGCACAATGTTTATTCCTGGTTTCCACGTCAGCGCTGTTCGATCCGTTAATAACGGAGAAATGTGAATATTTCTCACTAGATCTCGCAGCGATGTTATTACTTCAGTGGCGAATTCAAATGCTTTATTTACTGGATCTCGCAGTTAGGCTACAGTGTTGCTTGATCAGGCTCGCGCTGCACTGGTCCAAACTGATAAACAGTCCACACAAACACAATAACGAGTAGCTCAGTTTCGTTCCGCTTACATTGCGTTTGCCAGTTGATGTTGTGCTCGCGCCTACATCCGGCGGGAGAACCCGAAGATGCGTGCATAATTCTCCGGAGTGAAATGTGCGCCACAAACGACCGAGTGTGCGGTGACAGACGCGGCAGTGAAGTCTGCTCTCTTCACCTGAACAAAACGCACCCAAGAACGAAAAGCCTTGTTTTTCCTAGAAGGAAAATGATGGACACGATGTCCTGACAGGCTGGATTTTGTGCAACCAGCACAAACACAATCATTTACCATTATGGCTTCTCTAAAACTCGATCTAAAACTTTCTCTGTCGCTCACTACTGCTCTAACTACTACACCCACAATGAGAGCGCTGGCTGAACGCGAGCTCATATTTACCTCGGCATACGTCATATGACGCGTTGATATAGGGGGAAAGGCGTATTCCAGAGCCTAGCACATTTTCATCAAAATCTCTACAACCAATTAGATTTCATTAGTAATTTCTACATATGTGTTTTTAAAAAACCTCTTCAGACAATATCAAGTATTAATTCAGTTATAAATTTAACCTGCAAGTTGCTCTTTAACAGTTCTTGACTGAGTTCTCAATCCAGCATTGTAGCTTAGAGTTCATAGGTTCTTAGACCATTAAGTCCATTCAGACCAGCACTGAGCAACCAGTCCACTGTGCAGTTCAGAAAGAGTTTTTTTTTAGCACTTCAAACAATATTTACACAGTCCCATGGACACTCAACTGGCAAACCCAACATAAGAATATAAGAAAAAGAAAAAGAATACTTGTTTGATTTTGTCCCGTCAGTCAGTCAGACAATTGATCTGGTCCTCCATTTGTCGTTTGTACCATTGGCAATTTCCCTGAACATCCAGCAACTTCCAAAAGGTCCATAAATCCCAAGGCAATCAATGAAAGGTTCCTTTCACCTCACAGGTTGTTTGGAGATATGCAGGGATTAACTTCCCACATCTTCCCACTACACAAGGCACTACTCTCTAACTGCCATCTTCCAGCTCTCTTAAACCATGTGCTCCACACATCATGTGACTCAGTGCATCATGTGACTTAGTGCATCATGTGACTCAGTGTATCATGTGACTTAGTGCATCATGTGACTCAGTGTATCATGTGACTTAGTGCATCCTGTTCGTCACAACACAAAAACCTGATTTACTTATTTTTTAAATCGCCCGCAACAAAAAATTCAAATTAATTAATTCAATCGATTTTTCGCCCAGGCCTAGCGTGATTCACACCTGAGAAGACATCGACCCGCATAATGAGGCTGCATACATAATGAGCCTTTCATTCAGGTGTGTGACTGAGCCACAAGAAAGAATGCAAGGACAGCGCGCATCTGTGCGTTCATTCATTCACATACAGAAACGCGATTCATATTTAAACAGTCTTTTTGCGTGTACAGACACTATTGCGATTAGAACAAAGCAAATATAGAACTGACCTATTCCTCAGCCGGGATCCGTTGCTCCTCGAAATGAAACTTCCAGCAAATCTGAGGTAAATTTTCCAGGATTATTATTAAGATAGTATTATTTCTCACAGCGTCGTAAAGCGATAGGCTCCAGGGGGTTAAGTGGCTCAGAGCGAGATGTACTGCTAGCAACTCGAGGCAGTTGATGTGCCAATGCAGTTGGGGGCCCGTCCACACCCCTGACACTGCATACCCATTGTACGTGGCACCCCAGCTGGTGGCAGAGGCATCTGTGAATACCACAGCTTGCCTGGACTTCTGTTCCAAGGGGACTCCTGCCTGCAGGAACGTACCCGGAGTGGGGCAGCGAGGTGGAACACAGGGACTCAGCTTGGGAGACTCTCTCTGGGAGGCGGCCCGTAACGGAGTCTGTGCTGTGCAACACTTACCTGGTTCCACGGGGCAGGAGGTGCAGCCTGCGACTGGCTCCACGACACTGTTTAGGTCAGGGGTCGGCAACCCAAAATGTTGAAAGAGCCGTATTGGACCAAAAAAAAAAAAAACCTGTCTGGAGCCGCAAAAAATTAAAAGCCTTATATAAGCCTTATAATGAAGGCAACACATGCTGTAAGTGTCTATTTTAGCTTTATTAGCCCTACAAATACAGTAGGCTACAAATACATAATGAGCATTCATGATTAACGTTGAATGTTTATTTCCCTGCAGCACAGTGTTAATTTCGTTGACGAATAATTTTCGTCATTATTTTCGTCAACGACATTTTTTCACAGACGAAAACGAGACGATAACTAAATAAAAACTAGTTTTGAATGACAAAAACTATGACGAAAATCTATTGACATTTTCGTCAACGAATAAAAACTAGACAAAAATGTTAGATAGTGACGATTTGGGAAGCGATCTAGTCTGATGTCCTGCATTTGTGGTAGATGCGCGCACATTTGTAGCTACTGTGACGTGCTGATCTACCCAGCGCAGCGGCACACGAGTTGGCATGCGCTGCATGTCTCATAAAACGTTAAAACACGTTAAAACGTCTGGGAGAATGAGTAGAGCAGACATGTAAATCTGAATAAGAGTAACAACGCAAAAAAGAGCTATATTCCGTACAGTTTTCTGTGCGCACACACCCGACCCGAAGCGTGCAGCCATTCACATAGACACCTATACAGCGCGCAAGTAGCCTACTGAATTGAGTTCTCTTTCGTGTCTGAATGGACAAATACACACAACATTGTCTAAATGTTCGTTTTGGAGAGTATTCATGTAAATTATGTCGGTTATGTCTTAAACAGTTGTGAATGTATCGTATGTGCATCAGTGCATTGGATCCGCATGTCATTGGACATGATCCGATGTCTTAAAGTGACAGTGGGTAATAAACCTAATGCGGTCTGTGTCCTTAATATTGATCAAGCAACAAAAGAAAAAGAGAAAAGCATTCACTGCTCGTTAATAGCTTTAATAAGGATTAATTATATTTATTTCATATAAATAAATATGTCTGGTTGAAAGAATAGAGAATGATGTATGCAAGTAGTTATAAAGAATTCACATATCATTCATTGAAAAAAAGACTGTGTTCTACTTTAGGAAAAGTGGTTTTATTTAATTTTAAGATATTTTTAAGTTACAGTAGTTAAATCTGTATCTGTATTGCACGTTCAAACTTTAAAATCATTCATATTAGCAGGTTAATATATGTTTTCTCCGGGGGTATATGGGTTTGGAAATTTTAGAGAAATTCGAAATAAATGCATTTACATTTAAACCCATTATATTTTAGTCGACTAAATCTACTGTAGATTTAGTCAACTAAAATCTTATTGTATTTCGTCGACTAAAACTAGACTAAAACTAAAACAATTCAGACGACTAAAATATGACTAAAACTAAATGGCATTTTAGTCAAAAGACTATGACTAAAACTAAATTAAAATTTGCTGTCAAAATTAACACTGCTGCAGCACATCTGGAGAGAATGACGCACCACATGACTACTCTGGTGTACGATGGTGCTTTAAGTTTAACTTCCATTATAATTTTAATGTATTATGTTTTGTTTTATTTATTCGTGTATAATTTTTACAACATTGAAAAACTTCAACCCTTTCACACGTAAGTTTAAAATATTCTGACTTACCCCCCAGCGTGAGTTTTTCAAGGCGACCGTTATTTAGAATGTCACTTTATGGTTTCCATGGTGACGCGTCATTGCGTGTCACGTGACACACCGCAGCAACAACAGAGCTGAATGAATGATGATCTCCTTTTATGTCATTTTTCCTTTTTTATTCAAAATATTCACAAATTTGTTAGATATGGCATGAAATATCTGATATTCCGATTGTCAAATATATGCAAGTGGAAGTGATTTGTTGTTTAAACACCTTTATAACGATCGCGTTAGTTGATCTGTATGCGCGATGGGCGCCGCCATCTTAGTTTGTGCCGCAGACGCAGTTCAGAGAATCGGATCTGTTGGATTTACAACACGTGAATTCATCCACTTCTCCCGAAATACATAAAAGTAAGTGGCTGGTGAACTGGGAGAAGAATAGAGTAAACTTTAAAGTTACTTACACAATGTGTATCTGATATGAATAAAACGTGTCTAATTATAATGGAAATGATTATTATTGCTTCTTCCTTTAACATCAGTGTGTATTTTACAGACTCTAAATGTATTGTTTTTTTAGTACTTATATGTCTGAAACCTAAAATAAACATTATGTGGTTGAAAACACTGAAAAGTTGTGATATATGACAGCTCTTAGCGCGCCTGTCTCTGGCTCAGCGCCAGCCAGCGCGCGAGAGCACATTTGAATTTAGCAGATGATCACGTCATGCACTGACCGTTCTAATCTCACCGATGTGATCGTAAGTGCGAAAGGAATGTTTGTCATGTTTTTCCTCCTACAGAAATTATATTAAAACAAAAAATATTTTTTCCATTTTTTCCTATTTTTGAAAAAGCTCTAGGGCACTAGGGCACTAGGGCGGCGCTTAAGAGCCGCATGCGGCTCTAGAGCCGCGGGTTGCCGACCCGTGGTTTAGGTGGAGGCTGTCGCTGCGGTGCGGGAGCGAGGGCAGACGCAGGAGGCCGTCCCCGGCGACGAGCAGACTGAGGGGCCGCAGGCGGTGGGGTGGAGGCAGCAGCTGACCGCCATGGCAGGATGTGTTTGATTTCCTCAGTCTGCTTTTGTACAGCCAAGAACTGCTGGGCGAAGTTCTCGACCGCGTCGCCGAAGAGGCTGGTCTGGGACACAGGGGAGTTAAGGAAGTTAAGGAAGCTTGTCGGTCTCCCTCATGTCGGCCAGACACAGCCAGAGATGGCGTTCCTGGACCACAAGTGTGGACATCGCACGACCGACTGACCGTGCGGTGACCTTCGTTGCACGAAGTGCGAGGTCTGTTGCGGCACGAAGTTCCTGGTGAACTTTTGGGTCATGACCACCCTTGTGCAGTTCCTTCAGTGCCTTGGCCTGATGGACCTGCAGAAACGCCATGGTGTGCACGGCATAGGCGGCTTCCCCACAGGCCTTGTAAGCCTTGCCGGTTAGGTCCAACGAGTACCTACAGGCCCGGGAAGGGAGACATGGTTCTCCGCGCCAAGTGTAGTGAGGGCACAGTTGCATAGCAATGGCCCACTCCACTGGCGGGATATGTGTGCATCCCTTAGTCGCCCTGCCATCAAGGGTGGTGAAGGAGGAGGAGCCACCGGAATGGTTTCTGGCAGTAAAATGTGCCGTCCACACCCCCGTGAGCTCCTCGTGCACTTCCGGGAAGAAAGGCACTGGGATGGGTTGCTGAGAGCCAGCGCGTGCAACCCCGAGATACCAGTCATCAGGCCTCAAGGGCCTGGGACAAGGTGGAGGGTTCCACACAAGCCCGATCCTGTTGGCGGCCCAGGAAAGCATGGCCATCATCTCTGGGTCTGTCTCGGGCACCGCTGATCCAAAGGAGGCAGCGGCGCCGAGTCGTCGTCCGCGGAGAAGTCCGATGCAGTGATCGACATCTGTTCGTTGCGGGGAGAACCAAAGGAAGCGACTGGTACACACCTCGAGGGTGGTCCAGAGCGTTCCGATGGTGGCTCTGCTGGTTGTGGAGCGTGAGAGGGATGAGGGTCCCTAGGGGGTTGGTTCCCCGAAGGAAGTGGTATTAATCACCATTTTACGAGTTATAAATTTTCGGTCAGCAAAACTGTGGATGAAACATTTTGTGCGCTGAACTGGATGACTAGTGGCTGCTGAACGTCAAGCTCCTTAACAGCTCTGACAGCTAGGCTACCGAGACAAACATGGGCAAATGCAAATTTTTCGATAAATGGCTAGAGGACCCGGCGTTTAAAGGCTCAGGCCTGTAGAGGGGAAAGACCGGCAGACTTTCTGTTCAGTTTGTAAAAAAAACCATCAGTATAGCGGTCGCATATGCAATTTACCAGCCATAAATCTGGAATACGTGGAGAACAGTTTTCAATTTCCAGTTTCTGTGCTGCTGCTTCCGTTAGGCCTACACCACCACAAACGAGTGCCACCGTCCAAACCAACTTTACGGCTACAGCATCGAATACGGCAGACCTCTGGGTGACGATGGGCACCACACCAATGCTGCGCACGGAGGTTCTGTGGAAGAGTGTGGACCACTCTTTGAACACCAATGAAGGGATTAGTAAGATTTTTAAAGAAATGCTTCCCGACTCTGACATCGCGTCAGTCATTCGCGTGTGGCAAAGATAAAACGGGGTATATCATCAGATTCGGATTAGCACCATTCTTCAAAAAACAGCTTGTTGACGCCATCAAAAAGGCTGGGCCATTCGTGCTGATGTTTGATGAGAGCCTCAATCAGTCGTCTAAGAAAAAGCAGCTCGACATTCATGTTTGATATTGGGAGGATGGATGTGTCCAATCGAGATAATTTGGATCTCAGTTCTTGGGACATGGAAGGGCCAATGACTTGTTGCATTAATTGTAGACTAATTTGCAGTTACCTTGAGTGGAAGTATTAATGTGGGGTCAATAGCTCCATTGTACAAAGTAAATTAGGTCTTAGAATCATATTTGTTCAATGATATTTCTATCTGCTTTAGGAAAATTGAACACCACAAAATTATTTTATTTCTAAAGTACTAATTATTTTAAATTTTATCAGAAGCCTACTTTACTGTAGCCTAGCTAACGTCAGACCTCTTTCTCATTGAGACGTGGTTTGGGAACCACATGTTCATTTTCTCGTATTTGAGGCGTGGTTTACGAATGCCCAGAGCCGTTTATTGGGCGCTACGAATGTCTATCAAATGTGCCTGTACGTAGCTCATAGCCAATCGTTTCAATTATACCAGATGACGTATGTAAAACGCCAGAAATTCGACGAAGAAGAAGACGAAATAAACTTGCATTCTAAACTACTTAGAACACTATCTAAGGCTGCATCGAAAGGTAACTTTGCGTCTGATGCCATGTTGGATCCATAGATATAAACAAACTGCTTCGGTGCGTCGTCATCATCTTGCTGCTCCCTCCCCGTTCTGTGATTGGTTCCCTTTTTGAGGTTAGTATGGATGCCCCCAATGTGAATTTTAAGTTGGTGGATCTTCTACAGAAGAAGCATGCAGAGCTCTATGGAGGTGCTCAGGTGGTCACTGTTGGAAGCTGTGGTCTTCACACCGTCCACAACGCTATAAAGGCAGGCTTTACAATATGGTCGCTGGAAAAGCTTCTGAGAGCAATGCACTTCCTGTTCCTCAATGTTCCTGCTAGAAGAGAGGACTTCACTAGTCTGACAGGGTCCTCCTGCTTTCCATTGCCGTTCTGTGGCCATAGATGGGTTGAAAATGTTCCTGTGGCAGAGAGAGCAGTTGAGGTTTGGCCAATGCTTCAGAAGTATGTGGATGCTGTAGAGAAGAAAAGGGTCCCAAGCCCCTGCATGGCCTCATATGACACCATTGTGACAGCAAAGGGGGATCATTTCATAATTGCTAAACTCTTCTTGGCCAAATATTTGACTGAGCTGCTGATGGTAATGATCACAGTAATTATTTTTATTAATTTAATTGATTTTGTATCTCTATTAATGGTAACTAACTGCTTGTCTTTTCATTATAAGAGTTTATTGAGGCGGTTTGTGAAACGGGAGCTCCTACAGGACCTAACCCCCCTGCAGCTGACCAAAATAGAGGTATCCGATGACAAGAATTTTGTCTCCCCTAGGAGTGTAGACATAGGCCTGGGTGCTGAATCTGCCATCAAGGTCATTTTGATATAGGTTATTTTGTTTTCAGAGATGCATGTATATTTTGTGCTGTCTGGCCATTAAACCAGCAAGCAGCCTATGTTATAAACTTGAAATTGTGTAATTTAGTACTACTATTTGCTATTAATAATAATAATAATAATAATGATAAATTAGATTAAAAATATTTCTCTTCCGCAGCATTTGCGGTGAACTTTCCTAAATGTCAATTATTTGTCAGGCGCTTCAGAGCAAACCAGGAAGCAAGGTAGGTGAGCTTTCTGTGCTCACCATCAGGCGAGAATGTATGCAGTGCCTGGTCAAGGTGGTTAGGAAACTGCAGGAGAAAAGCCCCCTGAAATTCCCTGTGGTCAGGCAGATTGCTTGTTTGGATTCCACAAGGATGAACAGAGATCCTGAGTGGTGCATCACACAGATGAAGAGTATAGTGCAAACATTCATCCAGGGCAAGCAGTTGTCAGGTGGCATCTCAGCTGGTAAGAAAATATTGTATAGGGACAGTAGAAATGGATAGGTTATTCAGATTGATTAAGGACATGTGTTAGCGGTCTCAGTGTGCAAGGTGGTTTTGTGCATTCTCTTAACAGTGTGGAAGTGTCATTGCTTTTACCTAAATAATTTATTTGAACAAGTTCTGAAAAATGCACTCCTAGTTCTATGCACTCCTAGCTCTCTATGTAGATGCGGTGATGGTTGTATTTTGTCAAATGGATGAATAAGAATCACTGGAATGAATTTAATTGGCATGACTAATTACTGTCTTCATTTTCCTGTCAATGTTGTAGGTGATGTGACAATCCAATAGTTCACATCATTTCTTTCTGTTGAGGGCAGATATGAGCATTGCATCTCCTTTCAAGAACTGAAGCAGTGCCTTGATGTGTTTCTTCACTCAGCCCTCAGCACATCCTACCCTGACCTGTTACGGTTCTGTCAGAGCCTTCTACTGCTGTCCCATGGACAAGCCACCATGGAGAGAGGCTTCTCTGTAAACAAGGAGGTGGAAACATGTCACCTCCTAGATGAGTCTCTGGAGGCACTGAGATTAATTTGTGACAAGGTCAGTGGCTGTGGTGGTATTCTTAAGGTGCCTCTGACCGAGGAGCTCCTGGCCTATGCAGCCTCTGCAAGGTCCCAGTACAGGCTATACCTTGAGCGAGAACGGAGGAAGAAGGAGAGTGCTACACAGGCACTAAAGAGGAAGGTGGCTGAGGATGAGCTTGAGGACCTGAGAAAGCGACGCAGTGTCCTCAGTGATATCTGTGCCAGCCTTGAAAAGGATGCCGACAAGTTGGCTGAGCAGGCAGAGGGGAAGGCTGGGTCATTAATGGCCCAGTTGATTAGTAAATCTAACACCCTCAGGAGGAGGCAGAAAGAAAAGAAAGAGGAACTGGCGCAAGTTGATAAACTCGTGGAAGAAAAAGCAACTCAATTGAAGCACTTACCATGAGATCAAAGGCTGTCTTAGTTTCAAATGGTTATAATGGCATCACAAGTTCAAACAGTGAATGCTTGTTTGCCTGTTTGCTTGTCTGCATGTATGTATGTCTGTTTTCTTGTATTTCACTTGTACTCATTTGTGCATAAGGTGTCTGTACATACAGAAGAAGGTTCACTTAGGTTCACTTTAAGTGGTTATAATGGCATCAGTGAATGCTTGTTTCTTTGAACTGCTTTAATTTAACATGTTATTTCATCTATTAATTTTATTCTAAAGGTGGAATAAATGCAAGATGTTTCCAAAGTCAGTGAGTTTCAATCTATTCTGTTGACTTTCCCCATCTGCATTGTTCTATTGACCAAGAGGGTGTAGTTTTATAAATCTCTAACTCTGTTTAATGGTTAGAAACGTGCTGCCGTATAAACCTGCAACTCAGTGGCGTGTTGGTTTTAAAAAATATTGAGAAGGTATTAAAAATGGGATTAAAATGTATTGAATTTACCTCCAGGATTTCTGTATACCCTGTTGAAGCACTGCACTGCAGGACCAAGAACAGTGGAAATGGACTGAATACGGTCTTTGTCTCTCTCAGCTTGCTCCTGCTGTTGTCTCAGGAGGGCTTTGAAGAAGGTTGTCAGCTCCCCACTTCTGGGAGTAGGCCTTGCAGAGGAAAAGGTTCAGAAACGCTGGCGTCTTGCTGGTGTTGAACCATTGAGCTGGGATTCAATTAGTGAAGATCTGTCACAATTGGCTCCTGAACCCACAGAGTCAGAAATATCTGTTGACTCTTGTTAAATTTGAAAGGAAAGTTAATGTTATCAGTAGCCTACAAACATCTCTTCCCATCCTAATAGTTGTTCTAGCACTGATGTAAAAATAGTGTGTGAAACTAGACCAGCAAATGTCATAACACCATAGTAGTTGAAAAAGTAAACACAGGATTCAGTAGTTTAAGTAAAAAAAATGTGGATGCAAGAGCTGCAACAAGCTGTGATGCAACATGCTGTGAATTAGGGCTTCATCGTTCCTTCTGAATCAGCGTTACTCTGTGTTTTCAAGCTCGTTCTCAATGTCCTAACCATTCATCTCTAAACGCAAAAATGAAAACAAAAAGTTGAAAAATCTGCATATTTACCTTTAAACATTAACCAGTAATTTAATTGAATAACCTAATTCCAACCTGAACTGTTAAAGGGGACCTATTATGCCCCTTTTTAAGAGATGTAAAATAAGTCTCTGATGTCCTCTGAGTGTCTATGTGAAGTTTTAGCTCAAAATACCCCACAGATAATGTTTTATTGAATGTTAAAATGTCAAAAACATGCATTTTCTGTGTATGAGCTGGTGCCTCCTGTTCCCTTTCAAGAAGGGCGGAGCTTACAGCTAGATGTAATCAAAATTATTCAACTCCCATTGCAAATCAGGTTTATTGGCAAAATGTACAGACTTTCAGCTGTTTGCAATGAACAAATCAAACAAAATAATTTAAATAGCTCAACACAACAAATGTTTCAAGTGGTTTCCCCAAATTCAACTGAAAATGCAACATTTAATGACTTCTGCAGTCTCAAAATTATTCAACTCCCTGAATAGAATCTATCACAACAGCACAAATCTGCAAAACAGGTGTTGTCTCAAGCACACCTAATGCAACTTATCAAGTGCTTCATTAGCTGCACCAGGTATGCTTGAGCTAGAACACATGCAATTTTTGAACTGGCTAGGTTTGTTGAGTGTCACGTTTGACTGCATGTTAGAAATATGGCTAAGGCAAAAGAATGGTCCAAAAACTTAAGAGAAGATATCATCGCCCTTTATAAACAAGGAACAGGATACAAAAAGATATCGAAGGCACTAAATGTTCCTAGAGACACAGTTGGAAGCATAGTTTGCAAGTTCAAAGTTAAAAGAACTGTGGTTACACTACCTGGATGGGTAAGCTATCAAAAAGGAAGCTATCAACTGCTGCAACCAGATTGCTGAGAAGACAGGTTCAGAAAATCCCTCAAGTGACTGTAAAAGACCTGCAGCAAGACTTGGTGGCAACAGACACTGAAGTTTCAGCTTGCACGGTAAGATGCGTACTAAACGCATACCAGGACTCCAAGACGTACACCACTACTGACCCAAAAGCAAAAGAAAAGTGTCAAAAGCATATAAATAAGCCACATAAGTTTTGGGATACTGCTCTGTGGAGCAATGAAACAAACCTGGAACTTGGATCAGCTGTACGTCTGAAGGAAGAAGAATGAAGCATGCTGAAAAGAACACTCTACAGTTAAGCATGGTTGTGGCTCGATGATGCTCTGGGGCTGCTTTGCGTCCTCTGGCTCTGGAAATCTACACAGCGTGTGGAAGGCAAGATGGATTCATTGAAGTATCAGGAAAATCTAGGAGAAAACGTCATGCCGTCAGTGAGGAAGCTGAAGCTTTGGCGTCGTTGGACCTTCCAACAGGACAATGATCCAAAGCATACCTCAAATTCCACCTAGCCTTGGTTGCAGAAGAAGTCCTGAAAGATTCTACAGTCTACAGTGGCCATCACAGTCACCTGAACCCCATAGAAAATCTCTGGTGGGATTTAAACACAAACCCAAAAATATTATTGAACTGGAGGCCATTGCTCATGAGCAATGGGCTAAGATTCCTCAGAAACGCTGCCAGAAGCTGTTTCTGGTTATATATCTCGTTTGCAGCAGGTCATAACAGCAAAAGGGTGTTCAACTAAGTACTAAAGATGCTTGCCATGAAAGGGTTGCCACGAAAGTCATTAAAATGTGCATTTTCAGTTGAATTTGGGGAAACCACTTGAAACATTTGTTGTGTTGAGCTATTTCAGTTGGGGGTTGAATCATTTTGATTACAGCTATACACACACACACACACACACACACACACACACACACACACACACACACACACACACACACACACACACACACACACACACACAAAATATATAAACTTATTATTATTATTAGGGCCACCAGTAAGTGTTTTATTTGTGTCTGTGGTTTCAGTTGGGTTCAGAGTGCATACTTTATGAATCATGACACTTCTTTTGAAAATGTTCACACATGGATTTTACACATAAATACTCAATGAACCCATGAAAATATTTAAAAAATGATCCTATGGAAATATTTATTTTATATCATTTTTATTTATTTATCATAGTTATCTTCTTAACATGAAACTATCTACATATATCCATATATAGAGCATATTCTGTAACAATTATTGAATCAGATATTGTTTTGCACTTCCTTTGATGTGTCTGGCATTATGTGGGCAGGAAGTGTGCATCATGACTACGGCTGATGCTGATAGTGCTCATAATGCATTCATGATATCTGCTGCTGGACACACTGATGTGCTTGTCAAAAGGGTCATCCGTGCTTCTCTTAGCTTCAGCAGTGGAACAAACACAGCCAACTCGATCTCAGTACAAACACAACTAATTTTAATCCTGACAAGAGTCTTGGTTTTTTTTCTGGTATGCTTTCACTCACTCCCTCCCTAACCTCTCTCTTTATCATTTAAAATTGATGCCAACTCCCCAATGGCTTTTCTTATGGAAGCAAAGAGACTTTGAAGTTTGGAGGACTCCTCTGAAAAGCCCTCCGGCATCTCCTTCATAAGGCTACTGCTACCATACACCCCACCCCCCTCCCTCACCATCATATCTTGTTCTTTCTCTTTCTCTTGGCCACTCTGGATCTTGGGAGAATTCACTACTTCTGCAGCACAATGAATAGCAAACATAACTTGAGAAAGGGCGTGCCAACAAAATCAGACTATGGAAGATGGTGGGGGAGAAGTAATAAAAAGGACATGTAATTTGTGCACAATAAATCTCCGGTTTCAAAGCGAACTCTTTAATATTTACTGTACAAGCATATGCTTTTGTATTAAACAATGTTCAAACATATTTAAAATGTTTAAGTTAATGTGGCACATACTGTTTGTTTTTTAACATTATCCCCTCTCATGTTGTGTAAGGTTTAATACAGTTTCCTTATTATAAGTATGCATGTCCTTGATGGTTTAATTCCTTTAATTTAATTCCGTGTTACATGCCATTTCTTTAGTTAATTTTACTTGCAATTTCTGAGTGAAAATTTCAAAAAGAAAATCCTACACCTTTCCATTTTCCATTAACTTTGGTGTTTACATATGTTTTTTGAAATGCATATAGACAGGAGCAGAATCATACTATTTTCCTTAGTTTTGACTGTAGTGCGCTGTTTTATTGCTATTGAAATCTGTGAAAGACAAAGAAGGATGTTTTACATTTGGTTCTACATTGTTTCTGGAACAGTTGGAACAACTGTTTCAGTTTTAGAGAACATGGATAATAGTCAAAAGTTGCATGGTTGGTATGATTTTGCACTGTTGATTTAATCAGTTTATTCTTTACAATTTAGATTTGTTTTTATTAGTTTGCAATCGTGTAGTTAGCTTTTATTTGTGCCTACTTTAGGGCTGCCAAAGTTAATGTGCTGGCATCACTGGCATCATTAAATTTAAAGGGTAGTTTATTTATTTTATTTACTCATCCTCGTCCTTTCAAACCAGAAGACATTCTGCATTTTCTATTTTCTCCATACATTGTTTTTTTTTTGTCCATACATTGACATTGGTAACCAAAACTGTTTGGCTAACAACTTTTTACAAGCACTCTTTTTTTTTCGCAGGTGAAATAAATTCATACAGTTTTGGAACGACACGAGGGTAAATGATGACGGAATTTTCAGTTTTGGGTAAACAGCATTATATTTCTCAGGACAGTGTATTGCAATTTCTACAGTATAGCGGCATTGTCACCTTTAATTTGAAAATTATGAAACCAGTTATAGCAGTTGTCCTAATCAAAAACATAATATCTGAAAACAATCTTTCACAAGGTTTTCTCTTCTCATGCTTGGGGAGAGCTTACTAGCTGCTCTCTGCTTTATTGGCTGTCCTTATAGAATAAACAAGGAATGTCTCTTTGCTTGTCCTTGACCCTTCAGAGCACCAGACAGGTAATGGGTCCTGATAAGTTGGAAATGGCTGCCGGAGATTGAAGTGAGTAGTTTGTAGAAACCTTATTGGGGTGTTCCCACCCTGCTGAATTGAAGTAAGCTCGGTGGGATGGGATATCCGTCTCATTACTTGGGTCTCTGACCTTGCAGGAATGGAGGCACAGGGCAACACAAACATGTTTAAGAGCTGACCTGTTATTGAAGGTGTGGAGAATCTGCAAGAAATCGTGTTGTATCTCTGAATTTCCTAAACGAAACACCCTCCTCTTGTCTCCATTAGCACTTGTTCACAGTTCAGTCCCTCTGTGCCTCTTCCCACTCATATGTTATATTAAAATGAATTGCATGTCTTTATTTTATTTTATTTTATTTTTTAAAATATGATTAAAGGCAATATATAAATTATGGTGGTGAACAGCGTCAACTGAATAAAGCAGTCTTTGAGGGAAAATTATGAAGAGACAATTATTAATATCAATTAGGTCAGAATTAAATGTTTTTAATCTTGACAAGATAATTCATGATATTGTAGATGCCTATCTAGTTTAAAGCATCTGGTACAGAACATCCCAAAGCCAAAATTGAAAAATATATAGTAATAAATTGAATATACAAAGATAGTATCTTCTCAAGAAGCATCTAAGAAATGACTACGGGAAATCTGATATCTGATGGCGAGTGCACTTCAAAGGCTTTTATGCTGGCATATGAATGCACCCAGTGAGATTCATCATGTCTCAGGCAGATGAGGTTTTGATTTTTAATAAACCTTATTAAGTCTATTTTGAAAACCCATGGGTGATTTCATAATCAGCTTCTCAAATATCACACATTTCCTGAGATCACTGTTGCCAAGATCTCAGTCAGATCCATGACTAATTGTTTTTCACCAGGCTAAAATCCAGAGGGACGATGTCGCCCATACAGAATTTCACAGATAAACCAAAACTGCTTTGATTTTGACTCCCACTGGACCAAGACATTGCAGTATTGTTCATAATAACAATAGAATCCATACTGTTATGCAAGCACAAAAACTCTTTTCTACAAAACATTATCACTTTTTCCTCTTGCAATGCTACATTGCCTGGGGTGTGTGGATCAAACTGAAGCGTTATGATATAGAAGTGAACTCTGAAGCACTACAGCTACAAGTTGTCTGTTGTCTTGTTTGTCAGATGTTTGGTGATGTACTGTTTCTGAAAGTCCAGATGAGGAGGTGTAAATCTTTTGCTATAACGGTTTGAGGCCGATTGGATTTTCACCCTGTGGACATTGGCCCCCTGTGTCTTGGATAATGAATGCCTATTGATTTTCGTGTTCTGTGATATACCGACATCTACTTTATCAGATGTAATTTTCCTTCTTTGGTGCAGACTTTGACTAAATCACCCCAGACACAGTCTTTATGAATTTCCTCCAACTTCAGTATAGTCTGTAAAAAAATATTTATTTTAGCATGCTGTCAAAGAAATGTTTCACTCCTTTGCACATTAAGTAGTCTCCTAGTTTTAGAAATTACTAACTGTTTGTGGTCAATATATAAAGACAAACTATATAAATTCCTGAGTCTTTCACAAGAACTAAAACTGTGTACCAATGTAACCTAGAATTTGAGATAAACATTGAGCATTGTTCGACCTTACAAATGTCACCTGCACCATTGATTTGACAGCCATATATGAGACTTTTGCTCATTTGACATCCTTCAGAAAGGAAAGTGACAGTTATGCTTGTGTACACTGAAGGGCTTCAGGTTCTTCCCAAACCTCAGCGCTGTAATGAGGTTCCATATGGTTTAGAATTAATTGAATGTACTGTGGCTGACAGCCCAGGTCTGGAGGGTAATTCTGCAGCAGGGACACTGGTTCCGCCTCAATTGAGACCTGGCAGATTGGAGTCCTCTGAGAATTTGACCCTCAACCCTCAATCCAAATGTATGTCATAATTTGGACATCACTGCCCAGCGGTACCTTTTACTTCTTTTTGCTTTGTTTAAAGATTTCAGTGCATTTCTCCTTGTCAGGAACACAATTCAACCTTGTAATGCTGTTTGGGGATGGAGGCGGGCACTATCCTTCAATATATGTTTCCGGTCATTTTTTTGGATCAGAATAGTTTATAATATATAATAATGTATTAGAATGTAAATAGTATACAAATAATCAGGCTGTCAATTAATTAAAATATGTATTTGCACGTTTTTATTCTTTTTATTTTGTTAAACTGTTTTGTTCGTTATTTGGAAATGATTGGTTTCAGCAATTTGAGTGGACTCATAGTTTAATAAATGTACGTAAATACCAAAGTGTTTTATATATAAATAAATATATTAAAGCATCTGTTAAATTAATTAACATGGTGCATTTTAAAAGAACAAATGCAGATTCTATGCAATTATGCCAATATCTTTCACATTTTATTAATTAAATCTTGCATGCTTTTGTTGATGATCTTTTTATTTTGTTTTGTTTGAACATGTTATGTGTTATTTCATGGGTGATGGGTGATATTTCATACATGTTCATCTTCGATGATAATTAAGTGCTATAAGCGATTTTTTTTGGAACGCCACAAATAAATCATCCCTAGTACTTGACAATGGTTGTCTTGAGAAATAACGCTCTGTGACAGCCGAAGGCCATGTTTTTTTCCCCTCTCTCAGTCAGTCAATGTGCCTGTTAGTGTTTATCGACATCAGATTGGCTGACATGTCTTTGGAGGGCAGGTTTTGGAGAGAGGGCATGTGGTTGAAGTTAGCGGAATGAAACAATGTCAAATATGGTAACAAATTAATTAGTCGATTGCATGTTTAAAACCTGGTTTTAAGCTGTAACTTGAGGTTTAGGCCATGCTATCTGTTTGGATGGATATTTTAAAGATTTTCTTTGTAAATTATGGAATGGCTTCAGGTCTTACAAAGAATGGCTATTTAAAAGCTAAACAGATGAAAAGGCTGTGTGAAAATTGATATCCTCCTATTTTCCAGTGTTGGTAAGGCTGATCTCATTGGATTTCATTCTCTTAAATGTGAAGGTGTATGCTTTGTCCCCAGGCTGATGCCAGAGTTAAAAGCAAACAGGACGTCAGACATGCAGACAAACCGGAGGCAAGTGCTGCATTTTAAACAGCCTGGCAGCCTCTTCACCTGCTGATCTTCTAAGAGTTTGATGATAAATGAGTCCTGCGAACAACATATTCAAAGTGTGAGAGTAGCGTACCGATCTATACCACAGCTCTTCGAGAGAGACTTGCCATTTACCATTTGACTTTGATCTGCATAATTGTGGATAGTTTGTGTTTCTGTGGCACATTTTAAAATAGAGTGCTTCTTTTGAAAGGCAGTTTCAGAAGAACTCTAGAGAAAATAGGTTTACCACAGACAGGTAGATTTCCTGTGAAATGCTATTGCTGCGTTCCATTCAAAGTCAGATGTGGCTATTCCTACTTGGTATCTCCAACCTCCCATGATAAAGGCACCTGGTGCTAGGAAGGTTGCGTGTAAGGAAACACAATGGCATCACTATTGTTTGCATTTGCAGGAGTGTGATTGTCAATGATTGTCACCTAGCAACCAAATTATGAAAAATCAATGCTATGTGATACTAACATCAGATTTGAAGGTATGAATATCAGAAAAGGTAAAGTTTTACATACCTGTCTCTGCAAATTTTTACTAAACAGGTTTTATTTTTAGGTATGCACTGATATTAAAGTCGCAGTGCAATAAAAGTAGCAACAGATCTTTTCTTCCATATTGTGATGTACATCCGTAAAATGGATTATCGAACAGAAAAATATGTTGGGATGGGACTCGTCCATTGGTTGGTGATTGGATGGAAGCAGATCTGAATGCAAGCTTGTGGTCGATTGCAGGGCCGTTTGAAGGAATTTGGGGGCCCCAAGCAAAATGGACATGGAGGCCCCCCCAATAAAAAACATATCCGTTCGAAAAAAAAGTTGCACTAACTGTTTGTTACAAGCAGCATTTGCCGTCAGGCAGGTAGCTAACATAAACATATTTTTTTTCTAGCCTACCTGCTGCAAAATTACACCATTTGTACAAGACAAGTGGAGCTATTTTATCCAGTGTAATTTATCACTTACCACTAGGGATGTAACAAAATTCACGGTTCGGTTCAATACGATACACGTGTTACGGTTTGGTATGTTTTCGATACAGCAAAAAGAAAGAAATGCCAATTTCCTTGATTTATTTATTTTTCTTCTTTTTTTTAATTAAAACTAGCACCATAAAATATTATTTCTTTTTACTTTGAGCAATTCTGGAGCTATAATTGACTCTTCTTAGGAGCATATAAAACAAAACAGCTCCTTGGAAAAAACATAAATTTAATATTGTAGTAGTTATAAACAAATGTTTATTTTAGTTAAGATTAACATTTGAGGGCATTGTATTCATAATGTCAAAATAAAACCGACGTAATGTTTCTTGAAGGCATTATAGCCTACTATTCCTGCCAAACAATGTGAATGTTTCTCACTACATCTCGCAGCGATGTTATTACTTCTGTGGCGAATTCAAATGCTTTCTTTACTGGATCTCTTATTAGTGCTGTGTAGTAACAGTGTCGCATGATCACGATCGGCTCGCGCTGCACTGGTCCAAACTGATAAACAACGGTCCTTCAACCCCACAATAACGAGTAGCTTAGTTTCGTTCCGCTTACATTACATTTGCCATTTGATGTTGGGCAATGTTGTAGTCGCGCCGGCATCTCTACATTATGAGCGCGCTTGCCACGCGCGACCCGCCTACATTTGAAATAACGAAATTTTGGTCGGCAGGAAAAATGATCCAACGAACCGTTCGGTTTGAAAATGCGTACCGAACACCGAACCGAAAGCCTCGTACCGAACGGTTCAATACGAATACGTGTATCGTTACACCCCTACTTACCACTATCTTGTTTTTTCTTATCCTCCTCTTCCTTTCTCTTCATTCTTTTCTGGCTTCCTGAAGCATAATTCCGCTTCATGATGACTGCCGAGGAGGTTTTGTATTTTGCGGCGGCAGAAATCGCGTGGTTGGCTGGCCCCCTTGAGGGGGATCCCGATAACAGTGTCATTGCACTTTACTGCATTGACCATCAAAGGGGCGCTCACACAGTTTGTCGTTGCATTTTATTCTTAACCAGTCGTTGTCTTGGGGCGCCAGGCCAGCTCGGGGCCCCAAGCAATTGCTTGGTTTGCCTGCCTTGTCGCGACGGGCCTGGTCGATTGAAATAAATGGACAGGGCTTAAGTGGACAACATGATTGGAGAAGTCTGGCATGTCACTAGAATATCAAGTTATGACAATTTGGTTAAAAATTACAGGATAAAAAAAATCATGTACATGGATGAATCGGTCACAAGATAAATAACATGCATTTAGAAAATAGATGGGGGGAATTTTCATTTCATGTCGACTTATTGTCATGTTATGGATGATAAATGGCTGATATTTAAATGATACAGTATATGAGGCGTTTTTCACTTCCAGCCCTAGTTAACAATTATATATAACATTTAAATTATTATATGCAAAATTAATACTAGTTAAGATTGATGTGGTTTGGAATTGGTAAAATGTGCTTGGAAAAAAATATGATCAGAATATCGACCTCTATAATAATCATGCACACACTGTAGAGCGTTAGATGAGGGCCAATGTATCTAAATGACTACCAGTGGACTACCAGAGTTAAATGGTCTTGTTTATACTACTCCACCCCTTTCCACACCAGAGAGAATGGAAATTGGAACTTCAGCTCTCTGGTTATAAAATATGATTACAGCTTCTGTTTTCACAAACAGCACAGACAAGTACATAAACAGCCTGTGGTATATACTGTAATTTTGAGAACAACACAGACCTGGTTTGCTTATTGAAGAGCCACATTGTGACACTACATTTGTGCCAAATAGCTCTGGAGAAATTTCGACTAATGCAGCACTCACACAGACACACAAAGTCCCGAAAGCAGAAGAGCAACATCAGCTCAGTCTAGCATATCGTTTATATTTTAACAGCCAGCGTATATAACATCAGCAGACTGCAGTGAAGCGCTTGACTAGGCACTGTATTGTGAGTCACTTGGAGAGGCTGTTAGCTGTTGCTCGCTATATTGACTTTTGAGATCTATTCTCCCGTTGAATGCAGCACAATCGCCTGCACAAATGTAATATTGATAAAGGCCATGGCCTTCCTCTCATCCTGCCAACCATGAGATCGGAATCCAAAACTCGTGAATAGATCTGAATGGAAATTTGTGCCAAGAGAAGGAAATATGTTTATGGACAGGGAAAAGTGATGTAGCAAACAGAAATGGAGCAGGTTTATGTGTGTGTGGGGGCTAGATGTCTTGATTTCATAGCCTGCTGACTTTATTAAAACCTGCATTTAGCCTCAAAGATGGCAGTCGCTCATGACCCGTGAGTGGGAGTGTTAATTGTACGTTAGCGGCTCTATGCTAATGTTAATTGGAGGGGATCAATAAAATGCTCAAAGGGCAGCCATGGGCTTTATACACAGGTCATCAGTTTCAGAGAGTAGGCTGCATTTTGTACAGTATTGAAAATCCTGTTTTAACTGGATTTGCAATGTGGATTCGAAATGTATAACAGTGAAAGTACACATCGAAATATTTAATATAATGTGTATAAAATGGAAATATTATTTGATCATGGATTCAGTGTTTTTGAACAAATCTGTTGAATGACCAATTAAATTACTTGCTTACAAATATAAATAAATAATGTTCAAATGTTTGGGGTCGGTAAGGTTTTTGTAATGTTTTTGTAAAGTTATACATATATATATATATATATATATATATATATATAAATATATATACATACATACATACATACATATATACATATATATATATATATATATATATATATGCTCAAAATACATACATATGTATATGTATATGTATATTAATAGCCAAAACATTATGACCAGTCACAGGTGAATATCGTTTATCATCTCCTAACAATGCGCCACATATGAGGGTCAACAATGTGTTGGATGCAGGAGCAAGGTCAGGAATAAAGATCTAAGCAACTTTGACAAGGGCCAAATTGTTAATGCAAGGTGACATATGACAAGGTCACAAGACACAGTGCATCGCACTCAGCTTCATTATGGAAGGTCGCCTGGTCCAATGAGTCCCGTTTTCTTTTACATGACATGGATGGCCGTGTACCTGTGTGCCATTTAACTGGGGAAGTGATGGCACCAGGATGCACTGTTGGACTATGACAGTGGAGGGAGTGTGATGCTCTGGGCAATGTTCTGCTAGGAAACCAGCCTACCTGAACATTGTTGCAGACCAGGTACACCCCTTCATGACAATGGTGTTCCCTGATGGAAGTGGCCTCTTTAAGCAGGATAATACACACTGCACACATTGTTCAGGAACATGATGAAGAGTTCAAGGTGTTGTCCTGGCCTACAAATTAAATTGAACATCTGTGGGATGTGCTGGACCAAAAAATTAGATCTACGGGGGCTCCACCTCGCAACCTACAGTACTTGAAGGATCTGCTGCAAATTCTTGTTGGCAGTTACCACAGGACACCTTCAGGGGTCTTGTTGAGTCCATTCCTCTGCGGGTCGGCACTCTTTTGGCAGCACTCTGGACCAACAGCACATTAGGCACGTGGTCATAATGTTTTGGCTCATCTGTGGACACTGTGAGCACTTGGTGCTTGTTAAAACAGACTTTATATTCACATAAATGCCTATTTGTTCAAAATAAAATTTAAAACAAGAATAATAAACTTAATGTAATGTTTTTTAAATGACCGTTAGCAATTACAGAGTAACCCATTATTCCTTTCTGTTGTGCTTTTTGTGTGTGTATTCGTGTGCCATTTCAAATTAAAACACAAAGCCCATTTTCAATTTTCTCATTACAGTAATAAGCAAATAATACAAATATCTGTGTTGTTTGCGTGAGTTTTTCATCTCTCTGTCTCAAGTAATGAATTCATCACTTTCAATGCCCCACATAAACCATTACTTTTAACTTCTGAACCATGACAGAGAGGCAACCATTTAGACTAATGGAAAGAAGACTTTGATGTGCTTTGGCAGAAGTGACAAGCGAAGGAAAAACTGAGAAAATGTCCTCTGAGAAAAGAGAACTTGCATCTGCATGCAGAAAACACACATAAAAGGATTGCAGGAAGGTGAATTGTTAGGGTAGTTTTGGTTTGTGGAGGTCTAATAATGCAAAAACACGCCTGCAGCAGTATTTTGAGGGACTATTTAAAAGTTAAAACCCTTGGATATATTTCACATACTGCAGATTGATATTGTTCAGATAGACATGGAGGGTTAAACGTTGAAATGAAGTGTACTTGTTTATCCTTTCCATACTGAGACCATGTTTACATATACTGTAAATGTAGAAAAAGTTTTGAAAATCCACTTTGAAAATCCGAAACATTTTAAATTAAGAAATATTTCGGACTTGGTCCCTAAATAGAGAAGCAAATTGACACTTTTATAATGTGAACTTTTTTGTGTTAATTTGTAATTCATGGTCTATTTTTTTAAATTTGTGATGAAAAATATTGCATTAGAAACCTTCAAATCCCTTTATATGGCAACACCAGCAATGTGAGTAAATTGTATGTATGCAATTAGAGTTGTTCACTTCGTTTATTAAGCAGTTTTGCTTTTTCCAAAGAGTTTTAATGTATCATTTCCTCAATATTTCCTTGCACTTCCTTTGTCCTTTTATAAATGAAGCCAGAAGCATAATGTGGAACAGCAGTATTGAAAGAGCTCAAGTGAGTGAATCGTTCAGAAGAGCGGAAATGTACTGTCTACTTCACAATAACACCTCGCTGTACTTTATCTACTCGGAATCACTGGAAGGATTACTGTCCAGATGAACCAGCCCGCTCCATGATCACGTCTGCAGTGCTACATGATGTGTCTTTCCAAGCGTGTGATTTTTCTCTTTACTCTGGTACCCGCCTTCAGAGTTGCCATTTGCTCCCACTCACCCACAACCAATTAATATTTCACAGTCTCGACAGCCCAGGCACAAATTCAAATGGCCTTGAGAAGTGAGCTGCTTCTTTCCCACTTCACTCCATTTTACATTCTATACCAATTAAGTTCAAGTTCTTATTTTATTTTGGAGATTTTGAAATGCTTTCTCTTTTTTTCCACCCCACCGTCCCAGAAGTCTTCATTAACGAACTGGGAGAACATATTCTGAATAGAAATGGTGTCATCCATTTGCCATCAGACAATACCGTAACAAGTGGCACAGCGCTCCCATCGTCCCTACACTTGGCAGAATCCTTCATGCCTTTCTCTGTCAGCAGTCAGAAGATTGCTGGCACTCTATGTAATGTTTTTGTGCCGCTAGACAATAGTGTGACATCTCTACATATGGATCAATCCTCCTCTTTTGAGAGTTCACTCGTAGGGTAATTTTCACTTCATCAGTTTCTTCTCTGCGGTCAGTATTGCGATAAATTTTGACGCAGATGTGGTGATCGGATGTTGTATGGAGCAACGTGAGGAGGGTCGGAAATAGAGATTTCCTGTGCTTTTACACTTATTCAATAAATCAAATTCTTTTTCATCTTACTTTCTTGCCAGATGCCACTTTGTTCACTCTGATTGCACTCTGTTTAAAACAGAGATCAAGGAAAATGAATGTCCTTTAATAAATAATTTCTTGCATCTGGCTAGAAAGTAAGATGAAAAAGCATTTGATTTATTGAATAAGTGTAAAAGCACAGGAAATCTTTATTTCCTTCTTCTCACCTTGCTCCATACAACAACCGATCACCACATATGCGTCAAAATATTAGCAAGAGAAATTCAGTGGAAGGAATATTGACTGCTGAGAAGAAACTGATAAAGTGAAAATTACCCTGAGTGAACTTTCAAAAGATGAGGATCTTCAGTTTTGTGTGAGGCGGAGGGATTTCTGCCGCTGTTTTGACTCCTTTACACATTTTATAAGCTCTTTACGAGTTCTCAGCTAGAGCGGTTACGTTCACAGTAATGCTGTTCCACACGAACTCTGTCTCTATAGTATTGGGTTTGTTTGGGTTTCCAATAACGTGCACTTTGTAAAGCACATAAAGTCTGATGCGCTTTGTGTTTCATAGCGTTTTGTGTTGCACTGTTGTCATTTACATGTTCACCTTAGGTCTATTTTTATTACCACAAAAAAATAGCTGAGTACTCGATTAATCATTGAAATAATTGACAGATTACTCGATTACCAAAATAATAGTTAGTGACAGCCTTATTCATTGTAATTTTAGTAGGGATGCACGTATACCATTTTTTCCAGAATAAGTCCTATCCCGATACTAAAAAGTTTTGTACTCGCCGATACCGAGTGCCAATACCTGCATTTTCATTTAAATTTTTGAATCTCATTTAAATATAATATTCAAATATAATAATTTAAAATAAATAATTATTATATCAAAATTATATATATATATATATATATATATATATATATATATATATATATATATATATATATATATATATATATATATATATATATATATACCCCATTGGTTGAGCCAGTGTTGCTATATGTTGGGCTGGTCAGTAATGTATTGAAAATGCAAAAGAAAAAATACATGTCAGCCTTAAGTGTCACATTGAATGTGTTCACAGGAGATTCAGAATTAAGACTTTTTTTGTATTTCACATATACTCATTCTCAAACTGTCTTAGACTAGTCCTTGAACATTTGGAATGCACTATATAGAACTGTAATGTAAATGCATGGCACAAGCGATTTGCCTCTTATTTATAATGGTTTCATTTAAAGACCTCCTAAGTGAAAACGACAGTCTTAATGGGATAGCTCACCCAAAAATTAAAATGATTACAAGAATAAAGAAATTCGTGAATGTTTGAAACAACTTTAGGGTGAGTAAATGATGACAGAATTTAGATTTTTGGGTGAACTAACCCTTTAAAATTTATCTACATTTACATTTTTTCATTTATTCTTATAGCAGATTTTTCTTTCCCTCCTTTTTTTTTTTTTTTTTTTTCTATGACAGCAACACTTGAAATCGAACTGTGATTGGAGCAGCAATTATCGCTTGGATTTTGAGGAAATTATGCCTTGGGTTTTAACAGTTTTAAAATATTCCTGTATGTGAAACGAAAGAGCATAGGTTTGCAAAGTGACAATGTTAACACCTCTATAAGTGTAGGACCAATCAGCATATCCCCACAATAGCACAAATACTTGCAGAGGCTAATAAATGGGAGTTTCTCTATTTAGTTTTTCCTGAAACTATTGCTATTTTTATCAGAGCTGCTCTGTTTTTCGGTAAATTAACTCACAGAACTCACCTCTCAGAGTGAAAAGTATTGCAAATTCTATTTAAAAAAAAAATCTTACTTAGGACACTTTCTTCTGTGGAACATAAAGAAAGATAATTTGAAAATTGTGTATGTGTCCATAAAATGAATGTCAACAGGGTCCAGTGTTGTATGGAACCCAATGTTCTGCAAAATATCTTATTTCTTTTTGTGTGTGTGTGTTTTCCTCAAGAAAGAAGGTCATACAGGTTTCGAGGGTGAGTAAATGATGAACTATTCCTTTAAAGCACAGGATGCTTTCTGGAAAATTCTCAAATCATGAATCTTACTTAGGACTTACTTTCTTCTGTGGAACACAAAGGAAGATATTTTGAAAATTGTGTATGTGCCCATAAAATGAATGTCAATGGGGTCCAGTGTTGTATGGAACCCAATGTTCTGCAAAATATCTTTTTTTTTTTTTTTTTCAAGAAAGAAAGTCATATAGGGTGAGTAAATGATGAACTATTCCTTTAAAGTAAAATATGCTCTGTGGACAATTCTCAAGTCATGTTGGATAACACGGATCACCAGGTTGTTCACAAATATATAAAGAAAGCTAAAATGAAATTTGAAATGTGCAGGATTACAGTGCAGAGCCTAAATGTAACCTGTAACTTTTGGCAGCTGTCCATTCGCTTGGTTAATCAGACTGTTAATTAATACACTCATAATTAATTTACTGGCCTGTAATGAATGTGATACCAATGCCCCCAGGCTTTTAAAAATTATTAATTTATTTTTTGTTGTTATTCTGCCAAAAAGTGACATTGTCTTGTTTTTAATTATCCAAGGGTGTCATTACGTATTTAAGCAAATTGCTTGCAAATGGAACAGAAAATTTAATCTGTATATATAAAAAAACCTTAAAGGAGTAGTTCACTTTAAAATGAAAATTACCCCATGATTTACTCACCCTCAAGCCATCCTAGGTGTATATGACATTCCTCTTTCAGACGAATACAATATATTAATAACTGTCCTGGCTCTTCCAAGCTTGATAATGGCAGTGGATTGTAACCAACAGTTTGAAGCACAAAAAAGTGCATCCATCCATCATAAACAAACTCCAAACGGCTCCGGTGGGTTAATAAAGGCCTTCTGAAGCAAACAAATGAGTTTGTGTGAGAAAAATATTCATATTTAACTTCTAGCTTCCGTAAGGTATTACGGAAAGGTATATGTGTAGCAGCATCATGGGCATCAAAATCTAATGGCAAAGTTCTTACACTCTGTACAGTGAATGGTTGTGATTGGAAATCACTAGACTTATTTTTTTATTTTCCTGAAAAGTTGTTATTGGCACAAAGGATAAGCAATTCTATAAACTGTGTACTTGTTTGAAAAGCAAAAGCACATTTTATGCGGTCCCAACCAGGGTCGGAATAATGAACACTGATCATTTTTTTCATAATATTGCAGCCCTGCCCTTTAATAAGTTCCTGTTTTTTAATGTTATAATACTCTGCTCGGCCAAAAAAAATTATATACAAAAATGGATTATTATGTTTCTAGCTCCTTATATGTATAGCAACAGTTCTTCTAATCTGTAGTGTGTAGCTTTTCATTTCTTAATTTCTTAAACAACCATGTAGGAACACATAATGGCCATATTCTAGGAGATTCATTAGGCTCAAATTGTGAAAGAATAGTTGGGAGGGAGCATGAAGAATCATGTTCACACATGAATTGGCACCTCTGAGTCCAGACCTTAAACTCATTGAAATAGACTTTACAGAGTGCTTGACTCAGCAGCGGCTATTTGCACTAAGTTTAAATAGCAACTCGATTATTTTTTACAATAAGTGAAAATAGCATATTTTGTTAGCGATAGATGCTATTTACGCTAAGTACAGATAGCGAGATAGCTGCTATTTACACTGTTTAAATATCAATAGATTCTATTTACACTATGTAAAAATAGCAGAATTTTCTTTGCAGTGAGTGTAAATAGTATTTAGATGAATATTGGCAGATACTATTTGCACCTCAGTGTTGTTGTACATTAATCGGTATGCAATAATAACTTGTAAATGATTATATTTATTAAAATTATTAAATGGATGCCACCTTATTGGGACAATACCGATAAACACTATTATTAAACACACGTTAGATACAGTACTTTATTTCCACTTTCCGAATATTTTCTTTTTTTTTTATTTAAAATAAATAGCTTTCTGATCTGATATGTGATTGGAAAAGGGAAAAGAGTTCTGCAAATGGCGGATTCGAACTCGGGTCGATTTGCGTCAAAACTTTCTGCCATACACCTTACCCCTAAACTTTTGTTGCTGTTACCAATTCTGTGTCTTCCGTAATTTTGTCTGGTAGTGTAAATACGTAAAGCCTCTGCCAACAAGGACAAAATTACAGAATTGACTCTTGCATTGTCAATACAAGATCTTGACCAAAAAATATGGAAAAAAATGTTGTGATGTTCTTTCCATCAAGAGGTGCATACATTTTTGGTCAAGATCTTGTAGCAGCATTAAACTGTATAAAGAAACATAAATGCCATGTCAGAAGCAGCTTCTGTTCAAACTTTGCAGTCTAAAAATGACTCTTGTTGATTTTGATGCAGATTTTATTGGTAAAAGCCTATAGTATTCTGATTAGTTGAAATATTTGGTTAAATTTAAGCATTGACACAACAACACAGATACATTTAATAAGGTAATTATAAAAATTGCCCTTACAAAGGTAAAAAAAAAAACTTTACTCACCTGCCATGTAATTTTCCATAGAGTGTCCGGTTAAAACTTGACAGTTTTCCCTGCGAAAGCAAAAAAAAACGTGGTGCCAGGGGATACCATATTTCATTCAGCTCGCTGACAGAGAAATTGAGCCATGTGTGCAGCCTTGATGTTGCACAACAAAGCCTATTATGTATGTTTCTGAAAAGCTCTAAAGTGTGCATACTTGTGGGAGAATGAACGATGTTCTAAAAGAGGCTATAAAAATTATGCCAGACAGTCAAGCCTATTACAGCGGTCAGAGTGTGTAGGTGGAGACAATGAATGTTTCAATCTTCTTTGCAGGAAAATATCAATTTAATGAAGGTCATTTTAAAGCTGGTGCCAGTATGAGGAGCTTTGATAAATGGAGCAGCAGAGATTTTTTTGCCATGTCAGGGAAGAGGAACACGGCAGCCATAAGTCTGTATTACACTTTGCACATTCACCTGAGAGAGAGATGGCAACAAATCACTCGTGCATTCAGAAAAAGAGCTAGGAAATATAACACCATTTAGCAAGTTAGACAGTGGAACATGGGCGAGATGGGTGGGCACAAGACACAAATCAACTGAGGCGGCTGTTCATCCTTAGTGATTTGCTGAGGAATTGTATTGCTATGGTGGCTGAGAGAGCTTTGATGAACTAGATCTTATAGCCCAGAGTAAGAAAAGCAATCATGTAACAAATGTAGCGCCAGTAGATGTCCTCAGCACACTGATAAAATGAACAATGGAGGTGTACTAGCTTCAAACAAAATATATCAAGGTTCTTTTCTTGTTTTCACTTCTATATTCAAGCAGTGCAGTCCATCATAAGGGAGATTTTTGATGACTTCCCTGATCATGTGGCACAATGCTGCGGAGGTTTGTCCTCTGAGAGTTTTTAACCATACTGCAGTGTTTTCGGAATGATATTTATCTGCATTCACCAGAAATGTCTGTAAATCCATTATTTTGCTCTTCTGTTAGAATTACCGTATCTTGTTTTCACAAAAAATGAACCTGGATGTTGCCATTTTTGAATCTTGGAGACCATCTGTATCTGCTCGTATCCACCTGATCAATATTCTGCTAGGGGACCAGATGGGTTATTTGGGTTCCTTAGATGGCAAACAAATGAAACTTCTTTTTTTTTTCTGGGTCATCTAGTGCAGCATCCATAGAGAATACCCTTCGTCCTGTGGAGTTCAATCATTTCTGCCTGCACAGGTTCATGTGAGGGTAATAGAGCAAGTTAATGCTTCTGTGCAGGGTTAAAAGACAGTATTACTAAGAGAAGCACACACTATATTTGATTTGGGTCTATCAAATAATATGAATTGTATTTGGAAACTCTATAATAGTTTTTCATCATAACAAAATTCCATAAACTCCAGCTTCTCCACTTTGCTGCTGTATTAACCATTGGAAAAATAATAGCCTGAGTAGCAGGGAAGAAAAGCGTATTGATAGTTTTACCAAGGGAGCTGATGTAAAGGGACAGTTTACTGCAAAATTAAAATTGTCATCATTTATTCACCCTTGTGTTGTTCCAAATTTGTATCTTTCTTCTGTAGAATGCAAAAGAAGATATTTTGAGTTTTATTTCTACTGAAATTTCTTGGAAATATATTTTTGCAGTGTATAAACAACATATTACCTGTACAATCCGCTGAAGAGATACATGTGCAAACACAATGTAAATGCGTCATTCATGTAGACAGCGTCATTCATTATAACGGCGAGAATCCAAAATTCAGTCACTAATAAACTTGTGTTGTGATTGACAGCTCCAGCGATTATAAAGAGAGGACTCTTTGAGCTTTCTGTAAGCTATTTAATTTAATCACAATTTAAATAACACATTATTTTCATTCTACCAAGAGGAACAATGTGTTTTTTTGCGAAATGCAAAGACCATTTAGTCACTGGTTTGATTTACTGACACATAAACAGTAAGGCTGGGACAATAAATCGATGCATCGCCATTCTTCAAACGATTCTGAATCAATTTTGAGATTTTCAGTATGCATTGCGATTCTCTCTCAAATCGATTCTGAGCTTAGTTGCAATCGCAATGCATACCGAAAATCTCTGAATTGATCCACGAATTGAGATGCATCGATTTATTTTCCCAGCCCTAATAAACAGTAATAAAAGGTTTTGAGACAAAGAATGTCTATACATGAATTATTACATATCAGAAATCTCAGATTAGGCATTAGAATGAACACGATTACTTACATGTAGTTGCATTACTGTTGGGTCCTTATCTTACAGTAAAACACTGTTCGCAAAGCCTGCGCCGAAATTGTGACTGATTTACCACAGAATCCACAGTAGCCGCGTTTCCATTGTCGGGCCCAAAGCAGGTATGCTAGTGCGTGCCAGGTCCAGTCGTGTTTCCACTGTCACTTCAGGGGCTTGATCGTCCCTTGTCGGGGCTTCCTCGGGGCCAACGGCCAGGTTTTTTTTTTACCTGAGTCAGGAGACGGCTGCGCTAGATGATTTCATATGCCAGCTATCATCAGCATTAAAGAATCATTTTGTGATTACGATGCAAAAGACTTTACATGCTAACCTTTACCTTTACCATTACCATTACCAAACATGGTCACTGGAGAGATTGCTAAAGCTCCTCAGGTTGTATTTTTGGTGGAAATTTTGTAGAAATGATCTTTCTTTCTAGATGTGATATAAACATACTTTTCTGTGACTACAAATAAACAGAAACCGATGCGACTGAATAAGTATGTGTCCTCTTTCTTTTGTGAAATAATGGTAATGTATCACTTAATAGTGTAAAACTTTGGTAAACATCAATGCTTGGGTTTTAAATCTTTAGGTAAACAACAAAAATGTCAACAAACTGCCGCTTTTATCATGTTCGTTTTGCGATCTCGCTAGTTTCCAGTGATTTCTTTTTTTTTCTGATCTGATTAGTTTTCTGATAAAACTTCCATTTGTTGGTAAAATGATAGGTTTGTGTGATGTTGTTCCAGAGAGGCATGTTAGGGGGCGGGTTTTAGTGAAGCGCTGTGGAGCTTCTGGGTCGACGGTGGAAACGCAGCGTGGTTTTGGGCTTGGTGTTACAGGTCCGAGGCTATTAGCCCAGGCTGGCCCGTTGAAAGCCCTGGCCCAACAGTGGAAAAGCGGCTAGTGAAATGTATTGAACAAACAAATAATGCTCTACTGAGACATTCATATAGTTGAAAATAAATAACCACTGTCTTAGCATTACAATCCTTTGGAAGGTAATGTTATTTTTAGTCCAGTAATTCTGTATCTCTCTTCTCTCCTTCTCATCTCACTAACATGCCAGAAGGTGATGCAATGATGTAGAAGGAGGCATTGATCTGATTCTGCAGAGATGGTTTTTCAGCGCACTATTACATCATAATGTAACAAAATCCAAAACGAGTCATTTATGCAGCTTGGTTTCAATAAAAGCTGTTTTTAAAATAACAAGGAAGTTTTGAGTTCTGAAACTTAAAGGATGTTTTAATAGTACAAAGGCCTCCTACATGTCAAGATCAAGGAAAATTTTCATGAGCCCTTTAAGTGAATTTAAGCATCACAACATTATAATGTACAGTATGAAAAAAATGGATATTCATGAAATGTAATAGTATTTAAAGTAAAGTAATATTCACTTTAAGTGAACATTAAATGACAAAGTAATCTAAATGTGATAAATGGCAGAAACACATAATTACATTGTAATAACATTATATTTACATCTTGTATTGGTCAAAAGGTTAGACTTTATTTTACAGTATGTGTACTTTGTGTACGTACGCAAGAAAGTACTGGTAATATACCAGTACATACCAGACTACATGGGTTCAGGTTAGGTTTAGATGTAGGTTCAGGGTTAGTACCTAGTTATAACCCAGTTATTAATTGCTATAATAAGTACATAGTAGGCTATGTACATGCAGAACAGGACTGTAAAATAAAGTGCTACCAGCCAAAATATATCCAGTATGGTCCGACAGCACAACTCTGTTTCATTGGTTATAGTCTAGAGTTTTAGATTCTACTCCAGTAGGAGTCCACTGTGATCATCCTAGTGATCAAGGTCAGAGGACTTCTTTTCCTCATTATTGTTCATCTCCCCGTGGATGTTTCAGTCCAGAAGAATCTGCAGGAAAATCCTCTATACACTTAAGACTCCAATGTCCCCTTCTGCGCGCTAACACTGTTGAACATACAGTGGAAAGTGGTATCATTTGTCTTCTGCTTAAAGGCAATGGCTCCGAAGACAAGGCTGCCAGAGTTAGAGCTGATGGAAGTGCACTTTTCTGAAGTTTTGCCATATAGGTCTCTCCACAGAGAGACGCTTTTAAAATATTAATAATAATATCCACTGGTTATTTTTTAAATTTCTGTGTCTGTCGATAAAACATTTTATTAGGGAACATCAGTGCACTAGGCTCTCTCTGTTGGCATAAAACACATTGTTAGTTCTGAGTAAAAGGCAGATTCTCTGAAAAAAGCAGAGCCGTGTTTCTCGGAGCCCTAAGTTAGAAGCAAATTCAGTGGGGCTCACATGTCTGAGACCACAATAAAAAATCTGATATTCAAAATCACTTTTAAACCTGGAAATAAACATCTGCACTATTTCTATCTCTGCTCTAATATCTGCACTATTATTGTTTTCACTAATCAAATAGCCGAATTTTGAAATGCTTGTTATTTTTTTCAAATACATTTTTCACTCAAATGCTACAATTATAATTTATAATACATTTTTAAATGAAATGAATATATATGCCACCATTATATTCAGTTCATAGACTTTTAGTTTGTTTTCATTCCTCACATGTGTTTCCTTGTCTGTGTTTCCTGCCACTGATCAGTCACCATGGACACTAATTACATTCATCACAGCTGCTAATCGTTTAGTTAATCGTCACTGTGTATTTAAGTTCCTGTCTGTGTTCTGTCTAGTGTCCGGTTTTGTTTGTGCGTTGCATGCTGTCTGGCCTGCTGGCTATGTTACTGAGTTATTTATGAAACCTTGTTACCTTTCAATCATCTCTGTCTTCCTTGGATCTGATCGTGACAGAATACCGGACCAAAATAAAGGATTATAGAGTGCAATTCATCCTCCTGGCTGAGGAGAGCCACATTTTTTTTGTCATTTGTCAAGAAATTTTGTTGCCTTGCAGTCAACAGCCCCCTTGACGACGAAACCCTGAGGACCTTGTTCTGGATCGGGGCAACCTTCTACCATCCTATCGACCTCCCAGATACCACAAATCTGAACTGGAAGGAGACCGTCATCAGGTGTCTGGAGAGCATTGCGCCCCGATTCAGAACACAGCCAGACCCAGAGCCCGGATTACCACCTTCGACCGCGGAGAACTTGTGTGTGCCCCCCACAGACAGAGAGCTACCACCCGCCGCGACACGTCAGCCAGAACCTGAGGAGAAGAGGACGGAGCTGACCACCGCCCCGAAGGAGGAGCTCCAACATGAGTCTGACCAGGGGTGTGAGCCCACGACATAAGTGGACGAGGGAATCGTAACAACGGAAAATGAGGAATGGCTGATTGACTTCAATGAGGAAACATCAATTCCCACCCTATCCCACCTGGTACCTTCATCTTCGCTGTTTTTGGACACCCCCAATGACTGTGTTAATCTTTCCATTTGCCTGTCAAGTACGGTGGCACCGCAAAGCTCAGCCAGTCCTCCAGCCCCGACACTGCTGGATGTCTACAGCCCTGCGCCATCTCCGGGGAGTCCCTGTGACGTCGAGCCGCAGGTCTTTGCATCCACCTGCAGTGCCCGTGCAAGAGGATCCTGCGGCTCTGCCTTCGGCCTCGGTCCTCTTTGCTCCATCTCGGCCTGTCAACCTGTCAGCTCAGTCTTGTCTTCTCCCACCTTCGGCTCCATCAGAGACCCTTAGACTTACGGCTCCATTGGGTTCCCTCGTCCTGCCAGCTCCCCCTTGGTCAGTCATCACTCTGCCTCCGCCACGGACTTGCGGTCAGTCGGCTGCGCTCCATCTCTCCACCCCTACGGCTGCAGCGGGTTCCTCCTACCCCTCGGCGTCACCTCTGTCCTCCATCACACCTCAGCCCTCGGGTACTCTGGCTCCACCTCCAGCGTTCGTCACCATGGAATCGCATAGATCTCCAGAGCCATTGACATCGCTTGAGTCCACCGGTTCTCCGTCTGCGCTGATGGATCCATCCGCTGAGTCTCCATCGGTCGTTCCCCAGCTGTCGTCAGCCTCTTCACCACCTGTTCTCCTCCCTCTCTCTACTCCGTCATGGGCTGTCGGCACTGGACTGCTCTGGGTCTGTGACACCAGGCTCCTTTCATCAGCGCCGCCAGGGAATCGTCGCCATCTCTTCACCATCCTGTCACTCCAGCCTCTCTCCTCGCCATCACCTCGTCCACCTCCAGAACCCATTCCTCACATGTGTTTCCTTGTCTGTGTTTCCTGCCACTGATCAGTCACCATGGACACTAATCACATTCATCACAGCTGCTAATTGTTTAGTTAATCGTCACTGTGTATTTAAGTTCCTGTCTGTGTTCTGTCTAGTGTCAGGTATTGTTTGTACGCTGCACGCTGTCTGGCCTGCTGGCTATGTTTCTGAGTTATTTATTAAACAACCTTGTTACCTTTCAATCATCTCCGTCTTTCTTGGATCTAATCGTGACAAAAAAATAAACTAAAAATAATAATAATAATAATAAGTATTTATATATATATATATATATATATATATATAATATATAAATAAGCATTCACTTGTGTCATAAGACTTTTCAAATACATTTTTAATTAGGTAAACATTTACATTTGTATGCAGATTAGAATAGAAGCATTTACTGGTGCTCTTATACTTGTGTTAACTTAAAATACAAATTTCAATCGCATTTTTATGCAAAAATGTTCATTTGTAAAGAAAAAATGTAAATGAGATAAATGCTAAATAGAATCATTCACTAGTGCTCTCAGAAGTTTGGATCCCACTGTAAGTGGTATCTAATCTCTATGGCTCATTTCCCAAAAGTGTTGTTATCCAAGTAATGTGCAAAACTACATGTAAAATCATTTTGTGGATATTTATATTTTCTTCTGCAGTTTATCAGAGACAAGGTGCACAAATAGCCTATATTGATTTTTTTTTCAAAGCCAGTGTTGGCCTACACTATATCAAAGACTTTGAAAAGCGTTGGTGAAACAGTCTGTGCATGCTTGAATCTATATGACATTTACATATCTAGGCCTGCTTTAAACTTAAAGGGTTAGTTCACCCAAAAATGAAAATTATGTAATTAATAGCCGCTTTCCGACCGGAGGAACCTTTTCACAGTTCCTAGAACTATTGGCTAAAGTACCCGGATGTCGGCGTGTCTATATAATAACATATTAAACAGTACTGTTAGACAGATCGCTAACTAATAAACACAGAGAATATGAGCATTGTTTGCTCTGGCGTTCTCAGCGCCGCCAAAATAAAGGTCCGTCGCGCCGTCAAAATAAAAAGTCGCCGTGCTTGCGTCACTCCCTTATCCCTCCTACCAGTTCCTATGGCCACTTGGCCAGTGCGAACGCAAACGGCAAAACCGAGTTTAGGGGAGAGTAGTTCATAGAACTGTTAAGAAGTCGACAGTTCCTAGAACTATAAGTTCCTTTATCTACTTGGTCGGAAAGCGGCTATTGACTCACCCTCATGTCGTTCCAAGCCCGTAAGACCTCCGTTCATCTTCGGAACACAGTTTAAGTATTTTAGATTTAGTCCGAGAGCTTTCTGTCCCTCCATTGAAAATGTATGTACGGTATACTGTCCATGTCCAGAAAAGGTAATACAGACATCATCAAAGTAGTACAAGTGACTACAGTGGCTCAATCTTAAGTTTATAAAGCGACAAGAATACTTTTTGTGCGCAAAAAAACAAAACAAAAATAACGACTTTATTCCACTATTCATTTCCTTCTCTCTGGGCCTCGAGTTAGTTCACGTAGTATAACTGCGTAGCACTTCTGGGTTGTACGTCACACGCATCACACACATGACCAGCGTCGGCCAATAGGGAGCCTACGTGTGATGTACAACACAGATGCGCTACGAGTCATTAATGACATAATTTTCATTTTTGGGTGAACTAACCCTTTAACCCTTTGCAGTTGAGGTGTTATGTTTTCTTAATAATTAATTTTAAATTTTATATTTAGTATGATAATTCATGTTTAATGTTGCTTAATGGCAGTCACAAACTGTGCCATGGTTGTAAGACTTTTATTTGTGTATGTTAAGTTCCTAGAGCTTAACTTTAGGTTAAGTGCAGAGCCACATTGTGTGTAATCTATATGTTTATTTTGCCATTGTCTTTACAAATCCCAAATTATTATTATTATTATATATTTTTTTTCATTATTAATACATTTGGCAAGGTAACATTCAGTTTTAAATTTTTTAATGCACTTTCCTGTTTTTAAAGGCAAAATCTTGGAGATGTTTGCAAACATTTAATGTGCGGCAAAAAGGTCCATTTCATATTTTCAATAGTGAAGCAATGCATGAAGCACCGTTCACATAGAACTCACTGTCAATCCAATCAGCTTTCTGTTGGTCAATGCGGCGAATCTGTGAAAACTTAAACCTGTTGCGAAATCTGCATGTGGAAATCTTTCGCCTCAATTCCCGATCACATGGATTTCTATTGAAATGACCGGTAAACGTGACCTCATCTTTATGCTGATTCAACTGTTTAAGACAATAACTATACTTCGACAGTTTTCGGACAGCTGTGAATAACACTGGCCAGTAGACCATGCTACAAAATTATAAAGCTTTTTGCAGTTCTTAATGGCTGTACAGTCATTGATTTCTGATTGACTGAAAACTTAATACATCTCCATGGGATGGTTCCTCATACATTTTCAAACAAAGGAGGTTTGATTCCTGCATAAGCCATACATTTAAAACTTTCATGCTTCCTCCATGGCTGAGCCGTTTCCCTCTGACACCATCCCACAAATGTGCCATATTGATCATCGCATCACGTTCATACTGTTTCAGCTATGATAACAAAGACCTAAATTGATCCTAAGAACTGCCTTAAATTTCAACCAGTTTAGCTTTTAGATGTGCTTTTTTTCACTTCATATCTGAAATGGTTTTGTATTGCACCATGTCATATTATACTTTATGGAAAGCCGTTAACAAAGACAAATTACCCCAGAAGTTGGGAGCTTATACCTCCATTGCATCAGATATCTCTGCGAAGACTGTGTCTTAATATAGACATGAAAGATACTAAGTAATTTAAGTAAGATGTCTTGTACTTCCAAAGTTTGGTGTATTTTGTGTTTGTTGGCAGTTGATGTTTGTTTACCTCATTTTTCTATAATAGTTTTTATGACTGCAGAATGAAGCATGAAGCAGAATGAAATGGGTTTGAAACAAGTCTGATTGTTGAACAGTGTCGTCCCACTCTTAAGAAAGAGACCTGTGTTATCTTGCCTAGTCCTGTAATTGTCAAACACCAGCAATTGTTTATTGCATTGTATAAAAGTGAAAGGCTCTGTAATGTGCTCATTTGAAGAAAAATGAGAGTTGTGAAAAACAAAACAATTCAAACAGCTCAATTACTAATATTCAAAAATGTCCAAAAGCTATTTCTGAAGCTTTCAAGTTGGTTGGTTTAGTACAACTTGCTCAACTGGAGTTATGTATTTTGCTATTATTGCTATTTGGAATAAGTTTTTCCTATCTAATATCTAAGATCCATCTGGTTGGTGAGTGACTGGAATGAACATCAGACAAATAAACAGAAAAAATAGTTTATCTCAGTAAAGACAAAGACTAAAAAGTATCATAATAATGCAGGAAGCCTCCAGCACATACAGTATGCAGCCACCCAACATGGCAAAATAGCTTTTTTGGCCTTTTTATTTTATTTGGGTTCAGTAATATTTTCATAGTACAAGCACAAAAAGCATTTCTTGTTTCACGAGTCCCTGCAGGGAGCTCCATTTCCAGAGCTCTGTCTTCCATTACATTTTGTATTTTTTTTAAGCCGAGATTAATATTTTGTGAACTTATTTGTCTTGAATATTTAAGCCTATTAGTTTCAATTGGCAAATGAAGCATAAACATTCATTAAATAATAATAAAAAAACCTGTACGCCAGACAGAGGCAAACTGTGTCTCATTCATACAGTATTTTGCAGCTAAAATCAAAACACATAAATTCTCTTTTTTAAATGTAAGGTGGAAATTATATTTCGCTTAAAGTAAATTATGCAATTTTTTCGGATGATGCAAAAAAAAAAATCCCCCAAAAATCGAATTTTCATTATTTTAATTCAAAATCATTGATTTATTATTTAAATAGTGAAATGTTCATATTTTTATTTTTGTTTTTTTGTACTGCCTTTATGCTGATAAAAAAGTACAGTAATGCAAATTGAAGTATCAAATTAAATCAAATTTTTTGAAGTATCTAGCATGCATTAAGCTAATGAGAATTCGAGGGTGGGCCGATTTTCTTTTTATATGGTTATTATTTCATACAATATAACATTAATATAATATATATTATTTAGACACTTTCATTTTGTTTTGTTTTTGATTAAAAATGTGACTAGGACAATTCTCCTTTTGGTATCTCATATCTGTAAATGCAGAACAACAAGCAGGAGCAACAAGAGCAATGTCAAATCTGTATAAAGACCCAGCTGTCTGTCTCATGTTTGTTAGGACACAAGATTAGTTGCAGCTGATTGGGTAAAATGCTGTAAGACATGAATACGTCTGGTGTCTAGGTTAAGGAATCCATGTTAATGCAAATTCAGAGGCTGTTGAAGGATGAGGCTAGCTGACAGTTCTGCCAGGATCTGAGTGTTCTTTTGCAGAACCTGCTGCCTTGTGGATTGCATTAAAAATATAACGTCTTATAAGAAACCTGAGGTGACTGTGAGCGGATTTATGGCACTGACTTGACAAATCTGAGATGGCCATTTTGACGTGAGAAGTTGTCTATTTTCTAGCGGTGCAGTCATGCTATCAGCTCCTTTGTGTCTGTAACAGGCTCTGAGGAACACTGAGAAGAAAAGTCCCATCATCACAGGAAGAGAGAGAGAAGGCACATTTGCTGCCATCGAAATAACATTCTTCTCTCCGATATCTGTTACACAGCGTGACACTGAAATTAATCCAGAAAAATGTGACTATGTGTGGAAAAAAGGGCTGAGTCATATTTCTATGTTTGATAAAAGAAGCCTAACCGGATTATGAGGACAGATATACATAGTCCTATGTTTGGGTAAAGTGAAGGAAATTTCATGATTTATGCTTTAATGGGTCTGTACCTAGGCTAAAAACAACCATAAAACCAAATCCTGCTTTCGAAGCATGATTCACATGTTTTCAATGCAAATTTATACAAAATAGACAGCATGATTTTATAGGCAGGCAATGCAACGGACCAAAAAAAAATGAGTTCAGTGACAATACATCCATGGATTCCTTTATGATGACTTTGAGGTAAACCCCCATAGTCTGAATCACAGATTGGCAGATTGACTATGTTTTGACTGTGGGCCTTTTCCTCTTCTCTGCATGAGGGTTAAAATAGTGTTTTATCAAACAGAGTCGGAGAGCTTTGTTGGATTATTCTTTGTTGGATGAATGGACTTGTGTCTTGCTTTGGAGTAGTCTGATGTCTTACAACTTCAATATTTAAACTATGATTGTTCTATCGATCTATGATTAAACAATTCACGCTGATATATATACTTCCTTGTCAATACTCCTAAAGTCTGTTCACAGTGACTTCCCTCCTCATAATGTCATGTACATATATCCACATAATAATATGATATGGCATTGTGAGTAACTGTCAGAATCAACTCGAAATGGCATCAAAATGTTGTGCTACTGAATCTGACTGGAGAAAAGTGTGTGTACCATGCGTGCCATGAATACATTTTTTTTTATTATTGTTAATTAAATAGAAACACTACAATCTACAAGGCAGAAGTAGCTTTTTTGTGACAAACTTTACAATATTTTGCTCTGTCTCATTCCAACCTTCGTGTTTTAACATTAAGGTAGCATTTAGGGACACAATAATGTCATTATCTGTATCTGCAAGGTTGATGGGATTATTTGTGGTCAGATAAATCTGGAAGTTTGTCAAAACCAGATAAAAACATAATTTTTAAATGTTTTTTTATTATTATTATTATATATATTTTTTAAAGCACATATGTTTTAGGGATGCATGATATACACTCACCGACCACTTTATTAGATATACCTGTTTAACTGTTTGTTCATGCAAATATCTAATCAGCTAATCACATGGCAGCAACTCAATGTATTTAGGCATGTGGACATGGTCAAGATGATCTTCTGAAGTCAAAATGCATCAGAACGGGGAAGAAATGTGATTTAAAGGGATACTCCACTTTAAAATGAAAATTCTGTCATCATATACTCACCCTCATGTTGTTTCAATCCTTTATGAATTTCTTTCTTCTTCTGAACAGAAAGGAAGATATTTAGAAGAATGTCAGTAACCAGACAGTTTCTGGTCTCATTGTCTATGGAATTTCATTTTAAAGTGGAGTATCCCTTTAAGTGACTTTGAACGTGGCATGGTTGTTGATGCCAGACTGGCTGGTCTGAGTATTTCAGAAACTGCTGATCTACTGGGACTTTCACGCACATCTTTAGGGTTTACAGAGAATGGTCAGAAAAAGAGAAAATATCCACTGAGCATCAGTTATTTGGGTGGAAAATGCCTTGTTGATGCCAGAGGGGAATGGCCAGACTGGTTTGTAACTCAAATAACCATTCGTTACAACCGAGGCATGCAGAAGAGTGTCTCTAAGCCCACAACACACTGAACATTGAAGCAGAGGGGCTACAGCAGCAGATCACACTGGGTGCCGCTCCTGTCAGCTAAGAACAGGAAACTGAGGCTACAATTCGCACGGGCTCACTAAAATTCAACAATAGAAGATTGGAAAAATGTTTCCTGGTCTGATGAGTCTCGGTTTCTGCTGCAGCATTAAGATGGCAGGGTCAGAATCTGGCGAAAACAACATGATAGCATGGATTCATCCTGTCTTTCCATCAACGGATCTTGCTGGTGGTGGTGCACACTTTGGACCCCTTATTACCAATTGAGCATTGATTAAACGCCACAGCCTTCTTGAGTATTGTTGCTGACCGTGTCCATCCCTTTATGACCACAGTGTACCAATCTTCTGATGGCTACTTCTAGCAGGATAAGGTCACAAAGTTCAAATCATCTAAACCTGAATGAGTTCACTATACTCAAATGGCCTCCACAGTCACCAGATCTCAATCAATTTGAACAAATTTCGGAAGTGGTAGAACGGTAGATTTGCATCATGGATGTGCAGCCGACAAATATGCAGCAACTGCGTGATGCTGTCATGTCAGTATCTCTGAGGATTGTTTCGAGCACCTTGTTGAATCTATGTCACGAAGAATTAAGGCAGTTCTGAAGGCAAAAGGGGTACTAGCAAGGTATACCTACTAAAGTGGCCAGTGAGTCACTTTCGCTTATTATAACATATATTGGTTGATATTAGACTCTCATTTCTGCCTATTTAAAGGGAAAAATTACCCCATAATTTACTCCTCAAGCCATCCTAAGTGTATATGACTTTCTTCTTTCAGATGAACACAATCTGATATCAAATAATGTCTTGGCTCTTCCAAGCTTTATAGCTCTTTCAAGTGAATAGAGGATGAAATTTTGAAGCCCAAGTGCATCCATCCATCATAAAAGATATCCACACGTCTCAGAGGGTTAATAAGAAGCCAAGCCATTCGATTGTGTAAGAAAAATATCCATATTTAAAACTTTAAAAACTAAAATAACTAACTTAGGGCAGACGGCCTACGCAAGTCAACTTACGCCAAAAGAGTAATCCCTGACGCGATATTGGAGTAGCGTTTGATGCCTCTCGCGGTTCAAACAAACAGGGCTGAGCAACAAACTCAAGCTCCTCTTCTCATTTCTCTTTAAAAGAATCTTGTTTTAAAATGCCCCACTGGGCATTGTTGGTGTAGCACCACCCCAGCAGAGTACGTCCCTGGATTGTTGGTCCAGTGCGCCGCAAACCTGCTCCATCTCTTCCATCTCAGATAAAATAAAGAAGTTGTGACCCAAATTGGCGTGGACTAGTATATGTAACTGTCATTTTGGAGTATACTTTGCAGTTTCATCATGCAGAAGCCCAGCCGTGTTGTTCAAAGATCGCCGCCTCCATTTCTACAAATGTGAGTTGCAAAAATATATGTATAAATTATGTTTATTTGAAAATGCATGTCATTTCTGGCAAAGATGCCTTAAGCTGGGCTAGAGTTAAAAGATAGTAGATAAAGTTTGATGTTAGAAGTTTATGAGAGTGCAGTGTACCAGTCATGAATGCTTCAGAGTCTCTCTTATTCAATGTCAGCTAAAAGCTGCATGTTATTTGAGCCTGTGTCATCAGTGATAATAAGCTATTTATTGTAAAGCACAGTGTTTCAGTTGAAAATCATAGACATGGAGATGTTAAAAGAAATCATGCTGCAGGCAGTTCAGATTTTATACATTTAGAGGGCAATTTGTAAATGTTTTAAAAGTAAAACTGATTGACTTTAAAGAAATCTTTAAAATAATAATACAGACCTTAAACGATAGAAGTTTTTTTTTTTTTTTGGCTTGTTTATTTTAGGACCAGTAACTTCTTTGTCTCATTTTAGTCTCCACCATACAGACCGATGGCTCCGGCTACAGATGTAACAGTACACTGAATGGATGTTGTGATAACTAAATTCACTGAGTATAATCTCAGCATTGCGATGTTGCTGATTTGGAGATGTTTAATGGATTTTAGTGATTAAATACGGCTGTTATTAACCTGTCTCCCAGTGTCAACACTATTAGGCAACCTGATGGCTCTGGTGACTCTTGAATGCACCTTCCCTGAGCTCCAGAAAACAACTGATTATGTTGAAGAAAACCGTCAAAGATTCTGTTATGGGAAAGACTGGTTACCAGTGTGCACGAGGTGATTTCTCAACGACGGGTAAGATCCTCTTTGGTCAGACAGAGGGCAACCCAAGGCATCTACCCTGATGGGAGGTGTGTTATGTGAGATGGGAGTGGAGCAGATGACTGTGAGGCCAGCAGCATCATTATATTAAAGGGGTCATGTAATGCCATTTCTGTACAAGCTAATATGATTCTTTAGGGCAGGGGTCGGCAAGTAACTTTGGTCGCGGGCCAATATTTTTTTTAGCCAGTAGATGGCGGGCCAGCTACACAGAGTATCCCTGGATACAAATTAAATACTCTTATATAGGCCTATAATCGCGGAATATGATGGGTCCGTCACGTCCGTGGATCATTCGTTCAATCGTTTTTTTTTTTCAAATTAAAACCAAAAATAAAAGATGACGACTTGTTTTCCCATTATTTATTTCCTGAACTAAAAAAAAAAAAAAAAAAAAAAAAACGAATAACAACGGGTTTTCTGATTGTGCTCAGATCAAAAATAGAAAAAATTAATTACTGGATTAGACAAATTTTAATTTTGAATTTAACACCTTAGGCATGATATATCAAGGAAATCATTTTAAACAGATCAAGTAGCCTACTATTGTGGTAACAGATTACAGCCATTTTAATAAAGGTGCATGTGAATAGCAATCATGCCTCATTCGCTTACAGTCCGACTTTTGAACTTTATTCCTTTTTTATTATTATTATTTATTTGGGACACACACCTAAGGTTTAAGAAGGTCTGCGCGGGACTGTTTTTTTCCGTCCCGCTCCCACAAGGTTCTATTCAGCAACCGCTTAAAATACACTCGGTGTTCACCCGCTTTATTTCCCGACCTGACGGTCCGCAAAATTTAGATCTCGTTTCCATAATCTCACATTCAAATGTCTCTAACGGAAAGAGAGAGATTAAGTAGCCTATAACAATTATAAATGGCTATACAAAAATTGTGTTCGTGTCAACATAAAATATTATTATTATATTGTCAGCAGAGAAAAAAAATGCCACAGGAAAAATGTATGAAATATAAATAACATAAATTGAATAGGACAAAGCCCACTCAAATTTCAAAGCAACATAAACGAAAATCATATTGCCCTACTGAGAAATGAAGTAGGCTATTTTCTGCCGAACTATTTCAAACATCCTTGCAAAAAAAGAATGTTGTTGACTGACAATGGTTTCAGTACCAAACAGCTCCTCAGAGGTGTACAGGTGGTCAGAATTAAGCGCGGATACGCTGTCAAAACATGTTGGAAGTGGGCTATTGTCAGTCAGACCGCCCGCTCCGTCCAAAGTACACCAGACTTCTGACCGCTACCGTCTTTTGACGCGCGAATGCACACAAAGTGGTCAAGCATATAACTAGACGTGGCAGGCGCGAATTTGACGCGCTATTCGCGGCTGGTGTGAACGCAGTTATAGCCTACTTTAAAATGTAATCCCGCGCCGCATGGCGGTGAAATCACCGCGCGACTACGGCTTTTCTCAAGTATTGGAAGAGTTTTGTGCAGCATTTAGGACTTCCAAAATAATCCGGCGGGCCAGAAAATATTGCTGGCGGGCCAGTTTTGGCCCGCGGGCCGCCAGTTGTCGTTCCCTGCTTTAGGGTCTAAATTAAAAGTTTGTAATATACTTTAATTAAAAATTCTCATTAGTATTGTAAGAAAACACTAATTTTACCTGGTCAAAAACAGCTCTGTTTTCAGCACGCCGTTTAAGTGCATGTGTCTTTAAATGATAATGAGCTTTGCTCACCCCGCACCCCTCCCCGCATACACCGTTTGTAACACAATAACACAATAACCATAATGTGTTGTTAATTATAAATGTGGGTTTATGAATAATATTGAGAATGTCGTACATCGAAAAAATGCCGTAATGTACCCTGAGTGTAAACCTTAGCCGCATTCACCGTGAAGCGTGCTAGCGATTTGCAAAGATTAATATAAATATTAATATAAAGGTTAAAAAACGTTACACTCACTTCAGTTCTTCGGGTAGTGCAGCAGGAACACGAATAGTTGGTACCGATCCTTTTTTCAGGAGCAGCTTCTTAGCAAAACCAACTTTATACTGAGCCTCGTTTGTAAAGCAGTCTGGTGTGTGAAATGATTCACGCAAACATGAAAGCATTGACGTTGATCGCGGGGAATATTACCTTCGAAAACAAACTCAGCCACTGCGTCTTCAGCCGTTCGGATTTAGGAACATCAAAATGACTGCTGTGTTCCTTATTGCACCCAAGAACAGAACACCACAATCGCTTAGACGGCATTCTGCGCATAAACAGTGCTACAGCTTATCAACAATGACGCGTGGACTATGATGACAGACAGCTCGCTCACGAGCGAGGGCGGGTCTGTGTTGAAACGCTGCTGTCAATTAACAATCGTGGGAGGGGTGTCGATTTTGTGATGTCACAAAATCGAACGGCTTGATTTGAGACAGGGGAAAACATATAAGGAGATGGATGGATTTTTATAATTTATGATGGTTGTGTACAGGCACTGCCAACACACATTTCAGTACAATCAACTTGTAAAAGTGCATGTACCATTATATGACCCTTTTAAGGGGGGATGAGCTGTGAGAAGTTCCTCCACACCACTCACCAGAAACTGCATTCCTTGGATGGCTTGTTTTTCATTGTGAAATCAAGTGTCTGCAACTATGCCAGGGGACAACACCCTGATGGGAATGGGCTTTCAAGAACCAGCTGAGACCATGAGACCAGGTGATTGTCATTATTTGTTGTGGAGACAGTAACAAAACTTTTTAATTTATATCAGGACCATGATGTTGGTTGCCTTATGGGCAAGAAATGTATAGAAGTGTTGATTTTGAACCAATGTCTATAACATAGTTTTAACTCCTGAAGGTCTTTAGACATGGTGGTGGCTAAAGATGAAGACTGCTTTTGTAGATTCAAAAAAAGTCTGGATAAAGGTGAATGGTCAAAGGTTATTGTAATGAATTTAATATTATCTGTCTAAGTTACATTCTTAGGAGGCTGTAGAAAAGATTATTTGAGAGAGACTGCTTGAGTGAAGGAAGGGATGGCTCTCTGTCCGTCTTGATGTTATCGGCCTGCTAAAGCAAGCTTAAACAAAATAATGTTAATGAACCAAAACAACCCAGCTGACTTTTCTAAAATCAAATGAGAAATGAACAGACATGCTTTGAAACTGGTTAAGAGGTAAAAAAATTTAGGTAAAACCGAAAGAAAATATCAATATCAAAAAGCAAACATTGAAAATGAGCAGTTAACATACAGTATGTGTGTCTAGTATGAGTGCGTGTGATGGTGACTGCACTTTATGTCTTGTATGTGTTTGTTTGGGGTACTATTATTTCCTGATTTTGTGGATATTGTGTCATTAACCTCTGGAATGAGTGTTTTATCATTACAGATGGGTTAAACGTACAGTATGGCATTTTTCGCCACTAGGGGTCGCTAACCTATTTACAATAACAAAGGCGTAGATTGATGATGCAACATTTGCTAAGAATTATGGATCTTGTCATCAACGTCAAGCCGACCGATCTAATAATGTTTATGGATGACTGAATACATCAATGCTTTTATCATGACTGTGATATGAAGCAGTTTGGGATTGCTAAGAGACAGCTATCAGCTCCAAACGCGGTGCGAGTCCCGCGGATATAAAAGGAATATGGACATTTCATTCTACCGAGCTACACGCAGAATTACTACTCACAGGTCAGTTTATTAGACAAATTAAACTTGTGAGGTAACGCACCGCTGTTTCACTTGGTCTAACATTACACTATCACACTAAACTGCATTTGAATGTGTTGAAATGTATGTGTTAGTTTGTCTGTATGAGACTAGCAGTAAACTAGATCAACATTAGAATAACATACAGATCATATTCTGACATTTTATCATTGTTGAACTATATAACATTGATTAGTTTTATGTAAATGTGCTCACCTGTTTAATAAAGTAGTACATGTAGGAGCGGTCTCGGACGTGGAGCTCTCGGCATCTCGAAAACGCGCTGATATTGATTCTCGTTTTAGTTCTCCTTTTTTATCCAAAGTCTGCTTGCCATGGTCCATAATGTCTGAACGAAACAACAACAGCGTGCAAATAGACATTGTGAACTACAAAGTTGTCCGCGTCAGTCGCTTTGGTTACTATCAGACAGCTCTGGTTCATAGCTCTGGTTGCCATGGCAGCACGAGCGGAAACCAGGGACAACGCGGATATGACGCCATTGGCGGCGACAAAACGGAAATAAAGAAACGGGACGTTTCTCGAATTAAATTACAAATTTCTCCTGGTTTGAAAGTTGTTGGAAACAGTCGGGATTATGTAAGTACACAACTAAAAAAAATATATAACATAGATATAGTGATTTTTGCTATTTTTAAAGCAAAAAAGTTACATATTGTGCCTTTAAGTTAAACGACAAAACTTTAAAGAAGTCAATCTGATGAAAAGACAATACGAACAGGGGACGGACTTTAATTGGATTGCTTTTCCAGCTCTGTCTGTTACTGGTAATTATGATTAATTTTGTCATTTATGATGTTGATCTGAATTATTCTCTGGATTAGTATTTATGTAAATTGGAATTGTGAAGTTGAAGATTGCCATCCATAATGGGGTAAAGACTCTAGTCTAAATTCTAAATTTAAATAGACAACTAGGAGGGATCATAATGGTAAACCTAAAAATTATAGACTTGACGGCAGAGAGACAAAGTGACACAATGGCTGAGTCACTATCCAAATTATCCAGAGAGAGCTCCCTCATTTTTATGAAAGGCCGGTGGGCGAACAAACGAGGAGTGAATATAAGTTTTATTTTTTTCAATCTATTAAATAGATGTATGACATTAGATGTCTAAGAAAATACTTAGATGTCTAAGAAAACAATTTAAAGTTTAAAGGAGAAAGCAGCTATATGGCTGTCTTAAGGGTTGAGATCTGAGTAACATAATATTTTGGTTTCTGCAAAACAGTAAAGATAAGTGGGACTGAGACAATACTGATAATATTTTTTGGATCTTCAGACTAACCATTTTATAGAGGAATACTGTGAGAAAATGAAAAATGCAGTTAAAATGAATGTCATGAAAACAAGGGTATTGAAGAATTAATAAAATATTAAGTGTCACTAGGCTGACAGCGGTGAGGGACTCGGTAGAAGAGGAAAGTGAAAAAACAAAAAGGTTGTTGTGTGAGACGTGTGTGTGGATTGTAAGCAAACAATCATGTACTGGTTAGATGAGGCAGAGCGAAAAGAAAGGAAAAGGATACAGAAGGAACTGGCATGTAGAGAAATAGGGAAAGATGAGAAGAAATATAGTAGAAAAATGTATGTTATGAAAATACAATTTCTGATAGAAGTTATGGAACTATTTATGAACACCTTTTAAGTCAAATTAAGTTGAAATGGTATAAAAAGTGAGTTTCAGATAAAAATAATAAGGCATTGAGTATGGTTAACAGTGATGCAACAATTGGAAACAATTCTATATTTTAGTGGGAAAATAATGATTGAAATGATGATGTGAATTTGTTTTCTTTTATGTCTATTTAAAAAAAAAAAAAAAAAAAGGTATACGATGTTATACAATTAAAATGGTACATGCTATGTGTCTGTAAACTGTAAACTGAAGGATTAATTCAGTTGAGACTTAAAGTACTTAGACAGATTATTTTGGGTCTTACTTATTTTGTTGTTGTTTATTTTTAGTTAGACAACCATTGTGTTTTGAACCTAAAGAGTCAATAAAGGGGGTAAAGAAAATAATGGATTTACCATCCATCTTCGGTTATTATAAAAGGAATTGGAATCATAGTTTTATAAAAACTAGTGTAGGCCTATATATCCTGGTATTTATGATTATAGACTATGTCTGTATTTACTATCTGTGTATTGACTGTGGGTCTAGCCCATGCTAGGAATACAGCAACAGTGCTTGCTTATTTAGCCCGGCTTCCAGAGAACAAATATGTACTTGTTTTGTATCAGTTACGTTAATGATAAAACCAAATTTGCCAAGATGAATAACAGCTGTGCTAGACATATAAAGACAGCTATGTCCGAAGTTTCTGGAGATCAATTATACTATGTGCTATGTGGGATATTTTGTTCATGTTAAGTCCTTGAAGGAAAAAGATATAGTCTGTTTTATAAAATTTTTAACCTGACAGAGGAGCATGGGTCAGAAACCTAACACTTTGAAGCAGACTTTATGGAAAGACCAGATGTGGTGGTATTGGACCCCACATTGGTCTAAAACAGGGGACTGAAGGGGGTGGATTGGAATCCACTGCTGCTTCAATGTATATGTAATGAATGTTTATAATCAAGGTATCAATCAATATCAAATTTCCTTCTAAATATCAAATGAGTTGAATGACTTCTCTGGAGATTTTACTTTGTTTTAGAAGTTACCACTGTGATTTCTAAAAATGTTATTTTCATGTATTCTTTATGTCTGTATTTGATATCTGAATGCAGTAACAGTGCTTGCTTATTTAGCCCAACTTCCAGAAATGAAATAGGGACTTGTTTTGTGTTTGAGAAAGGTCTTCAACGTGTTAAAACATATAGGGGTCATTGAAGCCAATAGTTTAAGGGACCATTTCTTTGTTAAAGCCTTACTTTCCAGTTAGACTAAAGTGTAGCTCTTCTTGAGAGAAATAATGCATTATCTTGATGTTTTGAGAAAACTCTCCTGTTTATAGTTAGAGCCTGGCCAAATCCAACTTTGGAAAAGCTGTGTATCGGTGTGTGTGTGTATGTTAGTCTTTTTGGTTACAGGCTAAGGAACCACTGGCATTTTTTTTGAGATTGACTGAGTTGTTGCTCTGGACATGCTGGCGCCCAGCAACCCAAATCTGAGACCTGGAAGGTCACGACGTGCCTAACTTCAGGGTCCAAGTGTCAGCTGCATAATCGATGGAGATATGCTTCAGTCTATCTGTATATGTGTGGAAAATTACTATGTTTATCTATTTATTAGCCATTGAGAATCATTCAACCTGAAGCAAGGATGTAGCTTAGACCTTGGTGAAGGGTATAACTGCTGTGATCTTTGTAACTGTAAGCGGGGCGGCCTATGAACTCCTGTGTGAGTCTTGAAGTTGACTTCTGCTGATGAAACTGCAAACTATCTTCAGTAAAACTTTTCTTAAATTTATTATAAGTCTGACTGACAATATATGATAAAACATCTGGTCCTTGGGTCCTAAACTGTTACCCCCAAACACTTCTAATTCGTGACCGGTGTTTTGTTTTGCTCTATCCTCTGCGCTTCCGCGTTCGTCATTACGTCATGCTTCAGGTCAGGGGTTACTCTTTCGCCGTAAATCGATGCGTACGGCCGTCTGTCAGAAGCTAGTTATTTTAGCTTATACATTTTTAAATATGGATATTTTACTTACTCAAACGCATTGCTTCACTTCAGAAGGCCTTTATTAATCCCCTGGAGCCGTGTGGATATCTTTTATGATGGATGGATGCACTTTTTTGGGCTTCAAAAATCCATCCTCTATTCACTGCAATTATAAAGCTGGGAAGAGCCAGGCCATTATTTAATATATCTCCGATTGTGTTTGTCTGAAAGAAGAAAGTCATATTGTCCTAGGATGGCTTGAGGGTGAGTAAAATATGGGGTAATTTTCATTTTCATTTTTTGGGTGAACTATCCCTTTAATGTTTAGATTATCTTTGCCATCTAACACTCACTTTAAAGGCACACTATGCAAGATTTGTACCTTAATATAACAGCTTCAAAGTCATTTCGATGGTAAACAAACCTGTTGTAGGGCGAATCATCCCAATAGCAAAGCAGGGGGGACACCGCTGGCAAAACCAGCAATGCAGGTTTGAGAGGTGGTGTCCGGCCATATCTTGCTAGAATCACGACTTGCTTTACGGCACGACGTCACATACATCAACAACATGCCTCTAGCAGCCTCTATGGAAGACACTAGCATGCATTTCAGACATGAATCATGGCAGAGTCGACGAAGAAAACAAAGAAAATGCGGTCGGAAGAGTGCAGAGACGGCTCTGCGTGAGTGGTATTTAAGACAGTAACGTTAAATACAAGTACTCCACAGTGACTCTAGGGGTCGCTGTTTGACAAAAACGTAAACTACATAGAATGCCTTTAAAAAAACACTATTAATTTAATAACACTGTTAAATGTAATCTTCAGCAATTCTCAAAATTAATATAAATTGTACTTGCTCTATAATGTTGTGATGCCTAAATAATTTTAATATTTAACGTTAGACACAAGAGTATAGCATTTTAATTTATCAGTTATTAGCCATAACATAGTCAAGGTGTCTGCTAACCGTGGTGTAAACAGGAACATGATGTAGATGAATAATTTAAAACAGACTTTATTGACCAAAAGATATCCACACCAAACTCAAAGTAAGCAGGGTTCGAATTACGGGGGAGCTAAGGGGAGCTCGGCTCCCCTGAAAAGGACCTGGGCTCCCCTGAAAGCCTACTTTGAGACATTTAGGGGGAGCTCTAAAACACAGTCCATTTTTTGTGTCGCATATAGATTTTGATTTTCTGTACATTTCTTGTACATTCTGTACAAGGGAAAACTCCTTTTCTCGAGAATATTGAAGCCTTTATTTTAAAACGCATTGCAGCAGCACAAGCGAGAGCATCAGAGCTCGCGCGAGCGCGCTGATAGGCTGTGCTGAGGCAACTGCACAAACCAATGGCGAGAAAGCAGAAGCGCGCGATCCAATAGGAGCGCTTGGCACCCTGCCAGACTCTGCGCGCCAAATAGAAGAGTATAAATAGAGAAAACTCGCCATATGACAGATCTAATCGACTGAAGCGAAAACACCTGACGTGAGAGAAATAGCACGGCAAGGCAACGCAGTACTCGTTCCCTTATCTCTAGTCTAAGGTAACCAAGGTTACGTAAGTAACCAAGTACGTTCTGTACTGTTTACTGTAAACCTATTGTTTTAAATGCCCGAACATGCACCAAAAGCGTTAAAGTCAGTCAGGGAGGATCGGAAAATAGGGCTCCCCCGAAAGCCACTTTGTAATTCGAACCCTGAAAGTAAGCATTAATGACAACCGACAAAAGGAACTGAAAACACAGGCAGATAAATACACAGGCAAGCTGGGATAATTCATGACACACAGCTGGACAGAATAATAAAATCAAATTAGTAACTATAGTGACAAACTCAGGCGGGAACTAGAAACAAAGGAAACGTGTCTGAAGGAAAACAAAAAGTCCATGAAAATGCAACTAAGATAAAAATTACTGATTATGTGCTACAATATGTACATCCCTAATATGCCTTATCCAGTTCATAAATCTTGAATAGTAAAGTAAAACAAAGCAGGCTACTTAGTAGTGCTAGTAATAGTGCTGATTATGCTTAACAAATAATTTCCTCCTTAGCAAATGCCTATGGTTGTTTTACACAAATTACAGTTCAAACCCCTTTAGTCTGTGCAGTTGACTACACTGTAAATGATTTCTGTTGTTTTCACAGCATTATACTGTTTTTCTCAACAGTTTATTGCTGTATAACCTATGTACAGTATGTTACTGTAGATTTAGTTGCTTTCACAGTATTATTTTGTATTTTCAACAGTTATGTACTGTGCACTCAGTTGACAGTATGTTACTGTAGATTTTCAATGCATTCTGGGAAATTATTAGTTACTGTAAATCTAAATACAGCAGTGCAAATTGACCGCGAAAAACACCACACACAATTCCACAGGACTACTAACATTATCCTTACAAAAAACATTTCCAGGACTGGGTCCTACAGTCTAACAGTCTTAATTTCTGTCAGTGGGGGTGCAGGAGAGCGCGTTTACTTTGAAAGAGTTTTTCTGTTGTGACTCAGTGCATCGTCACGTCTTTTCTGCCGACCTGGAACTTCGTCATATGGTAAGTAATAAATCTTAATATGTGTATGTGTTCGAACTTCTAGCTAATAACTTTAAAGTTTTTTAGAGAATAGCTGACCACGATTTCGATGTTTAATTTATTCTCAACATTTTACTATAAGCTGTCTACAGTATGATAGGCTACTCTATGTTTCAATGTAGTTTGGGACATGTTAACCTACTGTAAATTTAAATAGAGTAGTACGAAATGACCGCGAAAAATAACCACAAGCTGCCATTTTATGAAGAAATCTTTAGTTCCCTGAGTAGCCTAACTTTGAGAGCGCAGGCCTTAGCATCGCGTCGCTGTGTCTGTCGGCGAAGTTTTCGCCATAAATATCTGGTTAGTGATGAATCTTTATTATTATTTTTTTATGCAAACTAAATAGTAGCAGGTTAACGTTTAGTTTAGAAGAAGAACTGCCCGCGGCTTATGTTCTAGGCCTCGTTTAAGTCAGAAGCGTATTTCCTTCTTGTTGATAGCTAGCCTACTTGATTAATAAATGTGATTTTATTAACATAAATTGCATATGTAGCCTCTTATAAGGTCAGAATGATCTAATAATTTTGTTATTTACCATTTTAAGTCGGTGGAAGTGCCCGCGCGTTCATTATTTTATATCATACGGTTTATATCAAATCGATCAATATATCCTGAAATCGGATACCCAAGGTTAGGATTCGGATTCTTGTTATAAAATTAAATTTTCGATTCCTCTTATTGATTTATTCGCGCTTATTTTCGTCTAAATCAGAATTTTCTTTTACACGCCTGTGAGGACCTGACCTGGCGATCTGCCAGGACCTTGTGCAGTTGACTCAGTCAGTGTTCATTCATACACTTTTGTTACAAATTGATTTCTATTAGTAACACTAACACCAATGGGTTTTTATTTTGCACAAGTGATGGTTTAGAGCTTATCCCCTATTGTGATGTGACTTATTACAGATTATGCTATATTGTGATCACTCTTGATTCAGTAAAATATTTTTTATTTTTTTGTAGGTTTCTTGTCAGGATAAATCCTGAAAATTCGAAATGCACATCACAGTTCCAGGTTAGCAGAAAGAGTGGGAAGGTTGTTCGGAGGAAGACCATGGCCTTGAATCCACACGTTGCATCTTACATCAGGGACTTTGCAGAATATGATTGGCACAATCATTAAGGTAAGAGTAATATTAGGGATGTGCAGTGGAGTCCATATCTGTAGAAATTATTTGTCTGAATCTGTATTTAGAAAAAATCCAAAAAGGGTGGAAATGACTTAAACCATACATTTTTCAATTGATAGTCTGTTTTAAAATGTAATTATGTTCCCTTTACAGTTTCCATTTAACAAATATGCCTTGTATAAGTCAAAGAATTCATATTTTTATATTATAATTGTAACATCTCTTTAAATAAGTTTTAATTAAAATATGAAATGGTAAAAATAGGGTTGAGTGATATGGTAAAAAATCATCTTGATAAAATGTTTCATATCAGTCAGTGTTGATAATTATCACAATCAATGTCAAATATTTATTTCTTTTAAGTTTTAAATGTTCTCAAACATACATTAAATAATGAAGACAACAGGTAAAGTTGTCCTGAAATGTATATGTATATTCATATAATGAAATGTAATAGGGGTGGGAATCTTTTTGATTCTACGATTCGATTCAAATCTATTCTTGGGGTCACGATTTGATTCAAAAGAGGCAGTACTTTTGAAATTGGGAATTCTCTTTTGAATCAAATTTCAATTTGATATACTGTATGCATAGAATAGAATTAAAATATATGATCAAATCTAAAATCAAATCTATGCATATCTTAATGAAATTTGATTCAAAATCGAGAATCGAACAGCAGAGAAATGAACAGCAGCTACTGTTAGTCCTAATCAAGTGGGAGTTATTTAGTTTAAATTAGACACACCTCATATCTGCGTTAATTTAATCTAACCCGCTGCCACTCTGCGTTCACATTAGCCTCTCACGGCGTGAGCTCACGCACGTCTTTTTCATCATTAAAATGAGTAAGAATCAAATCGACAGACATGACTATGAAAGGAACTGACTATAGTAAGCATCGTAAGCCTAAATTGATCGTAGAGACCATTGGTGGTAATTGTTCTATAATCAATTTAAGGTTACAATACTTTGGGGAAACGCAGCCCTGATCAGTGACCGATTGTTTGGAGTCAGAGATATAGAATATGGGCCATTGCCTTCTCAATATTTATTACTTTAGCTTCTGATACAGGACATGTTCATTCTCTTTTACAGAGTATTTGTTCGTTACCACAGAAAACCGTTTGCGTGTCCATGTTGAACGTGTTTCTTGTATGTAAAAACTAAAGTAGCCTACCTAAGCTATTTTCTGTGAATGTGCGAGACTTCCGGTTCATTACCCACTATATGGAAATAACGAGATGAATAACAAAGTGCTGTAAATGATAAAAATATTTGTGCTATAAACTGTTGACAATTATGACAAATTCAATACATCAAAATATCAAGAAGCATAACAAGCTTTTTTGTACTGCTAGAAATAACTGTAAGCAGATGACACCGGAAGCCAGACACATTTCATTTACAAATGGCCATGCCCACTGTAAAAATAAGGTGGATACCATAGGCAAAAAAAAAATCTCCTAAAAAGGTGTTGATAATGTGAGTTAGTTTTTTTTTATTATTAATTGTATGTTTTGCCTCTGATTGATTTGTGCTTATCATTCCTTGCAGGATTATCAGAAGTGTTGTCGCTCTTCTTCCACTTGACACCATCACTACCCTCCTCACCTGGCCTTCATCCTCACCTGTCTTGCTTTCTTTCTAAGTTTCTTTTTTACCTGTTCAGGATCATTTTTGCATGAATTGAAATACATGAATTGTTCACTGATTTTAATTATTAATTATATATTGTTCATTAGTCTTATTTTAAAGCAGATTTTTATTGTTGTGTTATATTACATTATTATTACTAATGTATTGTTTAAAAATACACAATAAACCTTGTTGTGCAGTTAAAGCTTCAATTGTTCTTTTTTCTATTTCCCATTAACAGTTAAAATAATATTCCTATATTAAAATAATATTCCTATAATAAAATATTAAAATAATAATAGCACTATAAAAGTCATAAAATAACATTTCATAACTGTATAATACTATACAGTATTATTACAAATCAACGGTGTAATACTGTGTTTTAACATGGTAAAAAAATACAGTAAAATAATGTATTTAATTTTACAGAATGCTTAACAGTACTGTATTTAGTGTTACAGTAATATTACTGTTGAATGAAATACAGCAACTACTGGATAATTGTTGCCAGTAAGTTACTGTTGATTTGACAATACATTTTTTACAGTGTATAAAATGATCCCAGTTATTCTTGTGTTCCCTCTTACTACCTGAATCACTAGTGACTGCTTTGGATTGCTCTTACTCACTGACCCCAATATTCTCAGATGCTGACAGATACACAGGTGACAATAGATGAATGGTATAAGTGAGAAAGTGAGGGTACAAAATATGAGTGCTGTTATACTTAGACTGACTTGCATTCATCACATGACAGTTATGAGTTGGTTTCTCTCCACTCACACCAAAATCCGTAGCTCTGCCCCACATCATACATTTATTTAGCTCTGTGCAGTGAACCGGCAGCAAAGGTATTGAGAAATGCTGGTTTGGAACACAGAGAAAATATCTTATGTAGGATATAGTACAGTATATCAGTTTTTATGTTACTTTTGACAACTTTGGATTTCTGAGACATGAATAATAAAAGAGAAAGTGATGCAGTGAAATGGGACATTGTACTTATTTTTCAGTAGGGTAAATGTTATTTACAGGGTGTACAGATTTTATATTTAGATGTGTAAAAATGTAGCTTTTGTAACCGTTTTGAATTTGTAAAAAAAAAAAAAACATTATAAAAACTATTATAAGTCTTGGACACTAGCATTCATTGTTTTGTGGTTATATGGCTTAATCTGGAACTGAAAAGAAAAAGTGTTTCCAGTTTCCAATGTGCAGTGTGTAAAACTGCACAATAGTGTAATACAGAAAAACAATAAATCCTAGTACTTCTGACTTTCCTCAGTTTGTGTGTGCCAGTCTGATTAGAGCAATTCAGAAGAAGTGACTTTTTCAAGCGCCCTCCACATGTGGTGTCACAGGCTGCCTACAACCTTTGTATCCACTCATGCTGCTTTTGACTAGGTTATTTATTTATTTATTTATTTATAAGTTCAAAGCATTATTTTGACTTTTTTATTAATCTGAGGTTGTTGACAGTGATTTAAATTTCATAAATCTGGTCATGTCTGTTCATTAAAAATTACCAATGACATGGCACAACGATAAAAAAAAAAAAAAAAAAAGAAGATACAAACAACTAGCATCTGACAACCCAAACTCCGCAACAGTAGGCTAATAATTTTCAATACGAGTTTTCGTGATGCCTTCATTCTCTGACTTGTGCATTCAGATGTTATTAGTGTCTGTCCTTTGCATGAACTGCACCTTGTGATGTTTTTTTTATCACAGTTTCCTGCAGCTTTCTTAACAAAAGTTGCATCATTCCATCGAGATTCATTGACTGAAAGAAGATTTTAATATGCTGCAGACTCATAACCTAAAAAAAAAAAAAAAAAATACAATTTAAAATTACTATTTGAATATTAAAAATTAAATGCATTCCTGTGATGGCATAACCATTACTTCAGTGTCATGATACTTCAGAAATCATTCTAATATGCTGATTTGGTGCTCATTACTTATTAGTATTAATGTTGAAAACTTTTGTGCTGCCTAATATTTTTGTGGAAACCGTGATGCATTTTTTTTTCAGGCTGCGTTAACAACAGCATTTATTTGAAATATAAATATTTTGTAACATTATATAAATGTCTTTACTGTAATTTTTTGTCAGATTATGTTTTCTTGCTCAACAAGTATTATTTAAAAAAAAAAAAAACCTTACACAATACCACAACCTTCCACATTGAACTATAATGAAAATAATGCAGTGTCACATAATAGTCTTGCAATGAATACTCGCATCTAATCGTTTAACTGAGTGTATTTTTCCAAATTTTGTCTTATTATTTACAATTTCCCAGTGTCAATTTTTATGGCAACCCGGACAACTTATTTGCCATGGAACCCATAGTGAATTAGTTTTTTGGAATAGTTTTTAGTTTATGATCTTTTATGATAAAATTTTTTGGGTGTAAAATAAAGACTGAGGTTAACATCATTTCACTCTTATAACATTTTGTTCTACAAATTAAAATAAATAGTTATACCTCAGTCAGATAGGAGTTTTAAACCCATGGTGTGCTTTGAAATGATGCTACTGTACAGGGGTACTATAGTACAATGCATCACTGAAGTAATCAACTAGTTAGTCACGACTGTTTCCCGAAACCGTATTGTCGCAAAGTGGTCGTTCAACCACGTTGGTTTATGACGTCACGCACGTGGTTCTTCTCTAATAACTTCTTTTAATGAATCTGTTTGAGATCTAATTAACGCTAGATGTTTTGCTATAAATCACAGACATGGCATCTGAGGACTATTTCTATTTTTTCTCAGTTATTTTGCTTTATTTCCAGATCCAATCATAGGCTCGTTCTTACGTACAAGAGCACATTCGCACATGCACTCTTGACAAACTAAAAGACGTAAATGACATTTGTATGTATTCTAAATAAAAGACACAGGTTGTACTGAATGTCAGCTTGCTTATTTTGCTCAAGATGAGGATTTATTAAGTCCACATGTCATGCAAACTAGAAACTATGCTTCTAACCACAGGTCGAGAGCTGTCATTCCAACTACACAACTTTGCTATGCTGTTTGCGAATGTTCGTTAGAACGATGGTTTTGGGAAACACCGACTCGTTGAACAGGCGTCTGAGCGCGTTGTTGTCTTTGGAGCTCCATCGATTGATTTATAATTCTTGATTTCTCTTTAAACTCACTTACAACGAACATTTTCTATTTTTCTCACCTCATAGTTACAACGCGGATTGTTGAGCAGACGCGTCTCAAGCCTAGTGATCCAACGCTGGATACTCTTATAGGTTACGTCCGTGGATCACGGCTGAACGCGTCTTCTCCGCACTCATTTACAAACAAACATTTTTTTTTTTTTTTTTTTCTCGCCTATCGTGCGTCTACTCTACACCCGTACCCGTAAAAAGACGGATTATATCCAAGACTTAAGCCATAAATTAGTATTAATATTGATAGCATCACTGGTAGCGTCGTTGCTAACTTAACTTACTGTCCATCTGTTAAAATGGCGAATATATCAAATGTAAGTAGTTTACCTTTTGGTGCAGGTGAGGACACATTTGAGCTGCACGCGGTGCAGTCTGAGCTGGAAGCTGTTGAGAAACAGATCCACGACCTTTTAGTGAGAAAAGCCGAGCTGATAGACCGGCGGTTAGCTCTTGAAACATCGCGCGCCGAGGCACACAAATCAGAGACTAACGTTACTAACCCGATGACTCCGACCTCGTCTACTCCGTGCGTTCCTCAACATCGGTCCCGAACGTCGAGGTCGCGATCAGCCATGGTCTCGTTCACCCCGGCTCCAACATGCCATCACGAAGCCTGGATTTTTCCGCAGCGGAAGACGCGAGCCAGGTCTAGACCAAGAAAACTCTCTCCGACCCTCCCGGTTTTCGAGATATCCACACAAAACCGTTTCTCCCCTCTTCGCGAAACAGAACGCGATGCTGTGATCATCGGCGATTCCATCGTTCGACACGTACATGCTACGTTAAATAAAAGTAAGGTGCATAATCACTGCTTTCCTGGTGCTCGCGTTTCTGAAATCGCTGCTCACGTTCCCGAGATTCTGAACGAGCGCGTCGGAACTGTGGTCCTGCACGCGGGAGGGGCAGACATCAGACTGCGCCAGACGGAGGTTCTGAAGAAAGACTTCAGGAATCTGATCGATACGGTACGCAGCACATCGCCTGATATAACGATTATTGTGTCAGGACCGCTTCCCACGTACCGACTAGGTCATGAAAAGTTTAGTAGATTATTCGCGCTAAATGAATGGTTAATGTCATGGTGCAATGAGCAGAAACTGCTCTTTGTAAATAATTGGAATCTGTTTTGGGAGCGTCCTAGGCTTTACCGTGCTGATGGCTTACACCCAAGCAGATTCGGATCGGATCTTCTGTCAGATAACATCTCCAAAATGTTAAATACCTTTTGACTAGTAACCAAAAGTTCAAATCATAGTCTCTGCTGCACCAATTTAACTGATATAAATAGTGTAGAACATTGCATAGAAACTGTGTCTATTCCTCGTTTAGTGAGATCAAATAATAAATCTACTGCAGGATCTAGAAAAAATCTAATTGTTATTAAACCAGAAAATGTTGCTATTGGTAATCAAAAACAATTTCTAAAGCTAGGTCTTCTAAACATTAGATCACTCACACCTAAGGCAGTTATTGTAAATGAAATAGTCACAGATAATAGCTTCGATGTACTTTGCCTTACTGAAACCTGGCTTAAACCAAATGATTATTTCGGTCTAAATGAGTCTACTCCATCAGGATACTCCTATAAGCACGAGCCCCGTCTGAATGGTCGTGGCGGCGGTGTTGCAACAATCTATAGAGATTTTCTCAATGTTACTCAGAAAACGGGTTATAAGTTTATTTCATTTGAAGTACTTGTACTAAATGTTACGCTCTTAGATGTTCGAAAAACATCCCTATTATCTCTAGCCTTGGCTACCGTATATAGACCGCCTGGGCCTTACGCTGATTTCCTAAAAGAGTTTGCAGATCTTCTCTCAGACCTATTAGTTAACTTCGATAAAGCATTAATTGTTGGAGACTTTAATATCCATGTAGATAATCAAAATGATGCGTTAGGGGCTGCGTTTACAGATTTATTAAACTCCTTTGGGGTCAAGCAAAACGTTACCGGACCAACTCATCGATTTAATCATACACTCGATTTAATTATATCACATGGAACCGATCCAACCGATATAGATATCATTCCACAAAGTGACGATGTCACTGACCATTACATGGTAACTTGCATATTACGTACTCCTGTAATATATCATGCTGCGCCGCGTTATCGATTAGGCAGAACAATCCTTCCATCCACCATAGATCATTTTTCAAATAGCTTATTGGATCTGTCTCAGCTGCTCAGTGAATCCAAACAAACAGATGAACTTGAGGAATTAACTAGCACTATGAGCACCATTCTCTCTGGATCATTGGATATTGTTGCGCCCATTAGATTAAAAAAGGTCAGAGAGAAAAGTAAAGCACCATGGTACAACAATACTACGCGTGTTCTAAAGAGAGAAACCCGTAATTTAGAGCGTAAATGGAAACAAACTAACTTAGAGGTCTTTAGAATCGCATGGAAAGACAGTATGTCACGTTATAAAAAGGCCCTAAAAGCGGCCAGGGCTGAGCATCTCCGCAAACTAATAGAAAACAACCATAACAATCCTAAGTTCTTATTTAACACCGTGGCGAGACTAACAAATAAACAGATGACTCCTGAACAAAATATTCCATTACAGTTTAGTAGTAATGATTTCATGAAGTTCTTCACTGAGAAAATAGAAAACATCAGAACCACAATTGTAAACGTTCAATCTTCAATCGCGCCTTATAATTCAGCCTCGATTATCACCCCGCAAGAACAATTACAGTGCTTTACAACTATAGAACAAAAAGAGTTAAATAAACTTTTTACTTCATCTAAAACAACAACATGTTTACTAGATCCTATACCAACTAAACTATTGAAAGAAGTGTTACCTGTAGTGGAAGAGCCTCTCCCCAATATTATTAACTCGTCTTTATCTTTAGGTTATGTTCCAAAAACATTTAAACTGGCAGTTATAAAACCTCTCATTAAGAAACCACAATTAGATCCGAATAATCTAGTAAATTATAGACCCATTTCAAATCTACCTTTTATGTCTAAAATACTAGAAAAAGTTGTGTCTGCTCAACTGGGCTCTTTCTTACAAGAAAATGACGTCTATGAAAAGTTTCAGTCTGGGTTCAGGCCGCATCATAGCACTGAAACTGCGCTCGTTAAAATCACAAATGATTTACTTTTAGCTTCTGACCAAGGCTGTATCTCAATATTAGTTTTACTTGATCTTAGTGCTGCGTTCGATACTATAGATCATACAATACTCTTAGATCGATTACAAAATTATACTGGTGTTCAAGGACAAGCATTAAGCTGGTTTAGATCGTATTTATCTCTCCGCTACCATTTTGTTTATTTAAATGGAGAAAAATCTATCATAACTCCAGTAAACTATGGAGTGCCGCAGGGATCTGTGTTAGGCCCTCTATTATTCTCAATATATATATGCTGCCACTTGGAAATATTATAAGGAAACATGGAATTAGTTTCCATTGTTATGCTGATGACACTCAAATCTATATTTCATCATTCTGATGCAGAAAAGTTAGTTCATGCATTCATGACTTCGAGACTAGATTACTGTAATGCAGGGGTGTCAAACTCATTTTCACTGAGGGCCACTTCAGCATTATGGCTGCCCTCAAAGGGCCGGTTGTAACTGTAAGACTTTTAAAATGTTAATATATTGTCTCTTTATTTGATTACTACTTATTTAAGTTACAAATATTGTATATGCATTTGCAGGGGTGTTTCTAGGTTTTAAAAACATCAGGGGATGAGCCCGACACATCAGGGGCTGGGTAATAATGATTTGATACAGAGAATAATGTATATTGTATATATGCAGGGGCAAACTGGCCCAAAAATTCAGCCCTGGCACTGTAGCCACACCAGCACACATTACCACACAGTCATGCGTATTCAAATGTGAGGTAGTTAGGGGGGTTCGGGGACATGCTCCCCCGATAAAATTTGGATTTCTCGGACCTACATATGTGCATTTTAAGGTGTTTAAAGGCCAACAATTTGGATAACAATAGCTTTAAAAGCATGTCAGTGGGCAGTAGCATAAATTATTTGTCAAGATAACAGATTCTTAAAAATGAGAATGAGGATAAATATTGCAATGAATGATCCACACTACAAAATGGAAATGCAGAATGTTTCTGCTTATTGTTGACAATACACAATCACATATTCCAAACAAGAATGGCCTTAAATGAGAAATCTTTCAAGGATTATTTTGCATAGATGTTACATTTCAATCAAAAACCAGTGCAATCTTTTTGTGTCCAGAGGCAAATGAGCAATTTATATTAGCATTAAAGATTGGTTTCAGCAACTTGTTTCTTTCCTGAGTTGATCAATGTTTTTGACACTAATCAGTTTAAAGTTCAATTGTTCACTCATAAAGACAGTCACCTGTCGCCACCTACTGGCTTAATGATGCAAGTGGCGCAAACACAGACAAGCGGAGTGATACAAATGGTGAAAAGGATAATACTGGTACATATTATATTAAATATTATTTAATATATTTAAATAAATATATTATTATAGCCTATTAAAATAATATAAAATATCAATATATTATTCTTCAATCAGTTCTATGCAGCAGAATCAGATTTAACAGATTTATTTTTTGACCAATTGTCAAAATAAAGTATAGTCCTACAAAGCTATTTTTATCAGAGCATGAGCAGAGCAGGGAGAACGAGAGAATCGTGATTCGTGTAATTTTACCAGTGTTGCCCAGCACGGCTATACACACCATGTTACAGCACAGTAGTGCTATTGCAAAAGGAAACAAGTCCAGAGAAATTTCATGTCGGCACGTTTTTTTTTTAGCGGACTTTGCCTTTCCGGTGAGTGTGAGCAGAGCTCGCTACACAAACACACACACACACACACACACACACACACACACACGGAGGTTGCTCGCGGAACATTGAGCAGAACGCGCTGTGAACACGGAGCGGAGAGCACAGCGCACACACACAGCGGAACGCGCTTATAAGTTATGCATCTTCGGAAGCGGACTCGCACGCAAAGTATTAAAACACACTGAGCCAAACCATCTGAGTCAAACCATCGCCGAACACGGAGGGGTGCGGCGGCTTTTTAGTATCTTTCGGCCAAAAAACGAAAATGTTATTTTCGGCCGAAAATTTACGGCAGCCTAAATTTCGTTGCATCCCTAATTTTAAGACACCCATATGCTCTCGCGGGCCATATAAAATAATGTGGCGGGCCGGATTAGGCCCGCGGGCCTTGAGTTTGACACATGTGCTGTAATGCGTTATTAGCCGGTTGTCCTGCATCCTCAATAAAGAAGCTACAGTTAGTCCAAAATGCCGCCGCTAGAGTTCTAACTAGATCAAGAAAATATGATCATATAACACCGATTTTATCATCACTACATTGGTTACCTATAAAGTCCCGTATTAATTACAAGGTATTGCTACTGACTTAAAAGCCCTAAACGGCTTAGCTCCAGTCTATTTAACGGATCTTCTATCGCCCTATAATCCATCTCTTATTCTCTTTTTGGGCTACTAGCTGAACAGATCACTAGGAGAAAATGACAACATTGAGCTACCACATACACATCTGACAGGGTGCAAAGTTTTAGTTTATAGGATGAGAGTAGGCCTAGCGCAAAGAGAAAGCAAAAAAAAAATTTGGTGTTGGTGGTATAAAGTGTCACTAAGAGGACAGGAAACAAGAATCAGGCTGACAGAAAAATCCTGTCACCCATCACACACATGGCTAATGAGCAAGACAATGTCAAATCAACCCTTCATTCTTAGACATAGAGTACATAGCCTATTATATACACATCATTGCCCCCCGCCCACAACACCGTGTTTGTTACACGTTTGAAGACAGCAAATGGATTTCTCACTCTGATATGAACAATGCATTTCTGCATGTTCTTGCCTCTAATGAGAGTCACCCTCCCACTCATATGGACATTGATGCCTAGGTTTGTAGCAGTAAGGGGTGGGTACCAGTTAGCACTGAACAAGATATAGTGCATAATGAGAATACTAGAGGTGATCAGAGACCAGAAGCCTCTCTGGAGACACCTTGCTTCAGCATACTCTGTCATTTTGTCCACCACATCCATAGTTCCCTTCCTACACATTATTGTTACCACTCTTCGGATCAGACGCAATAGACAGAATGCTGCGAATCATGTCCTATTGGCTGACTCCTTTATTTGTCTGTATCTTACTCTTCTTTCAGCAGACTCGCCACACAGGGTGAGTTAAATGACTTGCTAAGCCTTTTCACCGTTGTCAGTGCGATTCAGATCTTGGCATCTGGTTGATCTTTGTTTGAGCTTGCGTGTTGAGCCAGAGCTGCTGTGCTGGTGTGATACAGCATGCTTGTAGAATTGACAGGAAAAGGCGATGTGCCATCTCAAGGCATGACAGATAGAACTCAAAGTGAATAGATGTTGTGCCAGTCATGTAACATGTCACTGTGCTTAAACCTTTGTCCAGCTGAGATTTCTCACAACCTAAGCCTCAGGTTAAAAAATAACATTCACACACACACACACACACACACACACACACACACACACACACACACACACACACACACACACACACACACACACACACACAGAGAGAGACTAGGCCCCATATATGGATTACTGAGTTATCTGAATTTAATTGTTTAGGATTTTATGCAATCTTGAGTTAGCCTACTCCATTTTTTGAAACTCATTTCGGACATGTTGTCAAAGCAACAGGTCCATAAGTTCAAACCAGGTCAGAATCAGGATGAACTGAATATGGAATTAGATTTTAGCGGTTTAAGCACCACCCCACTGAACCATTTTACTCAGATTTGACTCACAGAATAATTAAAGCGGTAAGACGACATTCACACTGATATCAAACACTCCATGCTTCCATTCAGTAGTTATAACAATTGCATGACTTATGTGTGGTCTAAGCATAATGATCACATATAAATATTGAAGACAAGATATAGAATTATGCAGTGTGAATGAATTTTAATTAATCAACTTTAATTAATCAACTAACATTTGTTTTTCTTGCAGGAACAACATTCATATACTTTTAATGTGTCAAAACTCTTTGGGGAAAAACTTGTGACTAACTGTATGTGTGTATAAATAACATAGTTTTGGGAAATGAAACTAGACAGTCTGTTAGAATCTTGTGATTAACGAATGAAGTCATCATTAAGATCAGAGTTTGCTTTTGCCAGTGACAGAGGAAAAGGGTTGGGGCTTTTGAATCAATTGAACCAATCATATTGAAGGTGACATGTTAGTCTTATTTGTTTTCTCGAGTGTATAAAAACTTGTATATGTATTTTTCGGTGGGATTCTCAATGGAATTTGTCTGAGATCCTCCGGCCTTGCTTCTTGGGAGAGATTCCCTGAGAACTGCTCGGGAAGATCTCCTGGCCGTGATTAAAGCATTTAAAGGACATTTGCAGGTCTGTTTGTCAATTTATTCCTGCGCAGGAAGCTAGTTTAGGAAGCTAGTTTAGGAAGTAAGTTAGTTTAGGGGAACAAGTTAATACTGAGTTTAGGGAAAAATCTACCCAAGTGGGGACTTCGATTTGGAGACGAGACCCAGGTAGTTAGACTAGGTGAAATACCCAAGTGAGGACGTCGCCAGGAGACGAGACTCAGGTATCAGGTACCCAAGTGGGGACGTCGCCAGGAGACGAGACCCAGGTACAGAGTTGGGTGTCCATTTGGAGACATCCCAGATAGTTAGGTTTAGAGAAAAAATCTACCACAGCAGTTAAACGATGTTTAGTCATAAGTCCGTCTAGCATTGTTTTGGAATGATCTGATGCATTTGATCATGTAAAAAAAAGTCTCTGTTTTTTTTTTTCCCTGTGGATTTCAATCCTTGTGTTTAAGAGGTCACTCTGAGGTCTTTAAGAAGAGGAAGGTCTGTTTTGCATCTCCGTCATTGGGGTCAAACAACCTCTGGCATTAACCCATGGTTTTCCTCGTGCGAGTCATGGTGTCTCCGTCTCGTCATTTTGACCATCAGTCATGGGTTAACTGCCTAACGTTGACAATGTTCTTCCTTTAGCTAGGATCATCTCTTACCAGCGTGCATGGCCATAAGGTACTTAGCTGGGGGTTTCTAGACTGAATGGCGTCCCAAATTTCAGATCATCTGATTTAGGGTGTCAACACTCAGGGTGTTAATCCGGATACATTTGAAAACGGCGTTTTTGTTTATAAATGCTCTCCGTCCACACTAGCGCTTTCAGGCGTTTTCGGACATTTCAGTGTGGATGAGAAACTTTTGAAAAACGGCTGTAAACGCTAAATTCACATTACTGTCATGCTGAATTATGAGAAAGCAATTCTGCGAGTGAAACAGTCTCTTTATTGAGTAAACAATGTGTGAAGAACAAAGCAGCAACACGATGGCGATGAGTGGCGCAGGGACCTCGACGGACAACACAGATGAAGGTGGTAAAGTGATGAATCCGCTGGTGAATGAGTGAAGTAATCCAGACACAGAACGAGGAACACAGCAACACCAAACGGAACACTGACTCACGAACACCAGACAGCAGCAAGGATCAGGAACGCCAACAGGAACGGGGAACAAGAGACAGCACGTGAAGACATCAACAAACGATCTGACAATGGAGAGGAGAAACCAGTGAGTATTTGAAGGTGAGTTGATGAGCTGCAGTTGGTGCCGCTAACGAGACTCAGCTGTGTCGCTGATCAGCGGTAATGACTTGGTCACGCCCACACACACATGCACCCACACACACATAACAATGACACGAGACGAGAAGGAAACAATGAATTAGTGAACCGTGACAGTACCCCCCCTCCTAGGAACGCCTCCTGGCGTTCCCAGGCTCCCTTACCTGTCGATTGTAATCATCGATAAGAGAGTGATCTAGTATGTCTCTAGCAGGCACCCAACTTCTCTCCTCCGGACCGTAACCCTCCCAGTCCACCAAGTACTGAAATCCGCGTCCCCTCCGTCTTGAGTCCAGAATATGATTTACCGAATATGTGGGTTCCCCATCTACGAGTCCCGGCGGAGGGGGAACCGGGGCTGGCGGATTAATAGGAGAACGGAAGACGGGTTTAATTTTAGATACATGAAAGACGGGATGAATCCTTCTGTACACCGGAGGAAGGTTGAGGCGGACTGCCACCGGTCTAATGATCTTGGTGACAGCGAACGGGCCAATAAATTTGGGAGCAAGTTTATTAGAAACATAGCGGAGAGGAATGTTCTTGGTTGAAAGCCACACTTTTTGACCAACGACGTATACGGGAGGCTTAGACCGGTGGCAATCGGCTTTAGCCTTGGTGCGCGCCCCCACTTGGAGTAGAGTCTCACGGGCTCGAGTCCAAGTGCAGTGACACCTCTGGACGAAGGCGTGAGCGGAGGGAACCGCGACTTCGGATTCCAGACTGGGAAAAATTGGTGGCTGGTAACCTAAACTACACTCAAACGGAGATAGGCCCGTGGATGACACTGGCAACACATTGTGGGCGTACTCCACCATTGACAGTTGTTGGCTCCATGAGGAAGGATTCTTGGAGACCAAACATCGCAACACTCTCTCCAAATCTTGGTTGGCTCTCTCGGTTTGGCCATTGCTCTGTGGATGAAACCCTGAGGACAGACTAATAGTCGCTCCCAGTAATTTACAAAATTCTTGCCAAAATTTGGACACAAACTGGGGTCCTCTGTCGGAGACCACGTCCACCGGGAGGCCATGTAAGCGAAAGACTTGGTGTACGACTGTCAACGCTGTCTCCTTGGCTAAGGGTAATTTGGGCAAGGGAATGAAATGGGCCGCCTTCGAGAACCGGTCCACCACGGTCAAAACTACCGTGTTGCCCTGGTAATACAATCTAGCGCAATATGGGACCAGGGTCTCGAAGGGACAGGCAGCGGCTAAAGTAACCTATCTGGGGGTCGATTGGAAGTCTTACCAGTGGCGCAAACCGAGCAAGCCAAAACAAAACTGTGAATATCGCGAGCCATAAGTGGCCACCAAAATCGTTGCTTGACCAAAAAACTAGTGCGATTGACTCCTGGATGACAAGCCACGTTGGAACAATGCCCCCACTGAATGACGTCAGACCGTAATCCCTCCGGCACAAATAACCGATTCGGTGGGCAACCGGACGGAGGCGTTACCCCTTCTAAGGCCGTCTTGACCTTCGATTCTACCTCCCATGTGAGTGTCGAGACAAATAGGGTCTCGGGTAAAATGCACTCGGGAGTAGACGGGCGTTCGGAACGGTCAAAAATACGCGATAAAGAATCGGGTTTGATGGTTTTGGAACCCGGGCGGTACGAGAGAGAAAAATCAAAACGACCGAAAAAAAGTGACCACCGAGCCTGCCTGGAGTTCAATCTTTTGGCGGTTCTGATATATTGCAGGTTCTTGTGATCGGTCCAGACAATAAAAGGTACCCCCAACCCTTCGAACCAGTGACGCCATTCTTCAAACGCTAAATTGACTGCCAACAACTCCCTGTTACCAATGTCGTAGTTACGTTCGGCCGGGGATAAACGATGGGACAAAAACGCGCAGGGATGCATCTTGTCGTCTGTAGAAGAACGTTGGGATAGCACTGCGCTTACCCCTACCTCTGATGCGTCGACCTCCACCACAAACTGACGTGAAGGATCAGGGGCTATAAGGATGGGGGCTGAAACAAAGCGGCCTTTCAGTTTGTGTCTGACCACCTGAACGTAGTTCTGGGGGAGATCAAGGCAGTCAGAGGTGCGGCTAGTTGGCTGAAGTTGCGGATAAAACGCCGGTAGAAGTTGGCGAACCCCAGAAACCTCTGTAGGGCCTTACGGGAATCTGGACTTGGCCACTCTACCACAGCCTTAACCTTCTCAGGATCCATGCGCACTCCCTCAGACGAAATGATGTACCCTAGGAAAGGAACAGACTGTGCATGAAAAGCGCATTTCTCCGCCTTGACAAAAAGTCCATTCTCTAGCAACCTCTGAAGCACTCGTCTGATGTGCTGAACGTGTTCCTGGAGAGACGAAGAAAAAATCAATATGTCATCCAGGTAGACATATATGAACTGGTCTACCATGTCTCTCAGCACGTCATTAACGAGTGCCTGGAAAACCGCTGGGGAGTTGGACAGCCCGAAAGGCGTGACCAAATATTCAAAGTGCCCCCTGGGGGTGTTGAATGCGGTTTTCCATTCATCCCCCTTCCTGATGTGAACCAAATGATAAGCATTATGTAAATCCAGTTTTGTGAAGATTGACGCTCCCTGCAACCTCTCGAAGGCTGAAGACATTAACGGCAAAGGATAAGTATTCTTTACCGTGACGCTGTTCAGTCCTCGGTAATCGATACAAGGTCGCAGAGAACCGTCCCTCTTCCCCACAAAAAAGTACCCCGCCCCCGCTGGAGAAGAGGAAGGGCAGATGAACTTCGTTGCTAGCGAATCATAAATATATTTCTCCATAGCCTCCCTTTCTGGAACAGAAAGCGAATATAACTTGCCTTTAGGCGGAGACTTACCTGGCAGTAAATCTATGGCACAGTCGTAAGGACGATGCGGAGGAAGAGAAGCAGCACGAGACTTTCTGAACAGTTCCTTTAGGTCACGGTACTCTGCGGGCACGTTAGACAAATCCACTGCCTCCTCCTGAAAAACAGAAACAGAAACAGACGGACATGCAGACACTAGACAGGACTCATGACATTTATTGCTCCAAGCCACAATGGATCTCTGATGCCAGTCTATTTTGGGATTGTGACAGATGAGCCAGGGGTGACCGAGAACGACAGGTGCAAGGGGAGAGTCCATGATCAAGAATGAGATAGTTTTCGTATGATTGCCTGATGTGATGAGAGTGACGGGTCCAGTGGTAAATGAAATGGTGGGTAGTTCTTGACCGTTGAGAGCGTGGACGGAAATCTTGTGTGTCAGTGGTCTGATGGGAATCTGAAGTCTGTGTGCAAAAGTGCAGTCCATGAAATTACCCTCCGCCCCGAAGTCCAGTAGTGCTTGACAGTCATGTGTGTGTGTTGTCCATCTCAGTCTTACCGGGAGGAGCGTAGATGTTGATGAGGTCTTCTCGGCGGAGATCCTACCCGACAGTAGCCTCATAGTTACTGTCGGGCTTGACCCTTTTACTGGGCAGGCGTTAAGATAGTGCCCTGCCCCTCCACAGTAAAGGCAGAGTCCCTGGGATCTCCGCCTTTCCTTCTCCTCCCGGGAAAGCCGAGCTCGCCCTACCTGCATGGGCTCATGATCGTAGGTAGGGCTGACCGCATCCCCGCCGCTGAACCGCTGACTCTCAGCTCCTCCAGGTACTCGGCTGGGAAGGACAGGTTGCTCAACTCTTGACAGTCGTGCATCTACTTTTAAAGCCAGATCAACGAGTCTATTGAGTGTAGTTGGGAGGTCCAGGACGTAGATCTCCTTCTGGACGCGGTCAGCGAGCCCATGCAGGAACATGTCCCACTGCGCCTCCTCGTTCCAGTCAGTGACACTCTGCCGCTAAGGTCCGGAATTCGATAGAATAGTCCGAAACCGATCTCTCACCCTGGCAAAGGTCGGCAAGTATTCTGGCCGCCACCCTCCCAGTGACGGCACGATCAAATACTCGCCTCATCTCAGCGGAGAGTGCCTGAAACGAGGCGCAGCATGGATCTTGGTTCTCCTACACCGCCGTTCCCCATAACGCCGCTCTTCCGGTCAATAGCGTTAGAACAAACGCGACCTTGGCTTGTTCAGTATTGAAGGTTCTTGGTTGCAGAGAGAAGTGCATGGAGCACCGTGTGATGAAGGCTCTGCAAAAACTGGGCTCTCCGGAGTAGGACTCGGGAACAGGCAGATGAGGTTCCGACTGGAAGAGGGTCTCAGGTGGTGTGGGGGGAACCGGCGGCGTGGGCGGCGCAGTGGGGACTCGCAGATGTTGGGATTGGGGAGCTCGGACACCTGCGCCACTAGAGCCTGAATAGCACGACCCGTGTTATTCAGACTCTCTTCCTGGGAATCCATCCTGTTGATACTCTGGGCGTTGAATGCCTCCAGGGAATTCGCTGAGGCACTCGCTGCTTCCATTGACTGGTCAGATCGTTCTGTCATGCTGAATTATGAGGAAGCAATTCTGCGAGTGAAACAGTCTCTTTATTGAGTAAACAATGTGTGAAGAAACAAGCAGCAACACAATGGCGATGAGTGGCGCAGGGACCTTGACGGACAACACAGATGAAGGTGGTGAAGTGATGAATCCGCTGTTGATTGAGTGAAGTAATCCAGACACAGAACGAGGAACACAGCAACACCAAACGGAACACCGACTCATGAACACCAAACAGCAGCAAGGATCAGGAACGCCAACAGGAACGGTGAACAAGAGACAGCACATGAAGACATTAACAAACGATCTGACAATGGAGAGGAGAAACCGGTGAGTATTTGAAGGTGAGTTGATGAGCTGCAGCTGGTGCCGCTAACGAGACTCAGCTGTGTCGCTGATCAGCGGTAATGACTCGGTCACGCCCACACACACATGCACCCACACACACATAACAACAATGACACAAGACGAGAAGGAAACAATGAATTAGTGAACCATGACAATTACTGCGCATGCGTAAAACCACACAAAAGATGACTGATATGATTCAGATGGAAAAATAAATAAAGAAGTTATCGCGCAATTCTTCTGACAGGATAATTTTATTTAGTAAAATATCTCACCATTCACTGACGCGGTCCAGGTCGCACGCAGTCACCATATGTTTGGTCTAAAACGCTACTGCTCTCATGTATTACCGCAGGACAGCAAATGTGAGTAAATTCTGTCTTCTTTGCAGGACTGTGATATGAAGAGTGTGCAATGTAGAATATTTTTAGCAACCGTGTGAAAGTGAACAATACTGGTATTAACACGAATATCTATTGGTCATCGTTTTTAAATACCACCGGTTTCACAGTCCACACTACAACGTGAAAACAGCGTTTTCAAATGTATCCACTTTGGAGTGCGTTTTCAAAAAGATTCGTTTTCATTAATAAAAACGCCGTCTCAGTGTGGACGGAAGGCCAAAACGGAGAGAAAAATATGCGTTTTCAAACTAAAACGTATTACATGGCCTAAGTCTATCTACTGCTCCATTCACTCTTAAAAATAAAAGTCCTTTATTGGCATTTATGGTTTCATGAAGAACATTTAATATATTTAAAAATGTCAATATTTAAAAATGTCAAACTAGCAAGTCCATATATTCGTTTATGTCCAAGACATAATATGGTATATGGTCAGCCGAATATTGTTTACATATATTATAGACATCACTTCTGTTAGAAAAAATTTACCAATTTAGCATTGCATTAGACGAGCATGTCTAGCAAAGATGGATGAGAACTGCACTAGACTAAGAATATACTAATAATATATATGCATATTATTAGGATATTGGCTCTTTATTAGTAGCTACTTATACTTAGAAAAGTACATTAATGCCTTATTCTGCATGACCATATTCTACAGTCGAAAGTCATAGTTAATAGTAAGTTAATAGTGAGAATTGGACCCCATGTGTCAGGAAATAACGCAAATGCAAAAAAGTCAGTTTATTTATGAACAGACAATAGTCAAGCAAGATGGTCAGAATCGTAGGTAGAAGATGGTGAATGGCAGGCGTTGGCAGTGAGGTAGATAGTCCAACGAGAAATCCAGTGAAGTGATGCAGAGATAATCCAGACACGAACAGGGAGCTAAACAAATGGCACAGAGAACTGGAAACAAAACTGGACTGGGAGAAACAGCAGACATGAACACAAAAACGATCTGACAAAAGACAAGAGCAAACGCCACATTTAAAGGCAGTACTGACTAGCTTCAGGTGAGATGAGCTGATTAACACATCAGCTGAGAAGTGTTGCCCAGCAACGCCAGCCGCCAACAGGTGACAGAAAACACAACAAGACAAGCAAGATGAACACACAGACCTGCAAACCGTGACAACCTAATCTAAAGTGTGTTCGAATATTCTTCCACCGATCTTTGGAAATGTAAATGCCCAAGTAATGCTCCCTTTTAGAGAGTCAGTGGAGTGGATTTTTTTTACAAGCAAATGGGCTGATTCCTATAGTGGTAGCTGATTTTTTTTCTTTCTTTCTTACATTTTTTTTTATTTGTTTATTTGCTATATAACAGGCTTAAACAAAAACAATTCTGAAGCCATTTGAAATTAGAGGCAACCACTGCATTTTAATCATGCTCCAAACAAAGATGCTACACACATGTAGCATGAGCAGTTTTAAGTTGGCTTGAGAGAAAATGAGAAAAGTTGGCTCATAAATGAGATTGTTTAATTATAAGATTTAAAGTAAAAACAGAATGGTCTTACTATGGCTTTGTGAAATTATGCATATCTGAACGAAAACAGCAAATGGACTGAAAGAAAATGCAAATTCACTCTCTGACAGTAGGTGGCGCTTACATTTTCTTGGTTACTGCTGTCCACAAAGCAGCGCTGCACTTATAAACACTACTTTAAAGGCATTATACGGAGGTTAAAGGAAAAGAAAATGGCATCAACATTTTTTCCCATTCAGCCATTCTCATACAAACCCTCACCCTCAAATCTATATTTATATTTTTCTTCCAATATTTTGAGCATCACAAACAGTGAGCTTGCTTAGCCTATTTTCTGTGCTTTCCCCCCTTTTTCTTCAGCATGTCCCGTTTCTGTCCTGTGTTAACATCCTGTTTACAGGCTTTGTTATACTGTATTTCCACACAAATTACACTTTGGGAAATGATTGCAATGCAGTTTGTGTGCATGTGTGGATCAGAGGTCGGCCAAAATAAAACAAAAAAACAAACCGGCCAGTTCCGATTGATGGCTAGTCAACTGTTGCATACCTAGTCAAGGGTGAAATACCAACTGAGTTCAGACTAGGGCTGAACGATGAATCGAAATCGAATCACAATCAGCGTGCCATTTATATGACAAAAATAGTTTTTTGCGTGCATATGATACACATTTTATGGCATGTAATACGCACCCCTAATCCTACCCAATGGGTTTACAGTGCGTAGCATATGGACGCAAAAAACATTTTGGCGTTTAAATGGCACGAGAAATAAAATTTGTGGTATAGATACGCACTTTAATGAGATCGTGTTGCAATAACTGCACTTGTGCAGCTCAGACAATAAGTCTTTTTTGCTGTTGTTTTAATAGAAAAACATTTAAAGTAATTTGGAATTATTGGATCACTAGGAATTTCACTGTTTTCATTTTTGAGTGAAGTTTCTTGTTTTACCGGTAGGTCAATAATAAATAATAAAACAAAAAGAAACTAGATGAGGTAAAATAAACCATGCACTTGGGCTGGCATTCTCTTAATTTTTGCTTATAGGTGAAAGTGCAATAATTCTGCTGAAATGTAAAAATACATTTCTCAAATGACAACAATTGTTATGATTAGAATTTTGAGCAAAATAATCGGGAATTATCAATTTAACCATTATGCAGCATGACGAGTTTTCATTGACGAAATCTAGACTAAAATGCTCAGACATTGTTGACTAAAACTTGATTAAATAAAAATAGGACAAGGTTGAGTAAATATGATACCAACTAAAAAGTACATTTGACACAGGACTAAGACTAAATAAAAAATAAATAAAATAGCTGACAAAATGAACACTAATAGAAAGACACACTGCATCTGCTAGACTACAAAGTTGTGGAGGGGTCTACAGTTAAAAAGGCATCTTGTACTCCTTTAATTTAGAGTGTGTGCTGCACACTATTGAGAATGTTATCCGTGAATAGTACAGAAAATGTACTGTTGATATACAGAATTTTCCGTTTTAGAGTTGAATGTAACAGAAAATGTCCTGGTAATTTTCTGCCACACTACATTATCTGTTTTTTACGGAATTATTTTTTTACAGTGTAGAGCTGAAGCTTGACTTTACAAATTTAAAATGCAAATAAAATCGCAATCGCAATATCAGTCAGAAGAATCACAATTAGATATTTTTACCAAATCGCACAGCCCTAGTTCAGACTTATAAATGTATGTATTTTATCACATTGGTCTTGGCTCCAATCGCTACATTGCTGATCACGATTTTCCGTATTGATATATGCAGCCTTTGATGCAATTGAGCACGCAATTTTCACACACAACTCAGTCCAGATATTATAATCTAATCAACACATTTTATGCGTTTGAATAACTGAATTAGCCAGAGAGGCATATGTCATACTATCTTGAGACCTGATGTAAATTGATATTCAGTAGAAAACATTTTACAAAGAGAGGCTATTAGAATAAAAAACACAGGGAATGAGGTGTGTCCTGCAGTTGTATGGCTCGAACAATCTGCCATGTGACTGAGCTTGAGGTGTTGCTAATGGTCTGCAGTCATTTTAAGCTAATTAGAGTGTCTAAGTGTTTAACCCCCCTTGGGTTTATCACATTTTATTATGTTACAGCAGTGAACATTGTATTTAATTAAGAATATTTGGTACTCATGCTACAAAAGTGTTCATTATGTTTCACATGGTTTCACAATAAAGACAACATTGTACGGCAGAACACCCACACATTTTCAAGGAAACAGAGCAATAAAGAACTGGGAACATTCAACTCTAGTCTGAGACAAGGTCCTTTAAAAAAAAAAAAAAAGACCAGTCAGCAAAAGGGTAAAAGAAACACATATACCTTGAAGCACAGGGAACTCCTAAGTCATTAAAAAATATGGAACAAAATATGTTCATCCATCAAATCTTAGTGTCCAAGCAAGAAGGGCTGAGGTAAAGGGGGCCACCAAGAGGCCTGAATAAGCTGTGAAGGAGTTACGAACCTCCATAACTGAAATGGGAGATACTGTGCATGAGACAACAATAGTTCACAGCCTCCGTAAATTGGCTTGTGTGATGGGAATGGCAAAAAGAAAACTTTCTGTTGAGAACATTTCTTATCATGACTGGAGTTCATCCAAAGACATGTGAGAGATTCTATTTAGGGGAACATTCAATGGTGAGACCAAAATGGAAGTCTGTGAAATTTTGCGGTAGAAACCTCATGACAAAAATAAAGATAAAAAGTGTATTTTGTGAGGAAAACAATCTGCATTCTTATACACCGGGCCCATACATTATCTGGACACCTTAATAAAAATGTATGAATGTCATTGTTCCATCCATCCATCCATCCATTCTAATTACAGCAATATATATCATATTGTGAGTGTACTGTATTGACTTGTACTACAATGTCAAATGGTTCACTAACACCTTTCCATCAGCTGGATAAAAGTAACTGGAAAATACTTCAGTGAAGTTAGTCCTGAGAAAATGTATGGCATTTGTTTACTGAAATGTAGTGTACAAATACTTTTTGGGGCATCTGTAAGAACCATGTTGACTTTAAAGACAATTCATCTTGGAACAGGACAGCCATCCATAATTCAAGTCACAGTTCAATGACTTAAAACCAAAGAAAAATCAATTATCAAAACCCTGACCTCTGTCCAATTGTGCATTTGTGGAATGACCAAAAAAAATCTTTTTTTTTTTTTTTTTTATGTCCAACTTGATGGAGCTTAAGCAATTGCCTTAATTCCAGTATCACGTGTAGCAGTCGTAATTACTTAAAACGTCATCGTTCCCAGCTGTAACACAACTATATTTGACTGTTATTTTAATTTAGCCATTCATAAAAACTTGCATGAATCTCATCTTTTCACTTCCTGTGTAGACCACCACATACCTGTTTCTTCTTTTGACATAAGAACCTTTCTTTTCCTCCATCACTCAGCAACAAGACAAAAAAATTAAATGTGGTGTACACACAAATGTATTTTTGAGAATATGTTTCCATAGGTAGGCATGTGTTTTAAGTGTATGCGACTGTGCACATTATTAGTTCAGCTAAAGGGGTTTTCTGGATTTGTTTTTGCCTACTTTAGATTGTTTGTGTATGAAGCCAACTCGGCCTCGCTCAAACCGCCATTGTGGAGTCGATGTGAGGAGAAAGCTTTACAGAGGGAGCTGCTGTTTGCTGTGTGTTTCACATAACAATCTGCCTGGAGTCACAGATAAAAGAGACTTTCCAAACCCTCACGTATGTATGTATCCGGGTAAAAAACGCAAAAGCAATCCTTTATCCTCAACTCACACACTTCAGCTTCACTCTTTTTCACCTCTTAAGTAATCTAAAATAACAGTGTTGCCATAGTGTAGGTGACGAGCGCAGACAACGGAAATATTATATAAAAATGTTTAAAACACTCATTGATTTTAAGAATTCAAAAAAGTTAAACAAATACGTAATATTTGAATTCAGAAATGAAATTGTACTTTATTACCTCAAAAAAATTATATTTTAAAGCTCCAGTATGCGACTTTGGTATTTGACCACAAGAGGGCGCAGTTTCCAACAATAACAAAGGCGAAGCTTGATGACGCTATGAAGGAGGTGACGATGGGAGATGTCGTTTTTAATGCGTTTTCACCATCTAGCGATATATCTACATGGAATTAATGAATCATGATCACGGATGAGGTAATTTATTTGTTTTTGTATTACCTGTATGTCTGATCGTATTATTTTATGTCATCATAATTAATGAACTGCAAGGAACGTGAAATGTTATGCTATATTATCCCGTTACAACATACAGCTATTTGTCAAATGATTTGTTTGGTTAATGTTGTGCAGTTTTACGTTTTTATGGTTAATGCCGTGTTGTTTAACGTGTTCAAACCAATATCTAAAAGTAAATTTGAACGAACATTTGCAAGTAATGACTAAATATATTTTTTTAACATCATATCCGATTGTATTTAATTGTACTGCCATAATCTCGGTCACCACACGTGATAAAAAGCCTTACCAAAGTAAAAAGAGCAATATAGCTTTGTTTATAAGTGCTATTATTGACAGTTGCATGTCTTACCTGTCTATCAATACACTCGCGAGAGAGTCTCTGTCAAGTCCAAGATAGTCGCGCAGCTCTCTCCATCTCGAAAACGCCTGGCCGATATTTATCCGGGTTTTATTCCTCCGTTTGTCACACAGTCTGCGTGTATCAGAATATGGACGCTTCCGTTTTGTTGGCACTTCAATACTCGCCAAAGAGTTCGTGATCCATAACAGCTATAACCATACAGTCTATAGCTGTGTCCAAATTCAGGGTCTACATCCTTCGGAGTACTCATTTGAAGAATGTTACGTCACAGCACCGCGACGAAGGCTGTCCAAATTCGTAGGATCCTTCAAATGCGGCCCACAAATACGTCCTCCTTTTCCCCGAATTGGAAGGATGGGAGTGGTGGATCCAAGCGGCAACCTCCCCGTCTCTCCCTTGAAACCAACACGGAAGTGAGTTAAACTGTAATTCGTTGACTGGCCGCTTGAGGCTGTTGTCAGAAGTGAGTCAAATCTGTATCTCCCCCATGTTAAAATGACCAACTTTACAGCAGAAAAAAACGTGTTTAAAGCCTGGTGTCTGTATGTGGATTTGGTCTATACAGCTAATTTTGCCCTTCATAACAACTGTGAGGGGGGTGAATTATTTTATAACTCGTCCGTTTAGTTGATTAATATTTAAATTTAAGGGTGTGGCCAAGCCACTTGAGTGACAGATGGATTGCCGCTATCAGTGCTAGCCGTTTGTCTGCTGTTACTAGCAGTCACTTCACCTCAGCAATGTTAGCTGCTGAACTTGCCATCTCTGCAGTGTTTGTGCTTTTTTTCAGGATTATCATTTCATACAATTTTAATACTTGGGTAACGTTACAAAGCTCACGTCTTTGGATTCCGTCGTTATCGTTCGAGAGAACAACCAGCGCTGTATTTCAGTTGTTTTCCTCTGTGAACATGCACTAATGGATGTCTGACAATTTCGTTGCTTTTTGGGGTTTTCAAATTTAAAACGTCAATAAATGCTCGTTCGTTCTGCTCCCATGGAACAGATGGAATATAATATGCTTATGTAGGTTACCGTCAGATGAAATCATGCGGGCGTCGGCGCTTTCTCCGTCCGTGAATGAGCGCGGATTTTCTAGCGCATTTACTTGCACTTCAAAGGCAATATATCTATGGTTTAACGGTTAAACCATAACCCATTTGAGAGACGGCCAACATCAGAATTTAAAATGGACTGAATAAGCTCTCTACGAACTTGAGCAATGCCGCGCTGACGGACCGTGAAAGAGTGACGGACATGTATGCACATAAATCACTGTCACACACAAACACTCTCGAAGTAATACACAGTCTCACTTGTAGCCATGTCTTTTAACTATTATAATATTTCGAAGGGCAAAAATAGGAACGTTTAATTGGTTTTACATCATCAGCTAACTCGATCACGTCGAGCTAGGAGATTTCAGATAGCCAGGCCAGGCTCCTCAGCTCCACTCACGCCCCCCCCCCCCCCCCCGCCTGTTTGTCCATTTTCTGTTATCCGGGAGTGACGCCAGGCCAAGATGGCGACGGCCGGCTCCGCCCACTTTAGGCTTCAAAAATGCTCTTCAGAAACCTACGGGTGACGTCACGGACACTACGTCCATATTTTTTTACAGTCTATGGGTGGATCCTTTCCCGTCCTACCTATCCCATAATTCTTTTCGGCAGAGCGTAATGGCGGACGAAGCATGCGGTAGCGGAGTGGGAGAGGAGTATGCTTTTCGATGTAAGTTTTTTAAAAACTGGCTTTTCAAAAAAAAATATTTTTTCAGTGGTTGAAATTTTTTTTTTTTTTTTTTTTTATAAGGAATGGTCAAAGCTCAGGCTTGTCATGTATTTGGCTTTTCATTCTTGGATAAGAATTGTGAACACCCCCATACTGAGATATAATTTAATTTTCACATTAAATTAAATAAAGTTTTCTTATTGTGGGAAAAGCCTATTCTGTCATTGACCCGATTTTAGCAATAACAAAGATAACTGATGGATCCTTTATAATACATATGATATGGTACAACTACAGTGCAATGCAAATAGTAAATATAAGATAAAGTGAGAGGTAGGCTAATAGTAAATAGTTTAGTCAATAAAATAAACAAACAGTATACAGCAAATAAAATAGTAATGAAAAGTATAATTATATAATATAAGTACTAATATAATAATAATAAAAATAATAATATATTGATGATAGCATATAGTTTATGTATAATACTATAATAATAGCAATAGAATATGAGATATCAATTACAGAATATAGACAATAAAAAATAATAAGTTAAATAGTTACTATGAATAGTAAAATAATTTAACAGCATAACTATAATAGATTGATAATCGCAAGTGGTATATTATTATAATAACAATAATAAATAATGTAAATTTATACATTTTAACATATTATTACATAGGGTATATAAAATAAAATGACGCAACCCTGTCTCTTTTTGTTAAATTTCAGTTTTTAAAAGGTATAAGAAGCTACAAGTCAAGAAATAAAGTAAACGATTCAGTCAAACATACAGCAGGCTACACCGTTAAAGTTAAATAAGCCTAAATATATAAAGTTATGAAACTTCACTTTGCCCTCAGCCACAACAATCTGCCAAGGAACAAATTATAGATTAATGAAACCAAAGATCGCCTGTTAGATAAACACAAGACGAATTATTCTCACTAGACTGACAGCGGCGAACGTCTAGAAGCTCTAGCCGAGGCAAGGCTGTTCTCGGCGGGGTACATGAGCGCTGAGCGCCCGGTGATCCCTGGATCTCACAACTCCGAAACCGTCAGATAACATTTTTAAAATGGCGCTCTCTTTATAAATAAACCACAGATTTGAGCTTTAAACAACTACATTGTCTACTGAAAAACTCTTAAAACTACATTTCGTGACACAGTAACAGTAGTATTTTTAAATTTCGCGGCTATTGCCTTTCTCCTCTGAAAATATGTGAAAGAAGGGTAGGCTGTCCAAATTCACAAACACCGGCTTCCGGGCTTTGCGGTCGTCGGAGGACCCCTCCTCCTTCAACCGGGTAGGAAGGATCCTAAGGAGGATGTAGACCCTGAATTTGGACACAGCCTATGGCTATAACGCTTTAACCACCACTTCCGCATTTGACCATGCGATATTCCGGTGTGGTGGGTCATATTTTTTATTTTATTATTTTTTTATTCTTTGTCAGACGTCTTTATTGTTTATTGTGATAAGAAAAAAAAACTCAATAAAGTTGTTGTAAAAAAAATAAAATAATCTGGTGTGGTGGAATATCCGATCACATGGTCCACACCGGAAAAAAAGGATAGAGCGGACATTGCGTCACTGAGGCGCGACATTTCTTTTCCGGGACGGCCAGTTATTTAAAATCGGAATTTCTCTGAAATAAAAAATCTTTGGAGACTTTTGAGATATTGTAAGTACACAACTGGAGGAAATATATCACACTGTGCAAGTTATTTTCGGAAATTTTATTACAAAATTCCTACATATTGGAGCTTTAAGTAATAGCTTTTTCATTATTATAATATATTATATTATATTATATTATATTATATTATTATTATATTATATTATATTATTATTATATTATATTATATTATATCATATGTAATATAATATAATCTGTTTTTATTTAAAAAACATTATTTTGTATTATATTATCTATAAATATGTTATGTAATCTAATATATTTTTATACCCCACCTCTCTGAAATAAAATCAAATTAATTCATATTAGCATTGATTTAAAAAAAAAAAAGTTTTTAGTCGTAATCATATGACCTGTGATGGAAGCTATTTTACAACCACATATATTCCCAGCAAGACCCATGTAATAAATGGCCCAGTGGGGAAAAAAACTGTGTTGCTGACATGGCATTTCAGCAAATGGTTAAGAATGCATGTTTTTGCTGAGGCTATACAGTAGCTCCTTATCTTAAGCTCACACTGAGCACTTATGTGCAATATGTTACTTTTGATAGCAAATAACTACTTTATTGAGTACTGCTCTCAGTCAGATCATTTGTAAAACTAAAATTATCTTTCAGCATGGTTGAATTTTCTCTTTGTGAAGGTGTATCTCTTGAATGAATATTTAATGGATAAACTACAATGCTGAATTGGGGGAAAACCAATCAAGTAGGCCTAATTGCTTTAGTTTTGTGGTAAAGACAGAGCTGGAGACTTAGAGAGCTGTAGGCATTCCTATTGGTTGCTTGGCTGATTTCACCACAAGGGCCTAACCAAGCTATGCTAACCAGCCAAACATTGAACCCATTGCTGTACCTTTCTGTATAAGTACAGTATATATACTTATACAGAAAAGGGGATAGATTTTTACTGTTTTAAAATCATACTTTGGATCAACAAACTACTAGATAACCAGAGAAAACAAGCAGAAACTGAAGTACACTGATGTTTTCTACACAAATCCTCTTCTCTTGCTTCCCTTGTGAAGCTGAAGAAATATTGCCAGATCTGATTATGTGGTCATGACAGCCCGGAGGGAGTTGTTAAGTCAACCAATCAAAATAACTTTTGATGAGTGAGGATGCGGCTGAGTATGCTGAAGAGAGAGAGAGAAAGAGAGATGAAAAAAAGCGAGCGGCGGTGGGAAGCAGAGGGGGTGGGTATGGCATTGAACTGATCATCTGCCATTTATCAAGTAACCAGGGACTCAATATAAGTTTTCCTCTCTCGACAGAGTGGAAAGATGAATTGTGTAGGCCAGGCCAGATTCGCTGGTACTGAATAATAAACACTGCCTCAGGTAACCTAGCCGGCCCTCCTGCTGAGAGCACCAGTGCCTTGAGCACAGTGACCGCGGGTCTTTGTTTGAATAACTAATGCCCTTCTGCCATCTGGTTTCACCCTATCTTCAGATCACTCCTTCTTAACCAACTTATTCCTTGCTTTCGGTTTCTCTTGCTGACATACAGCATAAGAAAGTGACCAGAGCTCAAGCGTGAAATTCTGCATCTTGGGGTTCGATAAATGAAAATACTGCAGCTTCCAGTTTAAGAACAACATACGTTTGGTCTGTTTGATAGATGGAATCAGCCATTTCAGGGGCTTTTGTCAATAATCCTATTGTTTGCAATCTAAAACCCAAGGCTTTTATCATTATAAATGCCATGCAATCATGCACTTTTTGAGGTTAAGTTCAGTACGTCAATATGAAAAATTATGTGGCCATTTTTGTCATTGTCTTTCCTGTACAATGTTTCTGTTCTCTAATCATAACTGCTCTATTTTCCATCAATGCCATTTTTCATGATTATTCTTTTTTAGCTTCCAATTTTCGGCTCCTCCAGTTGGCACAACACAAACCTGTTCATTACACTTTCATCTAATGTGGTGCCATTTAAGCTGGATAAACTTAGTGATAGTTCACCCAAAATTTTAAATTCTGTCATTATTTACCTATAGCTACCATATGGCTTCAAATAACTTGGAAGACAGTGCACAAGGCACATGGACCACTTTTGTAATACTTTAAGTCCTTTTTGAAGCCGGAAGCTTTGTAATAGCCTGGAAAAGAGTGTGGCAAGCAGCAAGAGGGTGAGTAAATGATTTTGGGTGAACTTTGGTAGAAGTATAAGCAAATTCACTAAGTATTTGCCCTTGGCTCTGTGGGAAGATGTGTCCAAATCAATCGGCCCTACACCTGCCAATGTAACATGCAGGATTTTGACAAGTAATCGCAAAAGAAACTATCAATTCTGGATCCTCAATTTGATCCACTACAACAGTCTGATTTGTTTTGTGGTGACATTGAAGAATGCCTCAGCCTGGTCAAGAGAACCAACCTAAGTTATCCAATGAGTCTGGCTTCTTATCAACTGCTACTTCTGCTGTACTGAACTGACGAGTTATGAGATTTGCTATTTTTAGACCACCATAAATCTTTGGATCCCAAAGAGTAAATCAAGGCTTCAACTACAGGATTAACTTATAAACTAAATGACATAACATGTTTTCATTGTGTAGCATTCACATAGCATATATTTCCCCCCTGTTTTTCCTGGCTTTGTGGGATATCACAGCAAAGCTGCCTGACTTGTTTCCAAAAAAGGTGGTGGCTTTGTGTTCTCTGTGTGGCTTTCTTGGCTCGGTGTCCCACATTTCCAGGTGGTTTAAATGATTGGAAAGTGACCATGACTGTTTCATTGAGAAGTGAGGCATTGGTCCAACCATCTCAACGTAGAAACACAAATTGTTGCCGAAAACCGCTTTCTCAGTAACCTCTGAATTAGCCTACGCAAGGGACGGAACTTCCTCTAAATACACATTGACAATCTGGTTATGATCAACCATTCAAACACCATTTATTATATTCATTTTAATAATGAAGCTGTTCTTCCCATCATTTCTAATTAACTGGCTCTGCAAACCTTTATGCAAGCCAATGTGTTGTGGATTTTACAAATCAGAGGGATAACAATGCAGATATGTTTTCAGATGATCACGTTTTATGCCATTAATTTAACAGTAGTGCCTGTGTGAATGCAAATTCTGACCCCCATGCCAAAACCTGATTAAAGTGTCACATAATGAATGCACTCCGAATTTTTACACCTGAGTTGTATTTACATCAAACGAGTCATCATGTTCCAGGCGCAATGTTCAGGCCTTTACACATTTATCAAAAGGAGGGAATATAGACATTCATACCATAGGCAAATGACAAGGTTACGGTTGCTGGAGCATTCAATCATAGCCCCGAAATAAAACCCTGATGCTATTTTTCTTCATCCCTCAAATGTAAATAAAACGCATCCATCACCTTTCTGACAGCCATCAGTGGATAACTAACGGCCAGCATGATAATTTGTCAGGCAATCCCACACTGAGACCGGTAGAGTGGATTTAGGTCAGGCTTTGCAGCTGGTAATTTCAGCGGCTAAGTGTTTGGTTTCATTACACTTCAGAGTGCAACTGCAAGTGAGGCACTGGAGAGGGAATTTTCTGTAAAACACTTCTCAAATGTTCAAAAGCTTCAAAATGAAAGTCTCCTGACAGAGCCAGATTTAGACCTACCATCCATCTAGCCCAGAAATACTAATAATCAGTGTTGGGGAAAGTTACTTTTAACAGTAAGCCATTACAATATTGCGTTAAGGCCCATTCACACCAAGAACGATAACTATAAAGATAACGATAAAGATATAGTTCTAAAAATTGTTCTCCATATTAAAGAATAGCAGAGTTCACACCACAACTATAACGATAAAGATTTGAGGAACAATATCGTTGGGATCACTTTCAGAACGATTTTTTTCCAGCTGTCGAACGATAAAACACTGACAGCCAATCAGAATCCACTCGGATTCAAAGGGCTCGTGCATTTAAAATGTAGACGACATTGTGGAGAAGTTAATCGCAGAGGTACAGAAAAATCCAACAGTTTGACAAGCCTTTTCAAGGGGGTTTGCGGGCGTGCACATGCTTAGAATAAAAAGGCCGTTATCGTTCGTCGGTGTAGGCATATAGTTATCGTTATAGTTATTGTTCTTGGTGTGAACGGGCCTTTACTCCCTTAAAAAATGAACTAATTGCATTACAACACTACTTTTTATGAAAAGTAATATTACAATAATTTTGCATTTCTTTTTCTCATCTGGGCTGAGCTTGCTTGTTTGTTTTTTTATGAACAAAAAAGTTCTGTTTTTCACAAATTTAATTAGTGAAAAAAAAGATTCACCATTTTTCCTTTAATAAAAACAAGAAAAATGTAACTAATTTTGCTCAATAGTATGTTTGTATGGTACTACATTGGCATGTTGTCACTGTCACGTGACCTACCAGTGTCAGTTGCGTCTCTTTACTGATATTCACAAATCCTCTCCCATGGCCTCATGGGATAATAAAGTATCCATCGAATGCGCACTTCAGAATCGCGGCGGAGGTTAAAGGTCATTCAGGGACTTTTTGCTTACTATATTTCAAATACTATGTATTCTGGAAGACTATTATTTTTTGCCTTCTGTTTTTCAAATACTATGTATTCGGGCAAACTATTATTTTAGCATACTGTTTTTCGCATAATATATATTAGACAATTATTTGATTTTGCATGCAGCGACTGTCTTTATGAGTCACTTAATAATTGATTCAACCATTTTGTACAAAAACACTGATTCATTCAGGAACAAAAAAGTGTCTGTTTTTATGAGTGAATCATTGAATAATTCATTCAGCTGATTAATTCAGCAGTGAAACAAGTCTTTATGAGTGAATCATTGAATAATTTATTCAACAGATTTATTCAAATACATTGATTTGTCGGTAACAAAGCACGACTGTCTTCACGAGTGAATCGTTGGATAATTTATTCAACTGATTCATTTAAAATTACTGACAAAAAAAAGAAAAGCTGATTAATTTTTTCCAAAAGCTGATAAGTTTAAAACAGCTGATTCATTCAGGAGTGAAAGACCACAGTGTGTTGCTCTGAGAAGCTGTTAAAAACAGACAATATGGTGTTTAAATATCATAAAATGTTTTAACATCCAAACATTTACAGTACATATTTATCCCCTTAAAACTATATGACATCAACGCAGCTTCTCAATTTTCATAATACTGTATATGTACCTTGTCTTATTGTGCATGACTCGTCAGTCCTGGTTATTATGCAGAAGAAACACATTTCAATCACATTTTATTGTTTGTTTACAAAGCCCTCAATAATTTGCCCTCTTAGTATCCGAACGATTTGCTCTATCCGTATACTCCCTCTTGGACCCTGAGATCTTGCGATTTTGGTTTACTCTCTGTGCCTGGATTTAGACTCAATAAACAAGATGATCTTGCCTCTAAATCAATCGCTGGTCCAAAACTCTTGAACAGCCTACCTCTTCATATCAGATTAGCCCATCTATTTTTTGTTGTTGTATTGTATTGTATTGTATTGTATTGTATTGTATTGTATTGTATTGTATTGTATTGTATTGTATTGTGTTGTGTTGTGTTGTGTTGTGTTGTGTTGTGTTGTATGTTGTCTTTAAAAACACATAATTTGAAGCCATATATTCCATATTAAAGAGGTTAAACACTGTTAATAATATAAACAAACCCAACAATGACCTGTGAGTGTCTGTGATCCTGTGTTGTTTTAGAATACCTTGGAAAATGACACACAAAAGTTATTAGGCAAATTCAGGATGTAATTCTCACCCACAGATTAGCGCGAGAAGGAAGTGAAAACTGAGGAAGGTGGGAATAGAGAGAAAGGATGAATAAGCCGGAAAGCTTGCTTGTACCACCCCCTCACACTCCCACAGCCTCATCATCTTGCTTGAGGCTATTCCCCATCCTTTAGCAATATTAGTAGGTTTACAGAGAAGGAATCAAGTAGTTTCTTAGCACTTCTTCATCTCAATGGTAAATCTCTGAGGGACCAATCAACTCTTCAGTAATCCCACAGTTTGATATCAGAGACTCCTGCTATGAACGAGTCGATCATTCAATCATATGCCCTTACAAGTAGCCAGTCAGAGCTTACATGTTTCTACACATAAAATACGGCAAACAACCCCAAATCAATAATCTGTTTCCCCCCTCCACCTAATGATGATTTTTGTTCTCATAACAATATTATATCATACTAATGCTTAATTTCAACCTATTCAAAGGTTGCATGACTTAGAGTTGAGGTTAAAATTGGTTCTGTTTACTCGGGTGACTCAGGGTAATTTTGTTCAGAGTTTTTTTTTTAACGTTAACTTTAATTAACCCTCAGAGAGTCTTCGGTCACTTCTGACCGAAAAATTTTCTGTTTTGAATTTTAAAAAATCACAGCTTCATCGGAAGGTTATGATACTTGGTGACTTTTATGGCATTAGGTATGTGTATGCAAAAAAAAAATTGAAGTCATGATCCGAGCATGCTAAGTGGTTGTAAAAAAAATAGTCACACTCAGTGCCTTCGGTCAAAAATGACCGACCCATAGGAAATGAATGGGAAATTTACAAAAACACAAAAATTCTCTGAATTTTTGTCTGTACAATCTACAAATCGGCCACGATTCTAAAAAAAAGTACACCGCAGTAAAGGGGTGACACTCTACAACATCAAGAGTGCAAAAAATTCACACCCACCCACACACACACACATAGAAACACACTTTTATACACATACACACCAATAAATTCAGATTACAAAAAATCTGTTTTGAATTTTTAAAAATCACAGCTTCATTGGAATGTTACGAAACTTTATGACTTTTCTGGCATTAGGTATGTGAACACAGAAAAAAATTGAGGTAATGATCCGAGCATGCTAAGTGGTCGTAAAAAAAATAGTCACACTCATGGTCTTCGGTCAAAAATGACCCCCATAGGAAATGAATGGGAAATTGACAAAAACACAAAAATTCGCTACAAATCGGCCACGATGCAGAAAAACAGTGCTCAGCAATGAAGGGGTGAAACTCTAAAACATCAAGAGTGAAAAACATAACATAATTAATAATTATAATTAATATATATATATATATATAATTAATATAATAATTATTAAAATTATTAAAATAATAATTAATAAAATGTTATAAACCTTGGCAAAAAGTATTATTTGAGAATTTCTAAAAAAATACAATCAATCCACATCTTAAAAGTAAGTAATTTGGTCCAAAAACAACTAGAATCCACAAGCATCTCCATTTAGAGCTATTACAGGCATCTAGTGGTAAACCCATGCAATAACATGATTTATTTAATTTTATGTTTAATAAATTGATTTATTTTTTTTATTTTTTATTTTTTTTCTGAAAGCCTAGTCTCTATTTTAACCGAAAATACCGCATAAAAAAATAAAAATAAAAAATAATAATAATTTAAAAAAAAAACATTATTTTCAATGGCAAAAAATGGACTATAAATATTGCATAAATATTAATAAGTTCAATCAAATTGTCTCAAAATACTAATTTAAAAAGAATAAATATTATAGAACAAAAATAAATTGCATTGGTTTTTACTGGGATGGAGGAAGTTTCATTTTTAGGTGTCCGGTCAGTTCTGACCGGGAAGGCACTGAGTGTGACTGCTAAACGAAGACTCTCTGAGGGTTAATATAATGTTTGGCATTATTTGCATGTTCCAGTGTGTCCCTGTAGTGAAAACTAAATGGTATGTCGAGGCCTTGCAACTACTGCCTACTCACTGCAATTTATTGATTATTATTATTTTATATTTATTTACACTGAATGTTTCTCTCGTTATGTGATGCCAGAGTTGTAGAATAAAACCCATTTGTTTGCTAAGGGTGATCCTGTTAAAAAAAAGGCTGAAACATGTGTTACTTTTAGTGTAGGGTTAATGCTAAAGAACTGATTGGTGTAAGTGCAAACTGCTTAGTTTACAGCTGTTAAATCAACTGGAATTTGGCCTGAAATGCTCTCAAAGCATATAATCGTCAGAAGCCGACTGCATAATTCCTCAACAAAGACTCATGACGCAAAATCAAGATTATTGTTGCTTAGTGCTTCTCTGTTCCTGTGCTTAACGAAGGGGAGATTGAAGCTTTGGGGTAAGCTTTGTCAGTATTTACCTGCAAATTAAGGGAATATATTATAAATACTATTATACATTTTTTATGATGTTAACTATTTCCCCGCCATTGACGCAAATTTCTGTCATTGATGAGAAAACGCTTTCTGTGTTTTCACTGTTGTACGGCAGGGGGCGCTATTACACATCTTCTGAAAGAGGATCATATGCATATGTAAAATAACGCGATCATCAACATTAAAGGGACACCAGGCAAGCCTGAGTGTTTTTTCTCTACGAAGCTCCCCCTTGTGTATGGTAGTAAATGCTTTCAAAAACTTTCTTTCAAAAACGAACTGTTGTCTCTCCCCCCTCGCCACGAGCAACCCAGCTGATCTGCTGTCAAGCCAGCTGAGCAGAGGAACCGGCTAGTTCAAAACCAGTTATGTCTACCGAGGCAAGTAAAGCAATATTTTCTTTCCAACTGATGGTGATTTTTTTTTTATTGTTTTGTCATGCATACTAGTATTTTTACCGTGAACGAGGTATATGAACGAGGCTACCTACTGCTTTCGTGTTTGTTTGTTTTTGGGAGAATGGGCATGAGCATAAAATATATATATTGGAGGCTAATATTTGTCTAAAGTTATATTAGCAAGGTCTATAAGTTCATCTGGTAGAATGACGGTTTACTTTGCTTGTCTAAGAAAACATCAGAACGTTTTGTCTAGCTCGATCATGATATGTGCAACATGTTTATTGCCTATTATCAGACGCGTTGACTTAGTGACATAAAATAAAAGTGTAAGTTACACAAATAAAACCGACAGAGGAACGGCCAAACAACTACAGAAATCAAACGTGTTTGCTAATGACAATGCTAACATCAAAGTTATAGTATCTAGCGTACTAGTAAGCCCGTAACAGACAGCGATCATAATAAAAACCTTTACAGACAACAGCAAACATCCTGAGGTCGCAATTACTTGAAATTTAAATATTAAACACAGTTTATTCCAAAGATACTTGCAAGTGCAACAGCAAGAAGGCCAGGTCAGCATCCGTTTTGCAGGCTTCTGTTTCTCTCAGTTCTCGCCATTCTGAAAAAGCCGGTCCGATATTTACTCGAGTCTGACTTCTTGCTCGGTCAGTCTCCCGTTTCCTCTTTCGTTGGTCCTCCGACAAAGATTTCCTAGCTTTCTGCTTCTTTTTTACAGGCTCAGCCATAACTCAATCTATCGTTGTCCTTTGCTTATAGCTAGCCGGTGCTTGAATGGGGGCGTGTACGTGACGTGTGCAGTGCCGTCAAGCAATTCGTTACATCGCGAGACCTGATATCACGCTATACTTCCTGACGGCGAGGCCGCCGACCCACCGGCCCAAAGTTGCAAGTGAGTTTTTTCCGCTCTCGGGGGGTGTGAAACCACCACCATTCAAACCTAAATAAGTAATATAACCATTCCACTGACTCCAAAGCTGTTCAGTTAAAAACTTAATTAGAGCACCTTTAAACAGCATATAAATCAAAACTGCCTAATGTTACTGAATGAAATATCGGCCCAGGACGATAGGACTCTGCAAGCATTAGGGGGAGTTGATGGACTTTATCTACTCCATCTATGTTTTGATCATCTTTCTGAATCCGATCTGGATGTAGTTTTTGACAAAAACACTTTTTGCTCAAAATGTTGCTTTTTTTAATGAAACTTACCCCCATTCAATTGTTGTTAAAAAAATGTTGTTTGTTTGTTTGTTTGTTTAAAAGCAGAGGGTCTGTTATTTCTTTTGATATATTGCATCATCAGATATCCATACAACAAAATAATCGGGGCTATAAAACTTTTGTGAAATTGATCAAAACGCTGGTGGTGGCTGGCAGCTTTTTTTTTAAAGAATGCTGGTGGGGAAAGAGCTAATATTTTTATTTGAAATTTACATTCGAATAAACAAATTCCCCAATGATTCAGTTTACCCCATAACACATGGCACAGCTTTTTCCCAACACTCTACATTCAGCTGGTGTATTGAAATGTTGACCTTTTGGATGTTTCTATTCTTTTTATGATTAGTGAGAATGTAACATGTAGCCTTTATGAACTTATTTAGCAATTACTTAACTTGCCAAAAATGTATCAAAAGTTTAGAAACACTTTGGAATCCATGTGTACTTCTCTAATGAAGGGAATCTTTTTTTCATGCCAATGTGGCCTCAGGCTTGCTGTTAGCAAGCTTTAGGCATAAGCTTTGAAGCAACCTATCAAACATATCATGACTTTTGACATAAAAAAGCCCAGACTGCAGTACAAGTACAGTTCTCATCACATGTTTATAGTCTAAACATCAAGACTGTCAACGTTCCCCTGATACGATCAGCAAATCCTGGGCAGAGTGACAACAGTGCTAACTCAGCATGCTATACCAATGCACTCCTGGACACTAGGAATTTAATATTGTCTTTACAGTTGCCACTGAGGCAATAATGAGATGTTTAATTGAACAACAAACAGTTATCTCTACAGGAAGTATCGAAGTATCACTTTCTGAGTGGTGGTTCTGCATGTAATGTTTTTTGACTATTTGATTTCAATTTAATATTGACAGTATTACAATTCTTATAACATTTATATGAAGTTGAGCTTTGAATTTCGACTTTTACAGTAAAGCTGACGTCCTTGAGAATACCCTGTGGAAACTGTTCTCAGGACTGCGAAGTGGAGTAGCATGGATAAAGACAAAGCACTTGAGTCTTATAAAGAGATTTGTGGTTAACCAAGCACCCGGATGAGATGCTGATCTAAGGGCCATTTTTCCTGCTTATCAACCTGCCTTAGCTTCATGCATGGAAGTATGCTGCTACACGAGCAACCAAACCCTCTGTGTGCAGCATGGGTCATTAATGCACAGCTGTATTTAAAGAATAATCAAATTTAGCAGAATACTAGTCAGCTCTCTGAATGAAGAATAAGAAAAGCGTTACGCATAAACTACGCATCTGAAAAGCATCCCAAAAGGTGACATTTCTCCTCAAATGAAAAAATATGTTCGAATTTTCCAAAAATATAACCCTCCCGGATGTGTTAATGACTATTTATAGTAAATGCTTTGAATATACAAACCAAAGCTTTGCAGCAGAGGGCATGGATTAACTCAACAAAGATACCAATTGCCATGGTAACCAATTCATTCACTGATGAGCAGCAGGTTATTATAGATGTTAGAAAACCAATATTTGTATCCAGATTTTGTAGACACAACATCATTGAATTTCTTGCAGTTCTGGGATACTAGGTAAAACATTTGTCGTATGGTGTGTGTCTCTTCACCTTTATGACTGAATACACATTTTAATAATCACTGAACAACTACAAAGGCAAAAATGATTCATAACACCCATCAGAATACTATCTGTTTGTATACTCAATTGTTGTTTTTGAAGATGCACCCTTGGTTTTCATCATATTTGCTTCAATTTAATTATTCATTTACTGCATTATTAAACAAAGCTATATTTATACCTTGCAGAGGTTTTAATCTTTGCTGGCACCACCTTTGTTTCAATATTGATGAAAGGCCTTTTGGCAAGTCAGCTGACAAAAACATGCATATTGCCTGGCACATTATCATAAAGCAAACATATTGGTCAGGGTTATTTTATTTTGAGAGTATAGCTGCAATACATTTCATGCTGTGTCCGTCTGATTATAATGCAGTGAGCGGCTATTACTTCTCTATATATCATGTCCCACAGGATAAAGGTTAAAAAATAACTTCTTTTATAAAAATGAATGCACCGTTGCTATGTGTGTGTACACACACTTTTATTCAGCAAGGACACATTAATTAAACTGACAAAAGGATGCATCAAATTGAAATAGTCCCACAAGTTCATGAAAACTTAAATTAAACGTTCAAACGTTAAGCCATGTTTAAGTATCGTATGACTTGGAGATAGGTGCTTCCCAGTCTGGTTGAATGCATCGTTTTCGATGAAGCCCCTCCTTCCTAAATATGAAATGTGCTGTGATTGGTTAGCTGGCCCCTGTGTTTTGTTATTGGCAGAGCTTTGCCCGTGTTCGGGAAATGTCACGACCCTTCATAACCGTGAGCGCTACTCAGATCTAAATATTAATGATGGCATCAATTTCAAACCATTTCAAGCTCGATTCAGACCCTGAATGTTTAATGTTAATGAACAAGAGGATTGTGCTGAACAGATTTCAAGCACAGACTTTGCAAGTACGGATTTCACAGGACGTTTCAGAGTGGTATGTTTTTTTTTGTTGTAATTTTCTTATGGATACAATGTTATCCTAGCCTGGGAAAACCCAGACTACTTCCGGCGAATTTTCATTCTCTCTCCAGGATAGTCTGGAGAAGAGCCCATTCAAACTCATTTCTGTGCCGCCGAAATCGTGGCACCAATCAGAAACGTTTGGGGAGGGATTTACATGATGACGACAGCGCAGCGACGCTGAAGGAGTTCTCACGCACACCCAGTGAAAAATACATTGCGGAGCAGAGAGGAGACTGACAACACGCTGGCAGACAGGACAGAGCAGGCTACTTTTCGGTTATGTTTGATATTAAACATATTAAACAAAGTCTCAGCTTTCAAATTTGGTAATTTTTTAAAAGAAATTTAAACAATAAATACCGTTTTGTTGCTCTTTAATGTGCCGTGACAGATCGCTGTAGAGCATCAGTTAAAGCTGTTCTTGTGAACCGATCATCTCTTCCTTCTAGTTAATTTATAGCCTCAAATAAACATGAACAAACATAAGAAGGAATGTTGTTTTAACCACGGAAAGGCGTCAGTACACTCCATTTTTCAAGTTCAAATCTATGTTAATCTACTCTCCTGACTGCTTTGTCGGACAAAATGGCGGATGGCGAAGTATGATTGGTCAGATCACCTGTCAATCAAGCTGAGCTACGTCGGTTGGTGACGCCCCTTTGGAAATGATTTGTCTACATAGCTTCTCCAGACCCTACACTCAGTTTCAACTGAGAAGGGTCTGGTTTTAACCAGGCTAATGTTATCCACCATTTATTCATACATTTGTCGGAAAACTATTTTAATACAAACAGTAATTGATCACAAAATTATGTATAATTTTCCTAAGTGGCGGTGAACAGTCTTACAGAAGCAAGAGCTAACAAAAGCTAAAGTAAACACTACATCAATACTGCAATGATAGTTAGCTGGCTATTGGAGGCAAAGCTTTGCCCTTCCTTTACATCTATCATGTGACTATATAAAGCTTACAATTGGAACTGTTAATAGAAAACACAACTACAAATAATAAGACATACTTACAAGTTGTGATCCATAAACAACATATTGTCATAACAAAATGGGAATGGCTACGTCTTTCAGGAGAAGCTTAGGAAAGGGCACTTATTTTGCAGAACACATTTTTAAGACCCATTCTATGTAAAGGATGTGTGGCTCTTTCATATTTATTCACATTCACACTGAAAGGCATCAAATGTCTTCAGACTCCATTTCTTTATTTGCATGTGGCACAGAGTGTTAAACATAGACACACATTACACAACGTGCTGTTTTTGTGAATGCCAGCAAACACAGATGGATAAAAGAAGAGAATAAAAAAAGAAAAGGTTTTGGCAGAGGCACCTCACTCAGAGGCACTTCCAGGGGACCAGCACATACTGGGCTTGTCTCCTTCATTGGCACTTTTTTCATATTACTGCCATCATCTGTGCAATTGACTGTGTAATAATAGCTGTGGTTGTGCTGGTGGAAGACTCAAATGAAGCCTAATTGAACTGTAATGACTCTGCTATCCGTCAGCCAATGGCTGTGTGAAGGGACTTGCTCTTCTGCCCTGTGGGTTGTTTGCCCCCAGGTTTCTCACGGCAGCGGTGCCCTCAAAACAGCACAGTCAAGGTCCTGAGCAGTTCCAGACATCCTGCAGGAGCCCTACAAGTGGGTTTAGTTTGTCAAGAGGACTGTGTGTTACAGCTGTGGTACATCTTCAAGTGAAGTATTTCTTTGACAGATGAAGCAAGGGAATTAAAGTTGGATCTGACACCTGCTTGTATGTAACTCTGACACATAATTTATGACTTTACTTTTTTATTTGAAAGTGGAATGGCAAAACACATCACCGAATGGAAATTCATCAGATAAGGCATGGCAGAGAATTCATCTTAAGATCTCGTTTTGCATGTCAGGTCCCTGGAGGAAACAAAACATAAATAAATACACACACACACACACACACACACACACACACACACACACACACACACACACACACACACACACACACACACACACACACACACACACACACACACATATATATATATACACACACACACTGTATGTATATGTACACATTGATGGATTGTTAATGATTTATTAATGAAGCTTTTAATCATTGTAAACCATTTGTAGATTTAAAAAAAAGCATGATAATATAAATTGAAAGTTTAATGACATTTGTAAGCAATTCAATTGACATTAAATAATGATCTGTTAATGAATTAGGTTCATTTGTTAACATTAACAAGCACATTATCATATTTCTAGCTATGTGAATGTATATTAATTAATGATCTGTTAAGCATAATGCAATATTTTTTTAATGCTTTATTAATGAAAGTTATTATGAAGTGTTACCTATCATTAGGGCTGGGTATCTTTCAAAAATTTCCGATAATGAAATTGATACCAATACCGATACCTTGACTTCGATACTGGTTCCTGAACAATACTTTTTTTTAATACCAATTTTATGAAATCCATTTTAACATGATTACATTACATATTACCTAAAAGAAACCTTTGGTTCCCTTTCAAGGGAACTCGCGTTGCGTCGAGTTTGACGCTATGGGAACGCTTTGCGTGATGATGTCTTGAAGCACATGTAAAATCAGTCCAATGGCATGGCGGAGCGTCAGATGCGGGCAGAGGTGGGTAGAGTACCCAAAAACTGTACTCAAGTAAAAGTACAAGTACTTATAGAAATATTTACTCAAAGTAAAAGTAAAAGTAATAATCTTAATAGTTACTTGAGTAAGAGTAAAAAAGTATCCAATGAAAAAACTACTCAAGTAGTGAGTAACTAGTTACTTCGGATCATATAGGCCTCTGTATATAGGCTATACATATATATATATATATATATATATATATATATATATATATATATATATATATATATATATATATATATATATATATATATATATAATAATAATAAGTTTATTTTATATAGCGCCTTTCTCAAACCCAAGGTCGCTTTACATAGTAGGAAGGCAAGGAAACACAACAACAACAACCAAAACAATATACATATATGAAGACTTCATGATGCAAAAGCCTCTGAGTGCCATCTGAAATTTTCTTCTAAAACAATCATTTGTATCAAGCTCGTATATTTAAGGTTAGTAATTTCACTTTAATGACAATTAATAGGTAGGCTACTTTTCATTGCCATTTAAGTGTGAACATAAACATACAAGCTTGATAAAAATGCTCTTTTAGAAGAAAATTTCAGATGGTACTTAGAGGCTTTTGCCTCTTAAGTCGTAGGCTATATATAAAATGATATATTTAGATTTTGTTTATTTAAATGACTATTATTATCAGCTATCTTTGCAACAAAAACAGAAGAGAGACATAAGCATTATTTCTGCCATCTGTATAGCTCGAAAATGATTGCCTGTCCTCTGGTTTGTATAATATTAACTTATACAACTACATTTGGATTATTAGAAAATTTCGAAATAAAGTGAATCTGCAGTGTTGCATTCAAAGGTATTTACAGAGAAGAGTTAAAAACTCTTCACATGTGCTCGCGCTCATGACTGCTACTGAACATCTGCACACACAAAAAAAAAAAAAAAAAAAAAAAAGTACATCGACGGTTCTTCTTCTGACTGTTCTCCAAAAATATAATCAAATGTATATTTCTGCAAGCATGTTTAAACTGGTTAACTGTCTACGGCAGGCAAAGGCATTCGTTTTCAAGTCGAGTTCGCACGCCACTGCGCAACAATACACACAAACTACCGCGGGATGGCGGGTGTTCATTAACTGTGAACAATGGTAGCTTTATTTAATGTAAATTAATTTATATGTCCAAAAAACGGGTAATGTCATACTTTCTAGTATCGTGGCGTAGTAATCTGTTTGGTTGTAAAATGTATTACCTGAGTGAAATGAAATCGAATATATCGTCCTGTGGAATCATTCATTCACAGACAGCTTACGAAGATGTTCAACTAATAAAGATCTTCATCGCTGGCAAAAAGTTGATGCATTTGAAGATTTGCTCTCACTTGACTGTAGCTAGTAGCTACTGTAGGTCCACTGCCACTTCATCTAACGCTCTTGATGTGCTTAAATCTTCCTGTTACGACTCCGAGTCGAGTGTGAATTGAAAGGGCTTCAGATGATTCAGTGCGTGCAGGAACTGAACAGATCATTCAAACTGATTCGCGAACCGATTTAGACAGATCTGCCAACTTGTTTGATGAAGTCTTTGAACAGAATCGACTCAAAAGAGTCATTCATTTGTGAATTGAGCATCGCTCAAGTCCAGAAAAAAGATACAGCGCGCTTGGAATAAACTACGCATTTAACAACACATATTGCATTAAAATAAAGTAACGAGAGGAACATCGCCCAATGTAACGAAGTAAAAGTACAGTTTTTTCATTAGAAATGTACTCGAGTAAAAGTAATAAGTACCCACATTCAAATCTACTCTTAAAAGTACAATTTTTCTAAAAAAGTACTCAAGTAAATGTAACGAAGTAAATGTACTTCGTTACTACCCACCTCTGGATGCGGGTGACGTCACGTACCAGGAAACTATAAAGCCTGCTTAAAAACAGAGAGCGACAGCTTCTGTGTCTTCAGTAGCGCTCTATGTGAAATCTGTCTCTGTCTATTTATTGTTGTCTTGTCACTGAAAGCAATTATGTCCAGCGAACAGTTCAGAATGTGTGTGCATCCCTGCCCACGTTATATTACGGGTAGGGACACTCATGTTCTGTGCATTGTTTGTTTGGGAGAGGAGCATGCCCAGTCAGCACTCGAGGGTGCTGGCTGTGTGCATTGCGAGGCGCTGTCCATGCGCTCGCTCCGATCCCGGCTGAGTTTCTTCCGGGAAGCTCGCGTTCCCCAGGGCTCGGGTCCCGCTGCTGCCGAGGCACAGGGGCGATCTCAGTCCTGGGGTTCGCAAATGGATCTATCAGCGGGGTCTGAGACGGGCTCTGCCCTATCTCAGCCCTTACCTGATAGACCTGATGTCTGTCATCAGGGTTCGGAAGCACGCGCTGCGGTTTCTTCCGCCCCGATGATAGAACAAACACTGCAATTGTCCAGTTCTGAGGAACTGGATGTTGTTAGTGTTGAGGCTGAGTCTGAGGAAGCCCCACCTCAGTCTCATGCATTTGAAGAATTGCTGGATGTAGTGACGAGAGCAGTTGATAGATTATGTATTGAATGGCCATCTGATAAGCAGGACGTTCGTTCAAAAAGTAAACTTGACGAACGCTTCCTGCCCTCACGTGCACAACCACAACGCCGAAATCTGCCGTTTTTCCCCGATCTCCACACCGAGGTGTCGAGATTGTGGGAGAGACCAGTTTCTTATAGAGTTTTTAATTCACAAACCACGAATTATTCTGCTATATCTGGGTATACAGAACATGGTTATGGGGAGATGCCGAAGGTGGAAGAGACGCTTGCGAGCTATCTCTCTCCAGCGACGGCATCTTCACTAAAAACTCCGGCGTTGCCTAATAAGCCCCTCAGAGTAACATCTTCTCTGGTGGGCAAGGCTTATTCAGCTTCTGGTCAGGCTGCAGCGTGTCTTCATACTATGTCACTGCTGCAGGCTTATCAGGCTGAATTATTGAGTGATGTGGATGAGGGCGGGGGTATTAGTCCTGAGGCTGTTGCTGAACTACGCAGAGCCACAGATCTGTCTCTCAGGGCCACCAAGGAGACCGCTAAATCAATTGGGCGGTCTATGGCAGCCCTGGTGGCCACTGAGAGGCATCTGTGGCTCAACCTCAGTGATATTAAAGACAAAGAGAAAAATGTTCTGTTAGATTCTCCTGTTTCTATGCATGGTCTCTTTGGCAACGCTGTTACTGCTGCTGTTGATAAGCTTCAGGAAGCATCTAAGCAGGCAGCTGCTTTGCAAAAACTTCTCCCCCGCCGATTTTTTCTTGAGGCTGCTGAGCGGGAGCAGCCTCACTCATCTAAAAAGAGCACTGAACATCGTGCAACTCAAAAACAGAGCGTGTCCGCCCGTGCTCCCCCACATAAACCACGGGGACATGGAGGGCACGCTCAAACCCAGCAGCCTTCGAGGGGTAGAACGGATCTGAGGACCGTTATTACCGCCAAGAAGGCTGCTGGGAAAAAGTCCTGACGTCCGAGGGCTCAGGACAAATGAGGGTAGTCCCCCCCGAAGTGCAGCGGTCAACACCTCTTTTTACGGTGCCCGTCTCCCTTCGGTACCCTCAGGGGACCGTTCTGCCAACCCTGCCACCTCCGGTGTTTCAGGGCGCAGCGGTCTCCGGCGAGCACATATCTCAAGGACCACCCGGAAACGTAGTGGCCTCGGGATGCCCGCCCCCTCTGAGGAGGGTGTTAGAGCAGTCCGTTCAGTCGTTCCCTGCCGGTGCGCCGCTACAGGGCGACGAACTGACTACTCAACAACAACAAAATCCAGAAACCAGTCTCGAGAGGCTGGTACCTCTAGTAGAATCTTTGACAGCGTGGAAGCTACTGTCAAATGTTTCTCATTGGGTCCTGCAGACCGTGGAAAAAGGGTATCAGATTCAATTCAAGAAACGCCCACCTCGGTTTATGGGGGTCCTGCCCACAGTGGTGGGCCCCGAGCAGGTTCTGGTTATGGAACAGGAAATAAACACTCTGTTAGAGAAAGGGGCCATAGAATATGTACCTCCCTCCAACAGGGAAACCGGGTTTTACAGCCGGTACTTCATAGTTCCAAAAAAGGACGGGGGATTGCGTCCCATTTTAGATCTTCGAGTTCTGAACGAGTCAGTCATGCAGCTCAAGTTCAAAATGTTAACATTGAGACAAATCGTGCCACAGATCAGGTCCGAGGACTGGTTTGTCACGATAGACCTCAAGGACGCATACTTCCATGTGCTAGTAGATACGGACAACACTTCGGTAGTCGCCTATATAAATCACCAAGGGGGTTTGCGCTCGCGCCCATTATCCAATCTGGCACGCCATATCCTCTTGTGGTCCCAGGGGAAGTTGCTGTCTCTCAGGGCAGCCTACATCCCCGGGGTCCAGAATTTAGGAGCAGACACTCTGTCGAGACAGGGGCTGAGGCCCGGGGAATGGAGGCTCCACCCCGAGGTGGTGGAGCTGATATGGAGGGAGGTTGGCCAAGCACAAGTGGATCTGTTTGCGTCTCGAGAGACGTCTCACTGTCCACTTTGGTTCTCCCTCACGCATCCAGCTCCTCTGGGACTGGATGCTATGGTGCAGACGTGGCCGAGGCTACGTCTGTACGCTTTTCCCCCAGTTGCTCTGCTCCCGGGAGTTCTGGAGAGAGTTCGCAGGGACCGGGTTTGCCTGCTTCTTATAGCCCCACGCTGGCCGGGCAGAGTATGGTTTCCCGATCTTGTGTCGCTCCTCGACGGGCATCCTCTGGAGCTACCCGTCAGGAGGGACCTTCTGTCCCAGGCGGAGGGCTCGATATTTCACCCTCGGCTAGAACTGTGGAACCTGTGGGCTTGGCCTCTGAGGGGGCCCAGCTCATAGAGTCAGGTCTCTCAACTGAGGTTGTTGAGACCATTCTACAGTCCAGAGCTCCCTCCACGAGGAAACTTTATGCCCTGAAGTGGAGAGTATTCACTTCTTGGTGTAGTGACCGTCGGTTGGACCCAGTTCACTGCCCAGTTGGTACAGTGCTGGAGTTCCAGCAAGAACGGTTCACTGCAGGTCTGACCCCATCCACTTTAAAGGTTTATGTGGCGGGTGCTTACCACATTCCTTTGGGTGGAATGTCTGTGGGGAAGGACCCTCTGGTATCTCGTTTCCTTCGTGGCACCTGGAGGCTGAGGCCTGCAGTTCGCTCTAGGGTGCCACCTTGGGATTTGTCCATTGCGCTGCAAGGCCTTTCCCTCGCCCCCTTTGAGCCTATTGAGGAGGTTCCTGAGAAGTTTTTAACATTGAAAGCTCTGTTCCTCCTAGCCATTTCCTCTCTTAAGAGGATAGAGGACCTCCAAGCACTGTCGGTTGCCCCGTCATGCTTGGAGTTTGCTCCGGGTATGGTGAAAGCTTTTCTGCACCCAAGACCGGGCTATATCCCCAAGGTCCCCACTAACGTGGCCAGACCTATTATATTGCAGGCCTTCTGTCCTCCTCCCTTTCAGAATGCGGACCAGGAGACTAATAATTTGCTTTGCCCAGTCCGGGCATTAGACGCTTATGTCCACAGAGCTGCCCTGTGGCGTAAAAGTGATCAATTATTTGTGTGCTTTGGGTCCCCTAACAAGGGATCTCCAGTGTCTAAGCAAAGGATGAGCAAGTGGGTGGTTGAGGCCATTTCGCTTGCCTATGAAGCAGCCGGACAGCCTTCTCCTATGGCTGTCCGGTCGCACTCTACTAGGAGTATGGCGGCCTCCAAGGCCCTTATATCAGGAGTTTCCTTACAGGACGTTTGTGATGCGGCAGGCTGGTCCTCACCGCACACATTCGTCAGGTTCTACTCTCTGGATTTGGACTCTACACCAGGGTCTCATGTTCTGTCTTCCTAGTGCTGCTCACTTGATTTCACACAGGACAGACATTCGTAGCTATGGTGGCGTTGGTATAGACGTTCCCATAGCGTCAAACTCGACGCAACGCGAGTTCCCTTGAAAGGGAACGCCTCGGTTACGACTGTAACCTCGGTTCCCTGAAGAGGGAACGAGCGTTGCGTCACCTTGCCATATCTCCTTCATGCCTGTCAGCGGCTACTTCAGACTTTTTACGAAGCTGTCGCTCTCTGTTTTCAAGCAGGCTTTATAGTTTCCTGGTACGTGACGTCACCCGCATCTGACGCTCCGCCACGCCATTGGACTGATTTTACATGTGCTTCAAGACATCATCACGCAAAGCGTTCCCATAGCGTCAAACTCGACGCAACGCTCGTTCCCTCTTCAGGGAACCGAGGTTACAGTCGTAACCGAGGCGTTTTATTTTTTCAGTTTGTTGACTTTCTTTACAGACTCAATGAATCATATAGGCCACTGGGGGTGAAGAATATATGCCTCACGCTCAAGCGCACACAAAAAGCTTGCTGCAATGTTGTTGGGATGTGTTGAAAAAATGTGTCGGGAAAAATAGCAAGGAGACATTTTAATTGTTTATTAAGTGTTTTCTGATTCAGTGTTGGCTGCAAAGATGAATTTGACATTGCTGACTCGTCATCTCCACAGAGAAATGCACCTTTCATTTGGATTACACAATCAGAGAGTATTTATTTTCGATTCAAATTTGTTTGTTTAAAATTAGACATTTCAAGCTTTCTATATGCCTATTTCTCATGTCTGTGAGGCAAGTAGCCTATACGCTGAGTTTCAGTTAATTTATGTGACTCGCAGTCGAAGATGGAGCAACTTTCTGCACTGAAGTGCCTTGGAACACGCAGCTTTGTATGACACGTTGACGTAATTTCCACTGAAACAAGAAGCTAGGGCGGGACATGTTGAATGGCCCCTCACCCTTTTCAAATAACCAATAGCGTTTAGTTTACCTCACAGACTGCAAGTCGTCCTTGACAGCAGCTGATGATACGTTAGATTCAATAGTGAATAAATTCTAGCCATTTCATTCTTAACCAACGTACAGTTGGAAAACGGAATAAAACTTGAGCGTTTGAGCAACTGAACACACATCTCCAACCCATATTGCTTTGTGACGTGTCAACGGTCGCTTTGGCCAGGTGGTATTTATAGCATAGAGAGTGGGACGCTTTAGATTCTAGAGAGCATTTGATTGGACAGAAGATGTGATGAGAAGCTGAAATCCGCAGTGATGTCATCATGATCCATTTTAGTATAAGTAAGAAACTGTAAGTTTTGAATGCTTATATCTCCCAAATTCGAAATTTGTCATTGTTTTGGAACACAACACCAGCTTATTCATAACCTTAAGGCTAACATATTCATACTAAAAGCAAAAAACTTTTTTTTTTTTTTTTTTTATTTCAGAGAGCCGGTCTTGGCAGCAATTATCTTGTCGCAAATACCGCATCGGACGCTTTTGGCCCTGGTGAAATGTAGCCACACTATTGATCTTTTCCACATTTTTTACATATATGGAGGTCTGGAAGCTTAAAAACGACAGCCTCGTGTGAGCCATGTCTCTGGGCATAACCAGTTGTTTTTCATTGAACAGCCAATCATATGCATGCTTAATGTCTCACTGACATTAATGAGATTAACCCCTTAGGTATCGAAATTTGGTATAGAACGACAAGACATTTTTTGATACTCAATGGTATCAAAGCAATTCGGTCGGTGCCTGAAAAATATCAAAATCGATTCCCAGCCCTACTTATCATTTTTGGTGGTCTTCAGGTTTGAGAGTGAATCATGGTGTAATTGTGTACAATGCATTTGTGTGCCTATTTTCTATACTTTTAAAATACACTGACCTCACTGCACTTGTCATCTACAGTATTTGTCCAACATTAATAGCTGTAAAATATCAGGTTTCAGTTGCTTTGTCACCTGAAAGTCCCTGCTGAAACACTGAGGACTGTCAGCATCTCGCTTATGTTCAGAGAGAGGAAGGTTGATCGTGAACTACGGTTGGTTTTAATGCTCTGTGTTTGATTTATCTGCGACTGCCACCATGTACCCTGCGCAATCACCCCAGTCTGTCAGACTGTATTGTGAGGGTCTTGTGTGTGTCACTTCAGCTCAATGTCTCAAAGAAATGAAGAGTGATTATTCTGGCATCTGAGCTGAGTGCTTGGGTATTTTTTTATTTATAATAAAGAACAGGAAGGAAATCACAAGCTCAGTGTCAGTTGCCAAGCAATGGATTGGTCCTACCGTATCTTAATGGCCATTGTGGGTAAAGAAAAGCTAGTCTATTTCAACACCTCTGGGTCATTGTCCTCTCTTTGGAGTAGTGCAATCTCTAATGGATTCATGCCACCGGCGGTTGTATGCTTTGTAAACCTCAGAGATGTTGAAATCACAAAATGCCCATTCCCAGAATGTGGATGAATTAGGTCAAAGAGATATTATCGGACTTTAACTTTGTTCTGTGGCAATGAGTCAAAGCGAAGCCACAGTGTAGTTGTGATGAGGAACAATGTTGAGTACAATCCCGGTATTCCATCTCAGCCCCTGAGGGTGCAAGATAAGGAGTAATTGCCTATTTACTCATCAGAACCCTGAATGAACTGGACAGCAGTATCTGTCTGAGGTCTTTACCGTGACAGGCCACCGAGAGAGTCAAAAACATATGACGAGAAGGAGGAGCCCCATTTAAGACTGGGATTACTGAAAAAACAAAAACACTCTCTTTACTAAATACTAATTTACATTATTTATGCATAATAGTAATACTACTAGATGGAACCGCGAGCTCGCACACGCCATGTATGAAATAAATGTGTTAGAAAAGTTGTTTAGTAATTGTTTGCAGCAATTTCAGTGGGGTTTACGCTGTCTTCTCTCCCAGGTCGAAAAATACAGAAATCCTTATAAATATGGAAAAATCACTGAAGAATGCATCACGTGTTTCTACATGTATATTGTAGTGTAGTGTATGATCCTTAGTCCTGTAGTGTATGATGCCCAGCTTTTCTCTCTAACCATTTATAAAAGTCGGCAAGTGTATGATGCCTGCTGTTTAAAAATCTGTTCAGATTTTAAAAGTCGTGTAGTGAATTTCAGCCTTTAGTCGAAGTATTATTAACTTTTAATAATAATTACTATTATCTATTACTATTATTATTTTTTACAGAAACACTGAATGACCAACAATATCTTAAGCACCACCAGCAGTCCTAAGTTAAGTTAAAACGACAAATGTGCATTTATACATGGTTACTAAGTTTTAGTTCTAAGTACTAAATTTCTATCATTAAATAGTGCTTGATAATCATAATCTCATAAATATAATGCTTGATTGACTGATGTTAAGAGTGTACGTTCAGATATTTAAAAAGATGTGCCATTTTACAAAGATAAGCTGATTTGGTGGATATATACAGTATATATCAGTCTGGCAAGTTAACTAAAAACTAGCCAATGGCGATTCCATTGCCAAGTTGTGTGTAGAGGGTTAGGTGTATCAATGTAACTGTAATAAGGACTGAGTGGGATATATGTGCGGTTTATTAACACAAAGCAAGTTCAGAGTACAGACAGGCGTGGGTCTAAATACCAGGGAGGGCAAACAACAATATCCAAGGCAGAGCAGTAAACGTGGTTATAACAGGCAGAGGATCAGGGCAGGCAGCAAACAACAATAGAGGCAAACACTAGTGGTGGGCAGAAAGCAAAGAATCGTACAAGGTAATCTAAAGCAGTCAAACACCAGCAGAACAACACAGGGAAAATAGTGTTCAGAAATGTAGCCAGGGGAAACAAGACTTCTCAATGAGTGTTCACACACACACACACACACACACACACACACACACACACACACACACACACACACACACACACACACACACACACACACACACACACACACACGCACAAGGTTTAAATAGTCACAGTGAATAGGGACAGGTGTGCAGTAATCAGTCCAGGTACAGTATGTGGGGTCTTGGGAAATGTAGTCCAAACTGAATGCTAGCACTCAGGCGAGTGAGACCTCAGATGGCCGATTGAGGAATCTTCACCGGCGTTCATGACAGTAACCTAGTTGAATATTTTTTAGGGGAAATCATCAAGAGTTTTAAACATTTTTATTGTAATTAAGGGTACGTTTATACGACAACTATGCATTTAAAACATAAATGTTTTTTCTTTGCATTTTTCACACACAGATGACAACATTATCAAACAAATCTCTGTTCACCTGCAAAAACGACTAAAACGCAGTTTCATTACAGTAAACTAACCACTACATTCCAAAGTCATAAAGAAATTACAACAATTTACGCTTCACTAGGAATTACATTGAATTTTAGAATGGTTACTTTTCTGAAATGACATCCTTTATGACGTATGTGGCCGACAAATGTGACCTCTGAAGGATGCAGTCTTTGAAACCAGACATGCATACGCATGACTTTACAGGTTCAACAGATTTATGTGTTTGTAGTTTACACAAAGATGATAATGCTATCGTTTTCAAAAACGTACACTTTTAAAAACCCATTTTCAAAAGTTTGCGTTTTCAGGCCCTCAAAACACAATTGTCATGTAAATAAATGGTCACAATGCATAAAAAGTTTCCTTCTTTTAGTTGAAAACAGTGTCGCTTAAACGGCCCATTAATCTACAGCAGAGTTCAGCACCTTCTGTTGTAATTACTCAGGTCGGAAAGAGTTGTGTAATGACATTGGAAAAGTCTAAGCTGAAAGCAAGCAAGCCAGAGATATTACTAATCTGTAATTACATGTTTACATTTGAGGAGGAGCGATGATATAGATATTAATATATAATTACCTATCTGAGGCTTGAACACAGCTTAGTTTCATTCTGCTAGTCTCATTAATTTTGAAGGTTAGGAACTCGTTTAATGACCTGGAAAATTTCTGAAGTCTTTATCTCAGTTTGTTCCACTGGTCCTTGCAGTTCAATTTGTGCCCTATTCGGCTGCCTTAATTATATTTATAGGATGCTCTTGTTGTTGGCACTAAGCTAAGATATGGTGTTTCTGTGACAAGCAACATACTGTAGTCATTACAGTGTGGAAATTGTTTGGAAAAACATGACAAGGGTAACATTTAATAGTTTTAAAGCATTTGAACCCACATTAGTATTCAGTGGACTCTGTATTACATTGAATTCAGCAAAAAGGTGAACTTATCAGTGCAGAATGCTTTTATTCTAATATTAATAAGTATATTGCATTTAAAGACTGCTCTAGTGATGGAGTATTTATCTAGATTCATTTTACAGGTCTCATTCTTATTCTAAATGTTTGTGGTAAAATCATTGATGAGTGCATGGACTTGTGGCTTATTACTTTATTTTCATGCATTTATTCTTGCACTATCAGTTCTGTGCTGAGAGACCCTAATTTAAAGCAGACAGGATAATGTGATATCTATTTATTCTTTACATACTGCTGTCTATACATATGCAAGTTGAAACAGACCAACCTACTTCCTCCATATTTCTCACATTTTTGGGGCAACATCAGATGCATACACATTTATTTATGAATGCATTTACTGTCAAGCACAAGTGTAAGTAAAAACAAATGTGCACATTGAAAAACTTTTTGCACATTGAAAACTCTGCTTTCATTTTATACTTTAAATAATATACTAAAATACTTTATACGTTTTTATAATATACTAAAAACCAATAATTGACACTATATAATTATTTTAGTGTAGCATACTGAAAGATTCACAACACAGTTGTGATCACTGCGTTAAAAGAAAAATCGCAAAAGAAAAAAAAAATGCATTAGAATCCCAGTGCTGCTTTCTGATATGACGCTGAATGTGTGAAGAAGTTATTGAATAATAATCAGCCCTGGGAAGTGACTTCTCACCCAGAGATCACCGTGGTTCTATTGACCCGCATGTCCATGTCCCTTCTTTAGCGCTGTCTGTCACACCAATCCAAACCTTTTACCATCAATATCTTTTACAACATTTGAACCAAGAGCACATATATAGTTTAATGACTTGCTAAATAGACAGTGGGGTCCACACTGAAAAGTTTGGATCCAATAAAAAGATTTAGTATTTTGAAAAATGCTAAATAAAGAATGTAATGATATGTTTAAGATCCCTCACTGTTTCTTGGCAACTAATTAAATAAATAAGTTAGCTCCTTTGAAATACTTGTACAGAGACGGTCAGATGTTCTTAGTTCCATTGAAATTCAAGATGCTATTTTGTACATTTTTACATAAAACTAAATTAAAGAAATTCTAAAATGCATGTAAATTGTTCAGATCGTGCTAATTGTTATGCAAATAATATTTAATTTGTAAAGGAAAAAATATGTAAATTAGAAAAATGCTAAACAGAAACATTTTCACTAGAAGTCTCAGACTTTTGGACTCCACTGTACTACTGAATATACTACATTAGCATAGATAGTCTTCTCTCCATTGCCTTCATTCATACTCCTTTAGCAGCTTTCGGCCAAATAATGAAGGCTGTTTCAATGAGGTCAAAGCATTTTAAACTGTATTGGTGTAAAGAGTATCAGACTGTGTCTGTGCAAGAGCACATAACGAGTCTGCTTATACGGACTCACGCAATTATAAACTTTATAGGCTGGCAAGAATCGTGGCAAAACAGAATCTACCGAATATAAATTATTTTGAGTTTCTGATATTTTGTACAACAATATTATTCCATGTTTTTCTTCTGCGTGTATCTAGTTGATGAAAGTTAATCTGTGAGATGAGAAAACAAACAGATCTCCATCTGTATGAAGTGATTACAGTATAAGATTGTTCATAGCGTTTGGACTGACTTCTTTATTTATTTCAGCTCTCTTACTATTCCAGTTTGTATAAGTAGCTGGTGAACTTGAATAAAATTGTATTTTATTAAAGGTCCCGTTCTTCGTGATCCGTGTTTCAAACTTTAGTTAATGTGTAATGTTGTTGTTAGAGTATAAATAATATCTGTAAAATTATAAAGCTCAAAGTTCAATGCAAGCGAGATATTTTATTTAACAGAAGACGCCTACAGCGAACGGCCGATTTGGACTACATCCTTCTACTTCCTTCTTTAATGATGTCACTAGAACAGTTTTTTGACTAACCTCCGCCCACAGGAATACACAAAAAGGGGGGCGTGGTCTTGTTGCGCTCCCACGGAGAAGAGGAAGAGTTGCGTTTGTAGAGTGTGTTTGTCGCCATGTCGTCGAGACGCTGTTATTTTCATCCCGGAGTCAAATCACCTTTGTTTGGCCTTCCCTGAGCGCATGCATCTCCACGTTATGGTAAGAGGCGTGACCTTTCCGGGCAACGTGCGCTAAGCTGCTGTCGAATCACAACACAGGAACCGCTGGCACAATCAGAACTCTTTACGTATTTCTGAAGGAGGGACTTCATAGAACAAGGAAGTCATCAGCCCGTTCTTAGGACAGTGAAAACAGCGGTATACAGGTAAGTAAATTGTGTATTAAAAAAATACTGTGTTTTTTTACACGCGAAACATGAACACGCTATATTGCACACTGTAAACACAATCAAAGCTTCAAAAACAGACGAAAAACGGGACCTTTAAAAAAAAATGAAAATAGTAACTGTGAATCTATATAATATGAGAGGGGCACATTTTATTTTGTGATTTGCTTATCTCCACCTGTACTGTACTGCACTCAACCATCACTCCACCCCTATGTTTGACTTTTAGCAGAGAAAGATATTTTTTTATGGACAGACCACTTATCCTATTTCTATGGTGCAGACAGATAACAGCCAAAACTGCTTGGGAAAAAAGTTAACCACTCAAAACTTACCCTCTTAATTCATTTCCAATGAGAGAGGAAAAGAGAGTGGGTGGAATCCTGTGAAACTGGAGAGGGTGTCTGAGAGATGTCTCCACACACAACGCCTCACACCGCACCGGATAACGCTGACGCTCTGTGACTTGATACACCACTGCTCAGAGTAAATAGTTTCACAACTAATTTATATATTTATTCATTTTCTAATGGAGTCATACACTGTAAATGTTGAACTGAATACAACACATGTAAAACATATATAGACCAATAAGCCAAATCCCGCCGAGGCATGGACTCTTATAAGATCCTTGAAGGTGTCCTGTGGTATCTGGCACCAAGACGTTGCAACAGATCCTTCAAGTCCCATTGGTTACGAGGTGGAACCACCATGGATTGAACTTGTTGGTCCAGCACATCTGGCGAATTTTGAGGCCAGGAGCAGGAGAGAACACCTTTTACTCTTCATCATGTTCCTCAAACTATTCCTGAACAAAGTGTGTAGTGTGGCAGGGTGTATTACCCTGCTTAAAGAGGCCACGTCCACTGACTAGCGAACACCATTGTCATGAAGGGGTGTACTTGATCTGCAACAATGTTTAAGATAAGTGGCACATGTCAAGTCCACACAAATGGCTGGACCCAGGGTTTCCCAGCAGAACATTGTCCAGTGCATCACACTCCCTCCACCGGCTTGTCGTCGTCCCACAGTGCATCCTATTGCAATCCCTTCCCCAGGTAATTGCTGCACACGTTCACAGCCATCCATATGATGTAAAAGAAAATGAATTCATCGGACCAGGCGACCTTCTTCCACTGCTCCAAGGTCCAGTTCCTACACTCGCATAGCCATTGTAGGCGCTTTCAACGGTGCAGGGGTCATCATAGGCACAATGACTGGTCTGGGGTTTGCGTTTCCCAAAAGCATCGTTAGCCAACTATGTTCGCAAGTTCCGTCGTTATCAGCATAGTTCAACGAGTCAGTGTTCCCCGTGGTTGCACCTCAATAACAGCAAAAGTGTTTTAATTGCAATACAACATGAACACAATAAGTATATTGTACCTAATTATTTTTTGGATATAAGTACATAGTAGTTAAAGACAGTGTGACCAAAAATATTTTTTTAAATATTATCGCTTTCACAAACTAAGAACACAAAGTCAACAATTCATAAAGATATCTGTCTGAAGTCTGAGCACAGTGATTTTCAACACACATTTGACTATATTATGTTTTGTAAATATTTCTTAAATATTTACAAAAATATATATATTTTTTATTTATAGTGGTTTTCACCACTATTTAATATTTTTCTTTATTAAATATTTTTTTTAATATTTACTAAAAATATTATTTAAAATGTTGTTTTCACTACTTTATAATATTTTACTAGATTATATTGTTTTGTAAATTGCAAAAAAAAAAAAAAAAAAGCTTTAGAAGAATTTGAAAACAATATTTTTCTAAACTTTTCCAAAATGAGAGCACAAATTCTACTCCATTCATAAATAACTTTGTAGAAAAGGGTTTTAAAAAAAGAAAGAAAGAAAGAAATGTCAAGTGGCTTATAAACAGCATTTTATTTATACATTTTTTAAATGCCAGTTTAACGTTTTGCTGAATAGTGAGGGCAGGGTCTTTATCAGTATTTGTCCATTATTTTTCATCAGTAGGATAAATGTACAGTACATGCTGCTTTGCTGTGTACTGTGACCCAGCAGTTAGTGCACAAAGCTACATTTAGTAAATGCCTATATGATGATGGACGGCCTTATGACAACTGTCATTATGAAAAATAATGATAATGGAACAAAGTGTTTGCTACCTCCAAGACTAGCATTATCCTTAAAAGCAATGCATTAAGAGCACTATCCCTTGCTGTGCTAATCGTTCACTACGCAATAATTCAGTATACAGTATATGTTAAATAATAATTGAATCTGTAAAAGAAACCCACGCTTTAGTATAGATGCTTTTGAGGTGCTAAAGGTACTAAAGATATGTGCTTTTTAGTAAATCCATTGTAAGAACGCACAATTTATGCATCACAGCCAACTACGGAACTGCCAGCATTGGATTTATGCAGTGAAAACCGCATTGAGACTGTTTGGCAGCTCAGAAGTTGTCATTTCATGCTTAGTCCTCACATAAAGTCTAACTTTAAAGTTGTAATATCAAGTTCTGATATAAGGTGACTCTTACAAACAATTTGTTTAAAGCTTCACAGCACCTCTTCAATAGCGTACAGCAATTATAAAATACTACATTCACACTGAAGGACTGGATGATAGCTATAATAGGAATATGAGAACACCTGGGTCCATTCTTGTTTCAGTATTTAAAACACCTTGAATCTGTTCCTCGACATGCCATACCTCATTCCTCATTTTTAAGGGTGGCACTTAAAACAGTGATAGCACCTTACGCAATGAAAATTACTTCTATCATCGACCGCTTCCAACAGGACACGCCATCAGAAACGTTGAGATTTAATATTAGCGCTGAGCGAAGACATATGACAAGCCTTCTCTAGGGGATCACACATCATCATTGTTTGGCTAATGGACTTTGTCTGAGCTGCACACACACAAAAAACCAAAACCAAAAAACAGGATGATTAATGATCAAATCAAATGTTCAAATTAAAAGTAATTAAGAGAGGGCATAGATGTGGAAGCAATTAACTCCCATAGTTGGATTCTCTTGTTGGCATTCAGCATTATTATTTGCACTCTCTGCGCAGTCACTCCAGTGGAGTCCATGTGGACCTCTATGCCCTTCGTCTTTCAATCCCCTACTGTGCAACTTCCCGGAGCCCAGAGGCCATTTGTCAGAGGTTGGCATGGGTTGTAGAGACAAAGTGTGGGGCATCCCAGGGCACAGTCTATAAGAACTGCTCCCCAGTAATGCAGTAATACCCCTGCAGTGGGACAAAGATGTATCTGATCCTTACCAGACACCCACTGGGAGCATTTGTTGTACTGTAAGAAAAAAGAACAGGCGTCGATCTTGAGGCAAAGATGTTGTCTTTATTGTTGTGTAGCGGATTCAGACTGATCCTGAACATTGAAAACCCAAATCTTTTATGCCAAATCAGTTTGCACACCACAATAAAAAATAAATAATGGAATGGTTCCCAGGGCTCAAAAAAAAAAAAAGACTAAGGAGCCCCTAGGTCCTACAATTAAACAGATATCTTTTTATATCAGTTTATGATTCATGGTAACTGACTAAATCGGTTCATAAATCTTTTGTTTACGAATCTTGCTGTATGCTTTGTTGCATGCTGCAAAAACTGTCTGGCATACGGTTAAAGGGGCTCAGTAACTTCGGGATTTCTTCGCTGTATTCTCGGTTTTTGCTCGCAGGTTTCTCTCTAGAGCTCCCCCCACAGCTTCGGAATAGATATTTGACAACACTGTTGTAAAAACTCGTAGGCGATTCTCGGACACCAGAGGCTAGTAGATCAACGACATCAAAGCAGATGGGACATTCTTTAAAACGTCTTCTTCATTCGGGTTCAAACAGCGTGAGGGAGCGCAATAATGACAGCATTTTAGCAGATTTGTTTTGGCCGTAAAGCAATTGTTTACATCGCGAGACCTGATATCAAGCGAGACTTCCTGACGCGGCGGCCGGCGACCCGCCGGCTCAAAGTTGGAAGTGTGTATTTTCCGCTCACGGGCACCAGGGGGGTGCGAAACGACCACCATTCAACCCGAAATAAGTAATGTAACCATTCCAATGACTCCGAAGCTGTTCAGTTAAGGTAAAAAAGTTACTTAGTTCACCTTTAAAACAAAAATGACATCGGACTGAAACTCATGAAGGCACACCAATTTTACTATTGGTGACCACCCTTTTTCTGGGTTTACCACCCTAGTTTTGAAGGGACACACAAGTATGGACCTGTCTTTGTGTTTATTGAAGTGAAACCACCTGGGGAATGACAAAAAAAACAACAACAATATATACATATATATATATATATTGTTTGTTCCTGCTGGTGAAATGACAGACTTGTTTGCACCAATAATATTAGTCCACGATTCTAGGTTATCATGCTTTGGTTTATCTTTCTTTCTTTCTTTCTTTCTTTCTTTCTTTCTTTCTTTCTTTCTTTCTTTCTTTCTTTCTTTCCTAAATTACTTTCTTTCTTCATAAGGGTTTTCATTTTGTTTGGATGGATGGTCATTTATCATCTGACTGTAAGGGTGTGAAGGGTTTGCTGACCTGGGAAAAAAATCAAAACCATAACTTATTTAATGTGTACAGTATATGTCTCTGGAAATCTAATATGAAGCTAAAGTAACTGTGCAGGCTTAGTGCAAAAATAAATAAGAATGTGGTAAATAAGGATGGAGATTTAGACCATAAAATATTTTTTTTTAGAAATGCACACCTATCAGCTCAGTTTCCCATTGTTATGACTGTAACCTCGTTTCCCTGAGGGAACGAGACGCTGCGTCGAATGACGCTAAGGGAAATGAGCTAGAATCAACCAGGTGTCGATGTAGTTCATGATGCGAATACCCTGCAGACGCAGTGGCGCCAGAGCTGCATCTACGCATTTTGTGAAAGTGCGGGGTGATAGTGCTAGGCCAAACGGAAGAACTCAATATTGGTATTTGCCCACCGAAAGCAAACCTCAGGAAATTCCTGTGATAAGGATGGAAATGTGGAAGTATGCGTCCTTGAGATCTTTCGTGACAAACCAGTCCTTGGATCTGATCTGTGGCACGATTTGTCTCAGTGTTAACATTTTGAACTTTAGCTGCATGACTGATTCGTTCAGAACTCAATTTAGAGCTGCTTCACTAAGGGTCACAAAAAAAAGGGTCACTAAGAGTCTCTGTAACATTAATTTGTGATCTACAGAATCTAAAGCTTTTGATAGATCAACAAATAGAGTAGCACATGACTTTTTACTGTCTAAAGAAGTTATAATATCATTTGAGACTAACATAGCTGCAGTAATGGTGTCCTGTTCTAAAACCTGACTATAATTGTGAAGAATATTATTAACTGACAGAAATTGTTTTAATTGGTCATTTATCAGTGATTCTGAAACGGGCAATCTGGAAATAGGAAGGTAATTATTTGGATCTAAGGGATCTCTGCCCTTTAGTAATGGAGTAACCATTGCCGATTTCCACATTTTTGGTATAACATTGGAGACGCGGCTTAAGTTAAATATAGAGGCTATAGGCTCTTCTACAAGATCAGCTGCCAATTTTAGGAAATAGGGCCTAATTTTAATTCCTGCTTTTTTTTTTTAAGTATCTAAATTTGTTAGAGCTTTGTAAACCTGTGCAGTGGTGATGGGCATGGAATTAAATGATTGTGAAAGGCAGTAGTGAGTAAGTTCAGCAGTTTCCTTAAAGGTATTAACCCCCAAATTAATAGACTCAGAAGTGGAGCCAACTGAGGTAAAATAATTATTAAAAGTATCTGCAATAACTTTTCTGCCCTTAACTACAGTATGATTAATGATCTGGAAATTTAAATGATAGATTTGGTACTGAAGTAGACTTGACTAATTTTCAAAACTTTCTGTCCATATCCTTTTGATTCATCCGGGTTGTTGAATTAATCAACTGTACCAAGCAAAGAGAGTCACAGATCTCTTTAAAAAGATCAGAGGATGACGACAGCCAGTCCCAGTTAAAATCGCCAAGTATAATCAATTCATATTTATTCAAATCATGAATAAAATCTGCAAGTAAAGAACATACCTCACTTGAAGATGTTGAAGGCGTGCGATAAAGTCCAGCCACAATCATATCGGAACCAGAAGGAAGATTTAGTTTGAGCGCTAAAAGTTCAAAGCCATTTGGTTTGCTGAGTGACAGTATGCAGGAACAGTTTAAATTAGATTTCACATATATTGCAACTCCCCCTCCTTTTTTTTTGCACGATCAGATCTGAAGACATTACTGTATATGCATCAATATTAATCATATCATTTGTGATTGATGCTTTTAGCCTTGTCTCAGTAAAGACCATTATGTCTGCACCAGTCGTGTCGGCCCAAACTCTTAAAGAGTCCAATTTATTAATCAGGCTGCACACATTCAGATGAAAAAAAAAAAAAACTTAATCCATTTGAAGATTTGAATTCCTCTGGCATTTGAAGTTGGGCTAACGTTGGACCCGGGTTGGGGTGAACATTACCCGATAATAGAAGCAAGATGAGAACTAACCATGATCTCCTTGCTGGGCCTTCCATCGTTGGATCTTTACAACAGGTAGGCGTCGTATGGGCTGAGAATCTCCTGTTCCCATGCAACCACAAGCAGCGTACTCCACACAATATATCTCCAGAAGAGAATAACGATTCACAAGAAATGTCTCTCCAGTATAGCCAGACCATCGGGCTATGATCACTAAGCAATCCCGGTGCAGTCCCAGCAAACAGATCATGCCACTGAGGCTGCTGACAAAGCGCAGTTACCTCACGATGACTCTCGCTGCTTTCGTCAGTATCCACCAAAAGGCACACCAGTCCCAGATATCCACAATTCAGCAACACAAATAAAACAAAACAATTTATATACGCATTTTAATTTTTAAACATTGTCTGGCCGCACACTATAATTATAAAAAAATATAAAAAAACTATAATTATAACACTTTGATTAAACAATGGAAGACAGACCACCGAACAAGTCTACAAACAAGTCGCCATCTTGGATACGAGGAAACAAGATGCCATCTTTGGCATCTCCCCATAACCGTGCTCTTTATAGTTTGTGATAGAGGAATAGTGAGATGTTTGTGGACTATAAACTCTAAATGAAACTGGTTTATCCCACGTTCTCGACACCTCGTTTTGGAGATCGGGGAAAAATGGAAGGCCCTGGCGTTGAGGTTGTGAACGAGAGGGCAGGAAGCGTTCGCCTAGTTTGCTTCTAGAACGAACGTCCTGCTTATCTGCCAGCCAATCGATGCTTAATCTTTCAACCGCTCTAGTTACAACCTCAACAAGCTCCTCAAAAGCATGAGATTGAGGTGGTGAGTCCTCAGCATCTCCTGCTTCGGCACTAAAAACATCTAGTTCCTCAGACCTAGATAGCTGCAGTGTCGGTGCCTCAATCAGAGCAGTAGTAACCACAGCGCGTGCTTCCAAACCCTGAGAGAAGGCACTGGGTCGCCATCTTTTTATATATTTAGTGACAATACAACACCAAATAGACAAAAACAGTTTCACACAGAGCGCTTGTGAAGACACAGAAGCTAGCGCTGCTTTGTTTGGGCAGGCTTTATAGTTTCCTAGTTCATGACATCACCCAGCTCTGACATTCCGCCACACCATTGGACTGATTTCACATGTTTAAAGACATCATCACGCAAAGCGTTCCCTTTGCGTCAATCGACGCAGTGCGAGTTCCCTTCAAAAGGGAACAGTGAGTTATTTAAATTCAGCAATACATCAATATACATGATTTATGTTCACACACAGTCTGTCAGTAGTTTATTTTTCATAAGTAGAGCATTTTCATGCAAATTCCTTTCACTTTCCTCTCAAGGATTACTTTTACTTCAAGTAGTTAGACAGTCAAAATATTTTACCTTCAATAATCTTTGAAATTCCTCTGGAAACTTAAAGTTTCCAATCAAGTTTCCAAAGTTTTTTATATGTAAATGTGGTGTTTTCCAAGTTGTTTAAAGCATTTGTAAGGATGCTGATTGTCAGAAGGCTGCTGTTTGACTCCGAGATGATAGACAAGAACATGGCTTGTGTAACATTAGCAACACATTATTAGCTGTTTGATAACGTAGTCAAGTAAAAGGCTAATTATATTAATTACCGTTATGTGTCTGACGTTGTAAAGAGCGATACCATTGTGCAGCGTTTATTACAGTAAAGTTTAGCGAGTGAATCAGGTATTCTGAGCTAGTGTGAGTGAGTGGAGGTGGGGCTCATTTGCATATTTATGTATTCATGTATACTAAATGAAGCAAGGGCGTAGAGTTACACTCAAGCAATTTTAAGGTATGAAGAAAAAAAAAACTTTGTCATATTGGTGATCAAAGATGAGTTTTAAGGAATAAAATTATTGACTACAGGGGGACTTTAAGGTTTGAATGTCACGGCTGAATGAACGAGAGACGAGGATTCAAATGCAGAGGAGATTTATTCCACACAAACAGATAGGATACAAACTCAAGACACAACTAGCCAGCGGGAAGGAACATCAGGAACAGGTAACTCAGACAACGAACCAGCACAGGACTACAAACACAAGGAAGCTAAATAGGGGAACAAACAAAGGAGGGTAATGAGACTAACAGGTGGGATAAATTAACCAATAATCAAATAACAAGCTGGGAGGGGCTAGACAATAGACACGAGCACATGGCTCAACATAACAAACACCCATGTGCAGCACAAGACAGGACAGGCATGTGACATTACCCCCTCCCTACGGAGCGGCTACCAGACGCTCCATAAGACCAGGGCGGGACGGGAGGGACAGACCAGGGCGGGACGGGAGGGACAGACCAGGGCGGGACAGGGGAAAAAAAAAATGTCTGGGACACCAGAGTGGTCCACAGGGTTCAGGAGGCCAGGACGGGGCAGGCTGTGCAAACGGCCAGGGTGGAGACTTTCCTTCGGGCGGCCAGGGCGGAGACTTTCCCTCGGGCGGCCAGGGCGGAGACTTTCCCTCGGGCGGCCAGGGCGGAGACTTTCCCTCGGGCGGCCAGGGCGGAGACGGCAGTTCATCGGGCGGCCAGGGCGGAGACGGCAGTTCATCGGGCGGCCAGGGCGGAGACTTTCCCTCGGGCGGCCAGGGCGGAGACGGCAGTTCATCGGGCGGCCACGGCGGAGACGAACCCTCGGGAGACCAGGAAGTAGACGACCCTTCAAGCGACCATGGCACAGGAACCGACCCCAACTCAGGAACAGGAACCGACACCGGCTCAGGAACTGGCACCGACACCACCAGCTCAGGAACTGGCACCACTGGAACTGGCCCTGGAACTGGCACCACCGGCTCAGGAACTGGCACCGACACCCCCAGCTCAGGAACTGGCACCGACACCACCGGCTCAGGAACTGGAACCACCGGAACTGACAGTGGAACTGGCACCACCGGAACTGGCACTGGAACTGGCACCAACGGCTCAGGGACTGGAACTGGCACTGGAACTGGTACCACCGGCTCAGGCACTGGAACTGGCACCACTGGAACTGGCACTGGCACCACCGGCTCAGGCACTGGAACTGGCACTGGAACTGGTACCACCGGCTCAGGCACTGGAACTGGCACCACTGGAACTGGCACTGGAACTGGTACCACCGGCTCAGGCACTGGAACTGGAACCACCGGCTCAGGCACTGGAACTGGCACCACTGGAACTGGCACCACCGGCTCGGGCACTGGAACTGGCCCCTCTGGCTCGGGCACTGGAACTGGCACCACCGGCTCGGGAACTGGCACCACCGGCTCAGGAACAGACACCACCGGCCCAGGAACAGACACCACCGGTCCAAGTGTGTGCGTAGCCCACACACACCACATGGCTGTGGCCATAATGGCTAGTGTCGCGGTCACTAAGGGCTCAGGAACAGGCACCACCGGCACAGAAACAGACACAAGCACAGACACTGGCTCCGGCTCAGGAACAGACACTGGCTCCGGCTCAGGAACAGACACTGGCTCCGGCTCAGGAACAGACACTGGCTCCGGCTCAGGAACAGACACTGGCTCCGGCTCAGGAACAGACACTGGCTCCGGCTCAGGAACAGACACTGGCTCCGGCTCAGGAACAGACACTGGCTCCGGCTCAGGAACAGACACTGGCTCCGGCTCAGGAACAGACACTGGCTCCGGCTCAGGAACAGACACTGGCTCCGGCTCAGGAACAGACACTGGCTCCGGCTCAGGAACAGACACTGGCTCCGGCTCAGGAACAGACACTGGCTCCGGCTCAGGAACTGACACCACCGGCTCAGGAACTGACACCACCGGCTCAGGAACTGGAACAGACACCACCGGCTCAGGAGCAGACACCACCGGCTCAGGAACTGGAACTGGCACCACCGGCTCAGGCACTGGAACTGGCACCACTGGAACTGGCACCACCAGCTCAGGCACTGGAACTGGTACCACCGGAACTGGTACTGGAACTGGCACCACCGGCTCAGGCACTGGAACTAGCACCACTGGAACTGGCACTGGAACTGGCACCACCGGCTCAGGCACTGGAACTGGCACCACCGGCTCAGGTCCTGGAACTGGCACCACCGGCTCAGGCTCAGGAACAGACACCGGCTCGACAGCGGCCATCTTGTCAGGGGACACAGGCTCGGCAGGCATGATGTGAACAGGCTCGGCGGCGGCCATCTTGTCCAAAGACACAGGCTCGGCAGGCGTGACGTGAACAGGCTCGGCGGCGGCCATCTTGTCCGAAGACACAGGCTCGGCAGCCGTGACGTGAACAGGCTCGGCGGCGGCCATCTTGTCCGAAGACACAGGCTCGGCAGGCGTGACGTGAAAAGGCTCGGCGGCGGCCATCTTGTCCGAAGACACAGGCTCGGCAGGCGTGACGTGAACAGGCTCGGTGGCGGCCATCTTGTCCGAAGACACAGGCTCGACAGGCACCACCGGAACTGGGACCACCGGAACTGGGACCACCGGAACAGTTACGGAGGGAGCCTTTCTCCTCCTCCTATGTTTCGGGACCACCGGAACTGGGATCACCGGAACTGGGACCACCGGAACTGGGACCACCGGAACTGGGACCACCGGAACTGGGACCACTGGATTCGGGACCACCGGAACAGTTACAGAAGGAGTCTTTTCCCTCCTCCTGTGTTTCGGGACCACCGGAACTGGGACCACCGAAACTGTGACCACCGGAGTTGGGACCACCAGAACAGGCATGGAGGAAGTCTTTCTCCTCCTCCTCCGTCTCGGGATCAGTGGTGAAGGCTCTCCTTTCCGCTGATCGTCATCGGCCATGGTCCTCTCCTCCTCCCAAGTCCTTTGAGCGCATCTGGCGAAGTACTCAAATAAGGAGATTGAAGAACCCTTCTCCTCTCCCTGAGGAAAAACCTCACTCCGCTGAATCCACATATTGGCTGGTTCGTTCTGTCACGGCTGAATGAACGAGAGACGAGGATTCAAATGCAGAGGAGATTTATTCCACACAAACAGATAGGATACAAACTCAAGACACAACTAGCCAGCGGGAAGGAACATCAGGAACAGGTAACTCAGACAACGAACCAGCACAGGACTACAAACACAAGGAAGCTAAATAGGGGAACAAACAAAGGAGGGTAATGAGACTAACAGGTGGGATAAATTAACCAATAATCAAATAACAAGCTGGGAGGGGCTAGACAATAGACACGAGCACATGGCTCAACATAACAAACACCCATGTGCAGCACAAGACAGGACAGGCATGTGACATTGAAGGTCCATATCCAAGTGGGTATCTGTAACATGTTTTGTTGATCAGGGAAGGAGGAGGCTTTATCCTTCCAGAGCTCCTTCATCGGACTCGAGACCAGCGTCACACCACCGGCCTCGCTCTATTTCCACGGCTCTCAGCCCTGTCCTGCTTGCTACAGTAACTCATAACTATTTAAGCTGTTTCCATGGACTTGCACTTTGTTGGGTTATTAGCTATTGGCTTAAGATGCATGTAAATGAAGGTGCTGAAACCCTATTGTTTTTTGTTAGGCTTTTTTTATTCTACTATTCATTTTCTTCCCTGAAAGTGTACCCGACTTGGTGGGATGATCAGAAATCCCCACCTTAAATTGCTAAATGATCAGCCATTTTTATCAATGTGAATGGCAAAGTCTGTAATACCAATAGACTAAATGTCCAATAAGAAATCTTTTTAGGTTTCAGTTTGGCATCAGTGTAAACGGTTCAGTAGCTTTTTATAAAATTCAGTAGCTAATATACAAAGAAAATGTATGGCAGAATATATGGCAATTGTATCACTGATTCATCTACATGAGCTATTGGTGTTTAAACCCTGAGGATTGCTGCTTGCCCCCAGATTTTAGTTTGTTTAATTACACAATTTATTTGTTTAAAATTATGATGCATTTTGGATGTTTTATTATTGAAAATTGCAGCATTACATTGACAAAGGTGACAGCATGGCAATGACAGTCTAAGGAAAGGCAAAGGTAAACATTTATCTTTTTCCTGTCTTCTAATCGCAGATCGGCTAAATCCCCTGGCAGTGACTTCCCTCGAGCTGGAATTCCAGTTTCTGGAAATAAAGCTGCTGATGGTAAGTGCTCAGTGCATTCCCAAGAGAAGATAAATTGATTCAATACTGTAGGTTTAGAAGCTGCCGCAGTGGCCGTTGTGGGAACGCTGGTGACAGATTTGCAGTGCTAATTGAGCATACACATAGGTGCAGGATGCCTGTTTATGAAAGGTAATTGTGACACCGACAGGCAGCCTTTAGCATGTCGTCTTTCATAGAATAAATAATTTGGTGCAGATATTAGTGTCTTTTGACTGTTGACTCTAATAGGCCTCCTACTGTACGTCTTATTCAACTTATTCGTCTTGCTACTTACTAGGCAGTGGCAGGTGGCATTATGGTATTTAATTGGAAAGAACAGAGCAGACGTTTACTGGAGGAAACATTGACATTTTTTTATTTCAATGCTTTTGCGTTCTCTCACAAAAGTTTTGCTTTCCTCCGAGAAACTTTGCATTCGAATGCAAAGTTTCTCGGAAAAATGCAAACAATTTGCGAGCGAAAGCTAAGTTTCTCGTGGGACATAACACATTTTTGAGAGAACACAAAGTTTCTCGGGGAACGCAACACTTTTACAAGAGAACATAAGTCATTAGGCTTTGACTTATTTTTTTTCCTCCCATCTAATTTTTTTTTCCCATGTCCCTTCAGGGGCTCCGTAGAAATCTGTAAGCAAGCTGAGTCATCAATATTTTGATCACTTTTAGAGAAAGACTGTGAAATTTTAATGTATATGTTTGGTAATTAATTTAGTTAATTTTGTCAACTTTTAGGAATAGATAACTAAAAAACACAAAACTCTTTTTCATGAGATTTCAATCGACAGATTTCAAATTAAAACAAATATACAATTTGCCTCTGGCACCTATTTAATCAGAAAGTGCAATAGATCAGATGAGCTGTTTATATTTTTAGCATTTAAAGACAGGATCTGTGTAGAGCACATGGATGTAGTCGTAAAATGCACATCATCTAAATGCAGGCTAGCTTTAGGGTAAAATCCATGTTATTTCCACAAAATTATATATAATATCGACTGCATTATGTTAGAACAGCACAAGTCCAATCTCTGTATTTATGAAGACACTGCCGTCTCCTGACATTAGGTTTCTTCTGTATGGTGGACATGATTGCTGTCATGGGAGGAATGAGCGAATGCACTGCCATGAATAATTGAGTTTGGCAGAGAAAACGCTTGCTCTTTATGAGTTGGTCTTGGCAAGATGTCATTGGGAAGAACATTATGCTCCACAGTGAGATTGAAAGTACTGACCAAATAAAGGACAGCTTTGTTTTAGCCTAAAATAGTCCAGTGGCCTAATTATGCAATGATAGTGTTATTTTTGGAGTTAAAACCGAGATGACCAGATGTCATTCTGTCACATACTGGCTCTAGTTTTTGAAAGACTTTCTGAATGCAACTTTAGAAATAATCAGCAATTTTTAAGTTTTCTGCAGGGGCAGTTCTAAGCGTGTCAACAAGCTTGACTTGAGCGATCCATCTACTTCAGCAACTCCAAATCCAGTGTCTCCAAATCCAGCAATCTCATATGTTTGCTGCTGTTATAATCAGAGTATTTTTTAGTTCATAGATCATTGTTTCATTGTGTAGCAATTCATCAGTGTATCTGTAATGATACAGGTTTTATAATTATTCCCATTGCAGGAGCTTTATTGTATAAGACACAGTGAAGATTCGTGGAAGCTGCATAGGATTACCAAAGGCAATTATTCAATGGTAAGTACGATCACAGTCTTTAGTATGCTGCAGATGACAGAACACAGGTAGTCTTCACAGGATGGAATATACACAGTCTAGAAACCGGGCAGTGGAACATAACTCAGGCAAGTATAAAAGATAGTGATAATCACTGTCTTTTCAGTGTGCAATCCATATAAAGCAGAAAGCTGCATTAACAGGAGGACATCAATCTAGAACTTTACTCAGGTTAGTATCCACAGGTTAAATAGGCCACAGACATTGGCACACAGCAGAAAGCATAACTCTGGAGAGTATTTACAGGTAGATTCCACAAAAGTCTTTGCAACACATCAAAACTAACTACGGGCTGTGTCAACAGGTCACTTATTTTAGTCCTTGTTAAATGATATTAAACATAACTCAGGGCTGAATTCTCAGGTAAATCCATGAACTGTCTTTGCAGGATAACACCTCAGGTTGATATTCATAGCCAATGTCTTTCAATCAGTCAGAAAACAGAGGGCAGACTGCATCTCTAGCAGGTACACAAATAATTAACTTAACTTGAAATCCATTCGGAGAATAATACAAATGTCACAGTGTCTGGTTTATGTTCCCTGAGTGTCCACTAGAGGTCTTCTTCCCGCACGGTGTCCTACACTCTGTTACTACATTTCCCATGATCCTGTCTGTCACTGAGTGTTCATTGTGTTCAGCTGTTTCTCGTCACCTCGTTCAGCACTTGTGTATATATACCCTGTCAGTTTCAGTGTTTGTCACGGAGTCCTTGTTTAATGTCCTCACACTTCTGGTCCTGTTTGCTGCCTGTTCTTGTTCGTGTTTTATGTTCTTGGATTGACTTATTGGATTTTGACCATTTGCCTGAACTGATTGTGAGTACGGATTACCCCAATAAATTAACTGCACTTGGATCTCTGTCTTTTGTGTGTGATCCGTGACAGAAGGACTCCGTCACCTAAGAGATCCAGCATGATGGGGTTCTGTATCCTCCCTCCTGCCACGGAGAAAGAGAGGATGGGGCGTGTCCAAAATTTGATGAGCTTTCATCAGCAGGGCCTGCCGGTGGGTGGCCTACTTCAGTAATTTTGAACGCTCTCGAGGGGAATGGGATACAATGAGGCAGCATTAAAAGAAATTTTTAATACCTGTCTTGATGACCCATTGCCAGGGTGGGAGATGAAGGGTCTGGAAGTCTTGGACTTTTTAGGATTTACCAGATACCTTGAGCATCGGAGTCAGTGGGATACAGCAGTCACGTCTGGGTCTCCTGAGAAGATGACCGACACACCTGAGCTGGTGAGTGGAACTTCCCCTAAGGCGGTGGGCTTGATGCTACCGTCTTGCCATCGTAGGCGGAGAAGGAGGAGGAAGGTCACGTCTGCCGATCCAGAGACTGAGCTTCACGTCACGTCTGCCGACCCAGAGAACGTTCACGTCACGTCTTCCGAGCCTATGTCTTCGGACAAGAGGGCCGCCACCGAGCCTGTGTCTTTGGACAAGATGGCCGCCGCCGAGCCTGTTCATGTCACGTCTGCCGAGCCTGTTCATGTCACGTCTGCCAAGCCTGTTCACGTCACGCCTGCCGAGCCTGTGTCTTCGGACAAGATGGCTGTGTCTTCGGACAAGATGGCCGCCGCCGAGCCTGTTCACGTCATGCCTGCCGAGCCTGGGTCTTCGGACAAGATGGCCGCCGCCGAGCCTGTTCACGTCATGCCTGCCGAGCCTGTGTCCCCTGACAAGATGGCCGCCGTCGAACCTGTGTCTGTTCCTGAGCCTGAGCTTGTGGTGTCTGTTCCTGAGCCTGAGCTGGTGGTGTCTGTTCCTGAGCCTGAGCCGGTGGAGCCAGTTCCTGAGCCTGAGCCGGTGGAGTCTGTTCCCGAGCCGGTGGAGTCTGTTCCCGAGCCGGTGGAGTCTGTTCCCGAACCGGTGGTGCCAGTTCCAGTGCCCGAGCCGGTGGTGCCAGCATGATGGGGTTCTGTATCCTCCCTCCTGCCACGGAGAAAGAGAGGATGGGGCGTGTCCAAAATTTGATGAGCTTTCATCAGCAGGGCCTGCCGGTGGGTTGTCTACTTCAGTCATTTTGAACGCTCTCGAGGGGAATGGGATACAATGAGGCAGCATTAAAATAAATTTTTAATACCTGTCTTGATGACCCATTGCCGGGGTGGGAGATGAAAGGTCTGGAAGTCTTGGACTTTTTGGGATTTACCAGATACCTTGAGCATCGGAGTCAGTGGGATACAGCAGTCACGTCTGGGTCTCCTGAGAAGATGACCGACACACCTGAGCTGGTGAGAGGAACTTCCCCTAAGGCGGTGGGCTTGATGCTACCGTCTTGCCATCATAGGCGGAGAAGGAGGAGGAAGGTCACGTCTGCCGATCCAGAGACTGAGCTTCACGTCATGTCTGCCGACCCAGAGAACGTTCACGTCACGTCTGCCGAGCCTATGTCTTCGGACAAGAGGGCCGCCACCGAGCCTGTGTCTTTGGACAAGATGGCCGCCGCCGAGCCTGTTCATGTCACGTCTGCCGAGCCTGTTCATGTCACGTCTGCCGAGCCTGTTCATGTCACGTCTGCCGAGCCTGTTCATGTCACGTCTGCCGAGCCTGTTCATGTCACGTCTGCCGAGCCTGTTCATGTCACATCTGCCGAGCCTGTTCATGTCACGTCTGCCGAGCCTGTTCATGTCACGTCTGCCGAGCCTGTTCATGTCACGTCTGCCAAGCCTGTTCACGTCACGCCTGCCGAGCCTGTGTCTTCGGACAAGATGGCTGCCGCCGAGCCTTTTCACGTCACGTCTGCCGAGCCTGTGTCTTCCGACAAGATGGCCGCCGCCGAGCCTGTTCACGTCACGCCTGCTGAGCCAGTGTCTTCGGACAAGATGGCCGCCGCCGAGCCTGTTCACGTCACGCCTGCCGAGCCTGGGTCTTCGGACAAGATGGCCGCCGCCGAGCCTGTTCACGTCATGCCTGCCGAGCCTGTGTCCCCTGACAAGATGGCCGCCGTCGAACCTGTGTCTGTTCTTGAGCCTGAGCCGGTGGTGTCTGTTCCTGAGCCTGAGCCGGTGGAGCCAGTTCCTGAGCCTGAGCCGGTGGAGTCTGTTCCTGAGCCGGTGGTGCCAGTTCCAGTGCCCGAGCCGGTGGTGCCAGTTCCAGTGCCCGAGCCGGTGGTGCCAGTTCCAGTGCCCGAGCCGGTGGTGCCAGTTCCAGTGCCCGAGCCGGTGGTGCCAGTTCCAGTGCCCGAGCCGGTGGTGCCAGTTCCAGTGCCCGAGCCGTGGCCGCCCGAGGGGTCTTCGCCGCCGCGGCCGCCCGAGGGGTCGTCTGCTTCGCCGCGGCCGCCCGAGGGGTCGTCTGCTTCGCCCTGGCCGCCCGATGGGTCGTCTGCTTCGCCCTGGCCGCCCGATGGACTGTCTGCTTCACCCTGGCTGCCGGCTAAGCTGTTCCCCCCCTATTCCTGTTCCCCTCCATGGACCTGGCCCCCCATCCCGCCCCCTGATTCTCCACCATTTCACCTTCCGCCTGGACTCTTGTTTTGTTTGTCTTGGAGCGTCTGGTAGCCGCTCCGTAGAGGGGGGGGTTATGTCACAGTGTCTGGTTTATGTTCCCTGGGTGTCCACTAGAGGTCCTCTTCCCGCACGGTGTCCTACACTCTGTTACTACATTTCCCATGATCCTGTCTGTCACTGAGTGTTCATTGTGTTCAGCTGTTTCTCGTCACCTCGTTTAGCACTTGTGTATATATACCCTGTCAGTTTCAGTGTTTGTCACGGAGTCCTTGTTTAATGTCCTCACACTTCTGTTCCTGTTTGCTGCCTGTTCTTGTTCGTGTTTTATGTTCTTGGATTGACTTATTGGATTTTGACCATTTGCCTGAACTGATTGTGAGTACGGATTACCCCAATAAATTAACTGCACTTGGATCTCTCTCTTTTGTGTGTGATCCGTGACAACAGAGTTCGGTCCAGACAAGATGAGCAAGGACACTCATAACAAGCGTTAAAGCTCTGGGAAGTGCGAGCATGTGAATCAACATATGAGTCCAGGGTGATTGTGACAGTATCATTGTCAATTAATATATACAGTCAAATAAATGATGTTATTTTGAACTTTCTATTCATCAAAGAATTCTGAAAAAAATGTATCATGGTTTCCACAAAAATATTAAGCAGCACAACTGTTTTAAAATTTTGATCTCCAAATCAGCATATTAGGATCATGTGAGACTGAAGATGGGAGTAATGGCTGCTGAAATAATAACACATACATTTTAAAGTATACATTAAAATAGAAAACAGTTATTTTAAATTGTAATAACAATATTACTTTTTTACTTTTTTTTTTTAGCAAATAAATGCAGCCTTAGAGAGCATAAGAGACTCAGAAATAATATCTATACTCCAGATGTTAAATGTTATAGTCTAGAACCACCACTGCCTTTCTAAAACCTTTAAAACATTGTCTTGAACAATACTGTAGATAAGTCTTTCTTTTGGTCAAAATTTTTAGATTTTGTAAAAGGATCAGCCATAGCTCTGTCTGCACTTATCCTATATCTTTGAGAGAAAATCTCTTAATTGGGCTTTCATGGCACCATATTTCTATGTAACTCTTAGACAGCTGCCTCGCACAGTGGGTGGAAAAACATCCACACCCTTCAGCCATTATTGCTCTCTGATTTCTCTGACAGGGAAATTACCTTTACACCCCCGATTAACATACGACCATTAACTCCTTTTCTGTCGTGGCCTTGGTACTGTTAAATCTATATCTAGGAATTGTGACTGTCTCGACCCCATGTCTCTTTTCCATGCTCTAATAATTATAGTTGAAGATGTAATGGATTGCTACAGTGTGAGTCGCCAGCATTAGTTTGGTATTAAAGGTCACCACAGTGCATTCAGCGTAATTTAGCGTTTGTGTGTGATAGGAATCACCTGAATGCATGCACTGCATTTTTTGTATGGACAGTTGCCATGCACATTTTACTGCCATAGTTTTATTCCACTACAGGTGACAAAAGTGACTTGGGAATGTTCAAAATGTTCCTATTTCTTTGAGGGAGTCAGTTCACGCTTTACATTCTCATTGCATGAGAAGTTACTATTAACGTAGTAGTTCATGCTTACTCGTCCTTATGTTGTTTTAATCCTATGACCTTAAATAATTTATAGTGGCACATGTATGTTCTGTTTAGTTCAGTTTCTGTCATGTCTGTATTAGTTCTCATTAGTCACCTATAGTATCTAATTAGTTGAGTCTTGTCAGCTGTTCCCGTTTAGTGTCCTCATTTACTGTGTATTTATACTCCCTGTTCTGTTCAGTCCTTATCGGTTATTGTTTGTGTGAACGTGGTCGTGTACCCTCTGAGTTTCTCATTTAATTAAAATACTTTGTATCTATCACCATCTCCTTTGTCATACACCTTTCTACAGCCACCAGACGCGTTACATGTATGGGCCTTTTTATTTCAATTTTATTTTCCCAATTGTAATTTTGGAAGAAAAAAAAAATATATATATATACCTGGCAAAAAAAGAAAATGGAAAAAAAGGGACCAAGCCAAAAATAGCAAGATATTTAGGGGTCTTTTAATGGTGTTAACCATTTTAATCACAAATGTCTCGTCAGGAAATTAGCAAGAATTGCACAAATACTGTAGATAAAGTAACCTGGCACAGAGACGCCTTCCCAACGGCTTTTTACAGGAAGAAGAGTCAGTGTTTTTCCACTCAATGTTAATGGCTTCAGTCAGTTCATGAGTAGTTGAAAAATGTCTCCCAGTTCATTCGAGTTTAATGTGAGACCAAATATTCACTATTGGGTTCAAATCTGGACTCTGACCAGGCCAAAACGTGAGCTTGATGGACTTGTCTCAAGCCATTTCTTGGTTGTCTTTGCAATTTGGGCAAGAGCATTGTCATGTTGAAAAATGACAGCTGATCATTGCTCTTTAGATAACAATATACACCGATGAGCCAAAACATTATACCACCTGCTTAAGATGCTGTTCACATGTCGCATCTTTTACGTGCTCAAGTTCGATATTTTAAATGTAGACATGTGAAAAGCACGCTCAAATAGAGAGCAACAACTTTGAGACGCTCATGCGGTGCAGCACGCTCGTTTTTTTCCAGGCGCATCAACATCTCATTGCGATGAAAAAATCTAAACTTTTCAGAATGCTGTAAGCGCACCACAGGTCATGTGACAAGAACAATCCAATCAGCTTTCCATAACAACATCGGAAGCTCAGCCAAGATGGACAAACTGCGGATCATAGCTGTACAGGGTGTGTGTTTTATTGCTCATCTCCATTAATATAGTAGTAGAGCTAATGCAAGGGCTGGAAATCCATTTATGCTTTGCTTGAACTTCTTCATCTTCATGGAGAACGCGGCTCATGGTTGCTTGGCAACAGCAGACACCACAGGAGCGCGCTTTTGAAAAGAGGAGAAAGTGGTGCAGTCGGCATATTCCACACGTTTTTAAACGCGACGTAAATGGCCTGTGATGATCCAAGGGGCTGTGGTGTTTTGTTTTGTCCAGTAGGTGTCTCTGGGTAACACTTTTTGTGTCTTCAGGTTGAATGCTTCTACGCAGGTGTGGAAAATTGACGGTGATTAACCATGCTGCTTATAAGATGCTGGCTTTCTCACCCTTGGGGGGTGAAAAGATTGGGGCTTGGTCTCTGTTGGTCTTGCTGCTTGGTGGACATGCTGACTTTCTCACACTCTCCAGTCCAAGGCTTGATGTTGTTGTTTTTGTATCTTTAGATTTTGTCTTTTACTTATGTCTGTTTTCTAATCAAAATACTTATTTGTGCAAATTTGATTATGTTGTTTGGCCTCCCCATTCATGTTACTGCTCCTTGAGCCAAGGGGTTGTAACATATGGGGGCTCGTCCGGGAGCAACTAAATTGGCTTAGGGTTTGGATAATTCTTTAATTAGAATTATGATTTGGATTTTTTTTTTTGATTAGTGGTTTTTGGACTGGAGAGAGAGAATTGTCCAACAGTTGCATCAAATTGCTTAGATGTTGCGGTTTAGACTGCATAAGCCAAAAATAACCCCGCGTTAGGCTGAAGAGCGCTTAATGTTTTTTGTTATTTTAGTTTGTTATTTTTGTTCGTTGTTTTTGGTGCGTCGGACGCGGGTAGACTGGTTAGCAGTTGAGCTGCATGTGGGCGTGCCGAAGACCAGGGTTGAGTATAATTAGTTGTGTATATATTATTTAGATACGGGTTGGCTTTAACAAATTTTTCTGGCAGTTGAAGTGTGAACTGTTGGCTTTGGTGAGTATTAATATTTTGTTGTTCAAATGTTCTTTTAGCAAAAAAGTCAGGTAAAAATGGATTTGTTACAGGACTTTTTTGTTGCTCCTACGATGGGTAAATTAGAGCGTCTTTCAAAAGAGCAATTATTTAAAGTAGCTGAACATTTCGAGTTTGAATTGGCTTTAACAAAAAGTACTAAGGTAAAACCTCTGCAAGGGGCTGTAGAGGAGAAATTAAGAGAGATGTTAGTTTTGACTTCAGAGACACAGTCTGATGAAGAGGTGACACCTGAAGGTACTTCAACACCTCATGCGTTGTTAGATCCTAACAGGTTAACCTATGAACAACAGTTAGAAATCCTTAGTATACAAAAATAAAGAACGTGAATTGGACAGACAACTTGAATTACAGAAATTGAAAAGCCAAGAGCGAGAACAAGAACGCAAAATTTGAAACATTAAGAATGTAAAAAAAATGGAAGAGGTGAAATTAGCTCAGGAGGCGGAACAGTTAAAATTGATCGGACAAGGAAAGTTTTCTGGTGGTAATGTTGATTCCTCAAATGATCAGGAAATTGCAGGGGCGAGTGGAAATCGAATGACCAGTCTTGTACAGATGATTAAACTCTTACCTAAATTCAATGATCGAGATCCAGATGTGTTTCTTTCTCTATTTGAAAACTTGGCTGAGGATAGGGGATGGAATGGTGCTGAACGTACACTCTTACTACAAAGTGTTTTGGAAGGAAAAGCTCAGGAAGCCTTCATTTCACTCTCTTCTGAAAACCGAAAGAACTATAAAGTAGTAAAAGAGGCTGTTTTGAAAGCCTATGAACTTGTCCCTGAAGCGTATCGGCGACGTTTTAGAGGTTGGAGAAAAGATGAGCATAAAACACGCGTTGAAGTGGCAAGGGAATTGGCAAGTCTTTTTAATCGTTGGCGTACATCATTGTGTGTTAGTACCTTTGAAGAGCTTTCTAATCTAATAGTTTTGGAGCAGTTTAAAGATATTATTCCAGAGCATGTTGCTATGTATAGTAAATTAACATAAAGTGACAACGGCTGCTGAGGCTGCCATTCTTGCGGACGAATATGTACTAATCCACAAAAACACCAGTGATTATTTTTATAAAAAGCCAAGTAACAGCGGAAATGCAGTGAGAATCCGAACAAATCCGAGTACATTGGAAAAGTAGATCCAGTTTCGAGTTGCAGGTATTGTTTGGAAAAGGGTCATTGGAAAAAGGAATGCCCTATATTGAGAAATAAGTTCAAATCCATGGATACAAAGGCCGTTGGTCTCGCGTCTAATACCGCATTAAGTTGAAAATTAGATACCTTGTCACAAGCTCACGAGTAATCTATAACACTGCTGTTGGTTCTTGTCTTTTGTTTCTTTCACCCCATTTGTGTTCTTAAGGCACCTGAGAGCATTGAGAGGTGGAGTTGATAAGGGGTAAGTGGTGAAGGAGAGAGGGTAAGTGGATCCAATAGTTTTGTTTGAATTTTAAGTCTGGTAAAATTTTTATCCTGTGATGGATTATGTTCTTTGTATGTGTTGTGTTTCATGTATTATGTTTACAGAGTACCTTTTTATAAGGGCCTCTGTCTTTGGGAGGGAGGTGTGATGATCCAAGGGGCTGTGGTGCTTTGTTTTGTCCAGTAGGTGTCTCTGGGTAACACTTTTTGTGTCTTCAGGTTGAATGCTTCTACGCAGGTGTGGAAAATTGACAGTGATTAACCCTCTGGGGTCTAATGTGTTTTTGGGGTCCTTGAGATGTTCTGACATGCCCTGACATTTGTGCTTTTTTTCAGTTGCTTATAAACATATTAATGGCAAAAAAAAATTACACACTATTTAGCACAAACAGGGCTACCATAATATGTGAGCAACAAGAATGTACATGTCTGCATTTTTGAGAGAATAATGTTTATGCGTGGTTATTGAAAAAAACTAAAAACTAAAGTTTCTGAAATAAGGCCATAAAACACATTCTAAATATGTGCCAATAAGACTTTTGTCTAATGGATGTCATCACCTAGTGTTTTTTCTTCAAAATGATGTGAAAATCACCCTGCCTTATCATTCACATAACACAATACATTGATTTGAATTTTGCAAAGCACTTTCTGTTTGGAAAGGCAATATGCGGAGTGGGCGTCAGCGATCATGCATATTTAGTGGTTCACACCTGAAGAGACAATGGGGCCTGCATACTTAATTAGCCATTCATTCAGGTGAGTCACTGAGCCACAAGAATGCAAGAGCAACAGTTGGAAGCATCTCAATTCTTTTTTATTTTTCCACATATTGTGCTTGCAATTTGGCCTATAATATCCAAGGAAAACATGTCTAGTAATTGTGCAGTTAATTCTCAAACTGTATTTTCAGTTTTGGAATATTTATCCTCTCCCCAAATTTGTCACTAATAAAACACAATAAAAATTATTTAAAGAAAATGCTTATATTTACCTTTTAATAGTTTGTTTACATCTACCTTGTAAATATATATTTTTTATTAAAAAGGTTACAATTACAACAACAATTCAAGTGTAATCTTTCTTTGTAAAAACTAAAGTATGCATTTTATCATACATATTTCAAAGGTAAGGATTTGATTGATTATTTGATAACTTTATTTTTGACAAAACATACTATATTTAACATGAGCAAATATTGGCAAACAAAAGCTTATTTGAGGTGGCAGATATTTTACAGTAAAAATGTATAATCTATCCAAAACTAATCAACGAAATGTTGTCTTTCATATGTCTGTAACATAGGTCTTTCATTTTTATTATAAGAAATATAAATGTTAATTTGCAGTTTAATACGTTGCTTATACAAATACATTTTATTTCAACATATTTCAGTCGATTTTTACTCAGTATAGCAATACAGTTTGCTAAAACCGAAACATTCATTCACAAACAGAAACGCCTGACTGTAACATTGTTTTTATGAAATATTAGGGCATTTAAATGTTAATTTTCAGTTTAATACGTTGCTTATACAAATAGCCTACATATTATTTCAACATATTTCTGTCGATTTTTACTCAACTCAGTATAGCAATACAGTTTGCTAAAACATCATCATTCATTCACACAGAGACGCAATTTAAATTTAAACTGTCTTTTTGCGAGCTGTGATAAACAGCGCGCATCTCTGCGGCTGCCGTTCATTCATTCACAGAAACGCGATTAACTTGAGAAGGAAAAAAAACTTACTACATATTCGGATCCTCTCTCCTGCAATACCTGCACTCTGAGGTAGATTTTCCATTATTATTATTCCTCACAGCGCTGCCAGATGGTGTAAACACGTAGGCTACGATGATATGATTCAACTTGTGTTTTCTCGAGCTGATATGGGGGGCGTTCACAGGTTTGCTTGGATTGCTATAATTTGCGTTTGAATAGCACGCGCTCTCCGTGGGCGGAGTCACATTACCTTTGAATGAGCTCTAATTAGCTCGACTGGAATCGCTCTCTTTTAATACAGATTTCACAAGATGAGAATATTTGTTTTTTATATAAATTACCTAATTTAAAAGAAGATAATTCAAGCTTCATGCCTGTGTGTCTGTATGCCTGTTTGACTGAGTATTCGCTGAGTTACAGTTCATTTTCGGACGCGTTTCAGAATGGTCTTCACTGACAGAGAGAAGGCAGAACTCGCATCACGTTTATTTTTCTTTATTTGGCAAAAAGCACAACACTTTGTTTTTATTGTGAGTATACACAAAAATAATACACATTTAACAGAATCGATTGATGTATGAAACTTGCTTGTAATATCAAAGTCCACAGAGCAAAATTGATTTCTTTTGAACTGAACTGAAAAAAAAGCGAGCTGGTATCGCCGGCGATACCGTCGACCCCAGGGGGTTAACCATGCTGCTTATAAGATGCTGGCTTTCTCACCCTTGGGGGGTGAAAAGATTGGGGCTTGGTCTCTGTTGGTCTTGCTGCTTGGTGGACATGCTGACTTTCTCACACTCTCCAGTCCAAGGCTTGATGTTGTTGTTTTTGTATCTTTAGATTTTGTCTTTTACTTTAAATGTAGTTATGTCTGTTTTCTAATTAAAATACTTATTTGTGCAAATTTGATTATGTTGTTTGGCCTCCCCATTCATGTTACTGCTCCTTGAGCCAAGGGGTTGTAACAGGCCCCTAATGCTGTTGGTCCTCCACGTGCTGGCAAAACAGCGCCAAACCACACAGGGATGGAAATATGCCCCTTCGTGGGATAAAAATGCCCCCAGTTCTGCAATGCAGCATAGCATCTTGATCCCGCTTTTTCAGGGAACAGGGTTACAGTCAAGTTACCTGAGATATTCCTTTTCAAAAGCTACTCTCAATGCTGTGCAAGTGTGCATGCACTATGAGAACAAGAATACTAATTCCGCTGCACTGAAAGTGTCTGGACCCCTCACGGCTGTGCTCACAAGCACAAGAAAGGTCTCAGACATGAGCTTGGGATGCCGACTCAAGAACATGTGAGCACGGAATAGCATGAACATCCAAACTATAAAATCTGATGAATGTGTGCGGAGAGGACAAGCCTGCCACATCACATACTTGTTACAAGGGGGACGCCCCTTGCCAAAGCCTTGGAAGAAGCAACTCCCCTGGTAGAATGAGCCCCAACTCCTAGAGACGAAGCTTGACTGCACGCCTCGTAGGCTAGGGCAATGGCATCCTTCACCCAGTGTGACATTGTTTGCTTGGTGATGGCCGCCCCCCAGTTTTGACCCCCATAGCAAATGAAGAGTTACACCACTGGCTAGTGTTGTGGATTCAAGTCTGAAAAGCACGGACTGGACACAGTCCGTCAAGTTTCTCCTGCTCCAGTCTAGTGAAAGGCGTAGGACAGTAGGCTTCAAGAATGACCAGATGCACGGTTGAAAATGGAACTTTAAGTAGATAATCATGGTGAAGATGCAAAATTGCTTTGACCATTCCAGGGGCAAAGTCTAAGCAGGATTTACAGATCCGGCAAATCCCCAATTCTCTTCAGTGAAGTAATGGCTATGAGAAAAAAAAAACCTTTAGGGGCAGAAGCTTGTTAGGAGCTGCCTCTAGTGGTTTACTATGGCCAAGTCCCACGAAGGGATCTTCTCTCTAACGGGAGGCCTCAGTCGCCTGGCCCCAGAGGTGAAGCGGGCGATCAGGAGGTGCTTTCCGACTGGCGCCCCATCAATCAGGGCGTGGCAAGCCGATACGGTGGCCACAAAAACCCTGAGAGTAGCGGGGCATGTGCCTGCTGACAACTTTTCCTGCAGAAACTCCAGCACTGATACAATCTGGCAGTGAACTGGGTCTACACCGCGTGCAGTACACCACCTTTCAAAGACACCCCATTTAGTGGCATAGATTCTTCTTATGGAGGGAGCCCTAGCACTGAGAATAGTCGTGAAGGTTCCACAGCTCCGGCCGGGGATGAAATATTTTCCCCTGTGACTAGAGACTACAGCTCTTGCGACAGCAACTGCACCTGCTCCAGATTCACGGTAGTGGAAACCACGCTGTTGAAACGTGGAAGGAGCTATGAAAACTGTATTATGTAACCACTGTCCCCCAAATCACCAGAGGTAGCATGGATGTTACAGTGGTTTCGTTAGGGTGTCAGGAAGGAGCTGGTTGATGTATTTTTATGCGCTCTGTCCCGAGGGAACACACCCCTGCAGACCTGGGCCCAAAAATATTATTTTTTAAATAATAGTCCTAAGGTCAGCTCTTCTCTGAGGCTGCTGATCGCGAGCCAGTTCCCAATCTTTATGAGAGGGAAAGCAACTGGCTTCTCTCTCGGCTTATGTGAAGGCTAAGTGCCCCTCCCCTTGAGTACGGTGGGGAAGAAACTTTACATAAGCTTCCTCATGCATCGCTTTTCAGAACCTGCTGATGACTTTGATGCCCGTAAGATTCAGCCACAGATGCCACTCCGTGGTGACCATAGGACCCATGGAACAGCCAATGGCACGGGCCGTTTGCTTGGTCGCACAAAGAGACAGATCTGTGGCCCGATGAAGTTCAAAGAAAGTTTCTTTGTCGATCGTCAAGCGAGCCTGGTGCACCTGTAACACCGCCATGGTGTGCATCCATGATGTATATAGTTTCCACATGAATGAGTCAATTCGTCAGGGATGTCTTCAAAGAAGGGGAGTCCAGTTGTAACTTGGCCACTGCACGAGTAGTTCCTCTTGCGCTCTATCATCATGGGATAAACGCTCGGAGGCAGTGCACTCAAAATCCATCTTGCTAGAAACAAGAGATGCAGAGTCCTCTGCACAAGCCGCAGAAAAGCAGAGACACTTCAGAATCAGATGTGAGGACATCCTGATCTGGAGAGAGAGTGATCAAAAGGGGTGAACCCGTCTCTCACTCCTCAGCCAGACCGACTCTTAATGCTTGCCCTTCAAAATATGCGAGACGAGTGCGAAACACATTAATGTAGAACAACTCTCTGTGCTTGCACCTGCCACGCTCGACCGCAAGGGCAGCATGTTCTTCCCCCAAACACTCAAAGCAGAACTCATGTGTATCATAATATGGGATGGGCCGTGAACACAGAGGCACACATCACCTGATTGTTTGCTATATGATGTTCTCTTTTTCTCATTTCCTTTTCACACTAATAGGCTACATTTCTGCACACTGACAACTGGAACTCTAACTCCTAACAAAGTAGACATTTGGAGAGTGTAGCGCACACCAACACACACACACACACACACACACACACACACACACACACACACACACACACACACACGCATTCTCATCCTTGGGCGTCATATACTGATGCTTTTGACATTTCGTCGACATCGAACGCACATGGCACCCTTTAGCGTCAATTTGAGACGCACAGAGCTTTGTTCGGTTATGGGTAGGTTTAGGTCTGGTGTAGGGTTAGGGTTAGACCGCTAGGAGGCGCCTTCTGGCCCATTTCTATCTGCGTCTCATATTGACGCTAAAGGGTGCCATGTGTGTTCGATGTCGACAAAATGTCAAAAGCGTCAATATATGACGCCCTAGGATGAGAACGGGCTCCACACACACACACACACACACACACACACACACACACACACACACACACACACACACACACACACAATGCTGTCTCTGAAGACAAAGAAACCTGAAGGCCCACCTGTTTCACATCTATTTATAGCCTCTCATGAGCACACATTCCAATGACGTCATCGTCAGAGATTATTTAAAGCTAAGGTCCTTGGTGTGTTTGCCACACATGCTTCACAACCGGTCAAACAAAGATGTTTTCCCATAGCTCATAGCACATCATTGAGAGTAGCTTTTGAAAGGGAACATTATTTAACATGCATATTAGGCATGATTTCAGAAGACAGCATGTTTAAGAAACTTCGGTTTCCTGCATACTATATATTCAACTCTAAAATGTTTAACGATTTAGATAAAAACCATGATGATGTTAAGTAAATTAATAAATGAAGTGTGCACTCGGCAGACAGAAACTTAATCATGTGCATGCAATGCATACATATTTTACTAAGAGAAAACAAAAATGAATATGTTTAAACTATGCAATAAATTAAAATATGAGTCTCACAATCTGTAACTGCTAGCTTGCATCTTTCTGGTAATAATAAATCATTTTATGTTCATTAAAGGTCCAACATCATAAATCATCATTAGTGCTATCAGTGCTGGAAAAATATTCAGTGAAAACTGTCGTCATCCATTACATATTTTAATTACTTCATGTGGGATGTCTGAAAGTTGCAAACACAGGCGGTAGTATGGCGGCGGTTTGGGTGAAGAAGTGTGCATGTTACACTGTATGTTAGTGTGCAAGATATGATGCTTGTGTAGAAGTGTTGCTCAAATTCTCCTCACTCCTCACCTTTTACCTTTATGTTCTTTCTCTTAACCTGTTATGTTCGCTTTTTGTTGCACACTATTTTTTCTTTGCGTTTCTTGCAATATCTGCAGATTCCAGCATTCATTCTTTATTAATCTTGCTGCAGATTCTGTGCTTACCTGTTAGTTTTATGTGTCTGGGTTGCATAAATTGTTCTGTTCTCTAGTGACTGACTATTTTTGAATATGGATTTGGAATTTTGGACTTTAAGATTTGAAATTCATGTTTTTAACATTGCAGCATAATTGTGCATGTGTTCCTGCTGTGTAGATTGATTTATCAAAACCGGAAATGAAATTAATAAATTTGGTGGGTTCGAAAGAAACTGAGATTTAGCCTCACAACATTAGCCCCGTTTACATGCACACTTTTTAGCTATTCTGATTGAGATCGTTCTGATTGACGGATTCTGGTTGGCTGTTTACATGGGATGTTATCTAAACCGATCAGGTGTTTACATGTGCTGACGCTTCCAATCGAAATCATTGTGTGACATGCGCACACAGCTTGTCTGCCGGATTTGGAAGCTCATTATTTCCCACATTTTCAATCCTGTCAAGATGGTGCATCACTTAATCGTCGCGTTAGTTGTACGTTAGGCATTAACCGCATTTCCAATGTCGGGCCAGTGTGAGCCAGGGCTTTAAACGGGCCTTGCCAGGCTAATAGCCTCAGGCCAGTAACGTTCGCACCGTGCCCAAAATCTGCTGCGTTTCCACTGTCGGGCCAGAAGCTCCACAGCGCTTCACTAAAACACGCCCGTAACACGCCTCTCTGGAACAACGTCACACTAACCCATCATTTCACCAATAAAATGGAAGTTTTATCAGAAAACTAATCAGAAAGAAATCACTGGAAACAGCGTGATCGCAAAACAAGAGCGACCGTTTGCTGGCATTTTTGTTGTTTAATTGAATATTTAAAACCCAAGAATAGATGTTTTACCACAGGTTTACAATAAAAAGCGATGCATTGATCATAATGAATTAATTTGTGTCAAAATTGCACATTAGTCACACAGAAATAAAGTGGTTTACCGTTTATGACGTTTGTGAACGTTCACAAAAGAAAGAGGACACACAATTATTCAGTCGCGTCTGTTTCTGTTTATTTGGTAGCCTAGTTACAGGACATTTACACATTTAGAAAGAATGATAATTTCTACAAATATGCCACCAGAAATTTGACCTGAGGAGCTTTAGCACTCTCTCCCAGAAGGATACAGTTATATTTGAAAGAGGATAGTCCCGTATAAAGAGATAAAATAAAAACAGTATTAAGATAAAAATGATTTGTCTGATTTCTTCAAGCGTTCATATTTAAGTCAAGTCAAGTCAAGTCAAGTTTATTTATATAGCGCTTTTCACAACACAGGTTGTATCAAAGCAGCTTCACAGTAATAAATTAGCCAATAAATTAAACATTTACCATGTTTACTATGGTAATGGTTAGCGCGCATATAGTTTTTTGCATCGGGTATAAATATTCCTACCTTATACGGTGATCAGAATCCAGAACGGATCACAAACAGAAGGCATTATGTTAGCTGACAGAATTATCTGGCGCAAAACCAGGCATGTGCAGAAAGACGTACACTCAAAGTAATCGGATCAGCTCGTTTACATGGTGTAATCTTTCGTTTGATCGGTTCATGAAAAGGTTTATTCCACCCCCTTCAATCCGACTGAAATTTCAATCGGTTTGAGCATTTTTATTCCGATTGAGGTGTTGACATGGAGCATTTTCATTCTGATTGGACTTTTAAACTGGTTATAATCGGAATACAATGCTACATGTAAACGGGGCTAGTGTTTCATTCCAGTTATTCCATTCCAAAAGTATGATGATTTCCTTGCAAGAGACTCCCTTACTAAAAATATAATGGCAGATACATATTTTCATGTTGAAAGATCTGCTTATACACTGTGATATTGTAAAAGTGTGATATACTGTATGTTTGTTTGCAAAATTAAATTATTGACTTGACTGAAACCTGTCACGTGTGGCTGTACAAAGTGCACAAAGACAAAAGAGAATTCAGAACAGTCTTTAATAAATCCACAAAGGGGAAAGAAACACAGGAGAAAATGCAAAACCCAACCACTTACATTGACGAGACAGGACATAGAACTGAACCAAACAGGGTATATATATGTTACCGGCAAAGTGTGAAAACCCGGTATTGTATAGAATGTCTAGGCAATGTATAGAAGGTTTTTGGCAAAAACACATTACCTAATTCTATACATTACCTAGGCATTCTATAGAATGCCGGATTACACACTTTGCCGGTAACGTATGTATATACAATACCAAATGAGGAACTAATGAGCTAATTAATGAACAACAGGTGAACTGAATGAAACTGACACAGACTAGAAACAATTACTGTGTTCGAAATTGCCCCCTATACCCTCATTCACTATTCCCTACATTACTCCACTAATATAGTCCACTTGAAGGAGTGAATGAAAATGAGTAAGTGAATCCAGACACTGAGTGCGCCGGAAGTCCTGCCGCTTTTGCATAGTTTGTGCTTGTTGTTTAATAATTAATTGAAACATAGCAAACTGGCAGCTCCAGTAGTAATGAAAAGATTTATCCTGAACTCTGTCATGGAAACTAGCATGTATAAACCATAATTAAACAATTTAATAATCAATTAAAAAGGAATTTATACCTGTATGATATTGCGCTGGACCAGCACGGTTTGGAAAATGGATGGAAGATTGATTCAGCTGCGGCACCATCTCTTGGCGAGACGCGGGAGTTCATTCAGCGTGCGACTCTCACAGTGCATTATGGGTATTCTCTAGCCATTGAGCATACATCAGTTGTACACTCGTTATTGCGGTGCATTGTGGGATTGAATGAGTGCGCTCAATAACGTCCACTATGGTTTCGAACACCACTACAAATGGTTGTCCCCTCAAATAGTGCCCTATTTAAGGGTATAGGGGGCGATTTCGGACACAGCCTATAGCCCTAGGTCAAGACAGGAACAAAACACAATAGGAAAAATAAAAGTATAGTCCTGAAAAAAAAAAAAAAAAGCAAAACATTAAAATTTTATCTGGAAAATATTTTCTTTTTAAATTTATTGTTTTCCCCCAGACCTTAAAGTTCTGTTAGATTGTTAGAACAAAACATGTTGTTTCAAAGCAGTTTTAGCAGCCATTTAACCATCTTTTTTTTTTACCCCCTTGAAAGCCTCTTGTGGCCAACTTCAAAATACCTGCCATACAGTAAGTCAATATGAGTAAAACCTACAAAGCATAATGCGGTATGCCAGTAAATCTGAAATCAGAACTTCTTACTTTAGCAATTATTGATCCTAATTGCATTTCCCCACATTAAAGTCTAACCATATTGTGTAGGGCTATTATTGCTTTTTATAACCACCATCCATTGTAATGGTAAGTCTAAGCCTTGACCAAATCTGAACTTATTTTATGTAATTAAATTTGTGGTTTAGTTACAGATATATAGAATAATGTCAGATTTTGCTGACATGTTCAAGACTCTCTTTTCTGGAAAGCCCACCACTAAAAAAGAAACAGGAACTGGATGATTCACTTTATTTGCTATGTTTTTAGTTTTGTCCACTCATGTCGCCACAGGGTACTCTTCTTATAAACAGCATTTAGAGTCCCTCCAATTTAGCCCTGGCATTCACCTGAAATGTTGTTCTGTGTCTGAATGATAAATATTGAAAGAACATGTGAGTCATCTATCTCTGGGTGCAGTCATGGATAATACCACAGCAGGGCTCCGGTGTGTTGTGACCCTGCAATGTCTTAAACCAACTTCATTTACATGACACAGCACAGCAGTTTCCCAGATGAATGTTTGTGTTTCTGTTCAAATTTGTCCCACCATTCCATTACCGACACCCTAAATATAATAGGTCGATCAAAATGACCTTTTACATATGAATAAGCACTTACCTCTGTTACCTTATGTTCTCTGAAACAATCACGGTAAGCTTTAGGGGGATTTGTGAATGTGTTTGTAGAATCTATTACCGACAGATGCTAAAAAAAAGTGCAATTCCACTGTGCCCCAATAAGCTGACGGACCTAGAAACACACCAGCTCTGTGGAAGTGTCCTGAATTATATTAAACAGAGCTACACTCTCCTTTATTGGCATATGGTACCATTAAAGGGTTAGTTCACCCAAATATTATCCCCTAATTGACTCACCCTCAAGCCATCCTAGGTGTATATGACTTTCTTCTTTCAGCCAAACACAACCAAAGTTATATTAAAAAATAACCCTGTCTCTTCCAAGCTTTATAATGGAAGTGAGTAGTGCTTGAGATTTTAAAACCCAAAAAAGCGCATCCATCCATCAAAAAAGTAACCCACAGTCCAGGGAGTTAAAAAAGTCCTTCTGAAGCGAAGCAATGTGTTTTTGTAAGAAAAATATCCATATTTCTAACTTTATAAACTATAATCACTGGCTTACGGTAACGGCCGTACACAATTCGAGTTCCAGCAGAATAGTGACCTCTGATCTGACATAGGATATTGGAGTAGCGTAAGCTTAGGAGAGAGAAGACGCCTCTTACAGTTCAAACAAATAGGGCTGGGCAACAAACTCAAGCTCCTATGACATTGCTCTTTAAGGATTCATGTCTTAGACTTGTAATTGAAACACTTCTGGCGTTTTGTTTTGCTCTATCCTCTGCACTTCAGCGTTTCTCAATACTTCATGCGTTGGGTCAGAGGTCACTCTTCCGCCGGAAATTGACTTGCGCACGTCCGGTTTCTAAGGATGCTGACTGGTAGAAGGCATCTAGTCTGACTCTGAGATGGTGAACGGTAACATGGTTTGTGTAACATTAGCAACATATTATTAGCTGTTTGATAACTTAGTCAAGCCAAATGCTAATCATATCAATTACCATTATGTGTCCGACCTAGAGAGCGATTACCATTCTGATACATCGACTTGTATACTAGCCTGTATAATTCACTCTTCCACTTCTTCTTCTGAATCAGTTTCTGGTTCAAACATGTATGGCTGAATTAAACCAGTATTTCCACTTGCCATTGTGCAGCGTTTAAGTTCTATCTCTGAGTCGGAGTGAGTGAGTGGAGGCGGGGCTAATTTGGATATTCATGGTTCAGCATAATTAAATGAACCAAGGGTGTAGAGTTATATTTAAACTATTTTAAGGCATGAACAAAAAAATTGATGATTTTTAAGGGATAAAATGATTGACTACAGGGGGAAATTCATTTGCATTCCCAGTACGGCAAAATTTAAATATTAAAGTGTTTGCTATAGAAGGATAATATAGAGGCTGTTTTAAATTTTTGCCAAATCCCTGTGCATTGTGTTGATGGTATGGTGTTGTTTACTCTTGAAAGTTTAGTCAGGATAAAGAACATGAAATAACAAGGAATATTAACAAAATATGAAGCAATTATCGGTCAGCAATTATGTCATAAGTGGACATTTTGGACCACTCAAGCAAACAGAACAATGCTTTGAAAGTGCCACAGTGTTTGCCCTCTTTGGAAAGTCAAACCGTGACAAAACTTATTATGACTAGTTATCTCAGCACGTTTACTGTTTTAATATCAACAGTTACACACTTCACCTTTCCAGACCCCCACTTCTCAGCAGTGTCCCTTTCAACTTCTGGAGTGGACAGCCTTATGAACTTTTGACTGTTTATAAAGAGCAGGGCAACAACAAAACCTATTCGTCCAGTGAGATAAAAGCATATCATGTTTGCTGATGCTGCTACACAATCCAGTGTGACAATAGTAAATAACAAGAAACAATGGATTCCTTTGAATGCAGAGTTGCTGTTGTCTTTGCACAGCACTGAAAAAAATTGCTTATTATTATAAATATGCATTACTATATTACACACTTTTTTTTTTTCAGTGGTGCTTCAGTGGTGTACTTTTACTACATACCTACCTAGTTTGCATGTGGAGAAGAAAGGGTCCAGATTACAATCTCCTCATCAGGAAGAGATAAAGGTTGTGGCAGTGAAGAAAATCTGTGCCACAACATGTTTTGCTATCACTTTCCCTTTGCGTGAATGGGTGGAGTGTTTCAATTAACGACGGAAGGAAGTTAGATATAGGGAAGTGTGTCATACCTGAAAAAGGCGCGTCATCTGTTTGTTTGCATGCGAGGTTTGGCAGTAGTGAGAGTGATGGATTATTGTGGAAAGACGGCCGCTTGTCATACTGATGCTTCCTGTGTTTGATGTCTGGTGCGTCGCAAAGTTTGACTGAAGTGTTGCACTTCTAGACCGACTGTTTTTGAGCTGTTCTGAAGACAAGTCAAAGCTGCTTATCCGCCTATCTTGGTGTCTGCCGATGATCCGCAATACTCTCTAGCTGCCTTCATACTTGCAAACTTGGTTAGTACCTCTGCGCCGCCATTACACACACTACTACACACTCGCATACCTTTCACATTCGCACATTCTGTGTGCTTAGTGTTTTTATGTAATTGTTGCTGCCCGTTAAAATTATTGTTTGATTGTTGTTGATTTACAACGAAATGAATGGAATGTTTATCAAATGTTTTCTTTTTATGGACAATTTGTAAATTAATGTGGACACGAATCTGCAAACGTGGATTAGCGTGATGCGTTTTCTGCACGGATTTCAAAGACCAAGTTGATCTTAGAGGTTTTGAGTTATGATGCTTTGAACAATGTTTTTAAAATAAATTAGCTTATTCAGTATTTAAAAAATAAAGACAGTATTTGGAATTCCTTTCCTAACTATCTATTTAAACAATTGGGCGACCTCTCATTTTTATTCAAGTGTAATTATTCAATTGAAAAAATACCATTTAAGCTTGCAAAATTTCATAAACAAGCTCTCATGGCATGGACTCTGGCCTACAAACATAACTTTTCACCTAGGAGATATTATATTTGGAACAACAAAGACATCCTTTACAAAAATAAATCTGTCTTTTTTGATTACTGGTTTGAAAACAGTAGCCTATTATATTAGTTAGTCAGCTTTTGAATAATGATGGAAATTTATTAACATAGAGAATTTTTTAATAAATTTAAAATACCAGTTAATTTAAATACCAGTTATCTAAAGACTTTGCAGTTGTAATGGATGCAATTCCCAGGAAAGTATTGATCCTTCTTAGGAATGCATCACAGGAGGAAGAACTACATTTTACAGATATCATGGGTAAAATTTTTCTTGGTAATACAAATATTTTACAAAATAAAGTCTCAAATAACTACATTAGGAATATACTTTCTGGTCATCTGTTTTTGGAGATGTAAATTGGCGTAATGCTTGGTGAACAGTAGATAAATTCTACATTAATAACAAAGTAAAAGAAATCTCTTTTAAAATAATGCATACAGTACCAGTCAAAAGTTTGGAAACATTACTATTTTTAATGTTTTTGAAAGAAGTCTCTTATGCTCATCAAGCCTGCAGTTAAAAAAAAAACAAAAAAAAAACTGTAATATTATGAAATATTATTACAATTTAAAATAATGGTTCCCTTTCGTCAGCAGGGAACTCCAACGCCTCGTCGGGGGAGTTCCCCTGACGAATTGGGATCACGCCAGGGATCCAACCGCCTTCGAGAGAGTTAACAACGAGCCAATGAAAGAGAAACTGAATTGGCATGCAATATTTGGATTCCGCGGCCCGCCTACCAGCGCGGGTATAAAAGGCAGAAGTAAACATTGCGCAATGCTTATCGCCTCGGAGCCGAACAGGATTCAACACTGTCTGCTGCTGTTTCCTTCGCCTGAGAGAAATAAAGAGTTTTCATCGAGTCCTCTTCAGGAAAGAGTCCTCTTTATCTGCCGGTGTTACAGCCTGTCAGCGATCGCCGCTTCCTGCCGCCAGCCGTGCTTCTTTGTTTAAATCAAAAGCCGTTTTCACGGCTGGTATTGAGTGCCCACACGGGCTTGCAGTTTCCCCGTGTGTGGCCGCGGTGGGTCCCTGTGTGCTTCGGCACGTGAAAGAGAGGTTCTCTCTCTTTCCTGAAAGAGCTTTTACGGGCGACCTGCGCCTTTGTCTACGTGACAAAGATGTCATCTCGCCCGTGCGTTTCTGGATGCGGTAGACTTCTGTCGCAGGGTGATGGTCACAATAACTGTATCTCGTGTTTGGGCTTAGCACACACAGAGGCAGCATTTGTGAACGAGTCATGTTCTCAATTGTGGGAACATGACTCTGGCGGCGCTCCGCTCGAGACTTAAAATCCTTCAGCAGAAAGTTGCTGAGGGTGTCCCTTCAGTCTACACCCGTTCTAGTTCGTCTGCTGGTTCAGTCCAGCGGGCGGCTACTTCGGCTGTGGCTGTTGGTGAGCGTATGAGGGTTACAGTGCGGAATATCTCGCCAGGTGAAAGATCCTCACGAGATTCCCACTCCTCAGTAGCGCCGTTGCCATCAGTGCCCCCGTTGGAGCCGCTGGTGCCGCCCCGTGCGGTTCCGGTAGTCTCCTTCGGGGCGCCACCTGACGATGCGATGTCTATCGCTGCATCGGAGGTAGAGCGGTCATCCTCAGGTGACGACTCAGCGGGTCTACCCCCTTCGGGTGTGGTGGCTGCGGCCGAGCCGGATCCTGAGTTGGCCGCTATGCTTGCCCGGGCGGCCGCGAATGTCGGGCTCGTGTGGAACCCTCCACCGTGTCCCGAACCTTCGCGGCTTGATGATTGGTGTATCGGGGCGGCCCGCGCTGGTTCTCAGCGTCCCGCTCCGGTCCCATTCTTCCCGGAAGTGCATGAGGAGTTGACGAGGGAATCCCCCCAGTGGAGCGGTCAGTAGCGATGCAGTTGTGTCCGAAGACCGCTTCCACTTGGCGGGGTGCCCCCTCACTCCCCTCCCGCGCCTGTAGGTTCTCCTCCGGTCTGACCGAGAAGGCTTACACGGCGTGTGGAGAAGCCGCTTCCGCCCTGCATGCCATGGCGTTGCTTCAGGTCCACCAGGCCAAAGCACTTCAGGACATGCAGCAGGGTGGTCCCGACCCAGGGGTGCTGCAGGAGCTGCGTGTGGCGACGGACTTCGCCCTCCGGGCGACGAAAGTCACCGCACGTTCTCTGGGACGGGCGATGTCCCCTTTGGTGGTCCAGGAGCGTCACCTTTGGCTTACCCTCGCGGATATGCGAGATTCAGAAAGAGCTAGATTTCTGAATGCTCCCATATCCCGAGGGGGCCTTTTCGGCGACGCGGTGGGGGACTTCGCCCAAGAGTTCTCCGCCGCCCATAAGCAGTCTGAGGCGCTTCGGCATGTCCTGCCCAGAAGACGGAATGCTGCTGGTCCGTCTTCTGCGGCCGAAGAGCCTCGGACTACTCGTCGCCGAGGGCGCCCTCCTGCGGCTGCCTCCGCTCCTCCTCCTGGGCAGCAGTCCAACCCCAGGAGGCGGGGCGCCGGTCGTAAGAGGGCTCCCCAGCCTGCTCAGCCTCCTCCGACCCCCAAGAAGGCCAAGGGGAAGAGGCATCCCTGAGACGGGCGACCCAGAGGACCGAAGAGCTGCTCTACAGGAGGGGGCCTCTGCTCCCCTCCTTCCCCCGGAGGAGGGCCGGGTGGAGAATCCTTTGTTTGTTTTTGTTTCTGTTCCGCCACCGACCAGCCGGTCGGTGGTACCCAAAACTTCAATAAAAGAGCAATTTCTTCCTCCTCTGGGTCATTTACGGTTGAGACTGCTGAACAAGCGGTCTCTCCCGTTAGAGAGGGGGACGGCAGTGTGCGCCATCCTCAGGTCTCGCCACTCTCAGTCCCCTCTCCCCAGCTCTCAGATAGCACTGGCGCCACTTCGGTCACGCCACTCCTGTCTGTCGCTGGGCGGGAAGGCAGCGGGACCAGCAGCCGCCCTCGGGCCTTGCTCCTTGTCTCCTCCCCTTCCCTCGCCAGGCGACAGGCTGCAGCAGAACACTCTCGGGTCTTCTCTGCCGACTGTCCCCCCGTGGAAGCAGGTAGGTGTTGTCCAAGTACACACCCAGACCCCGCTCTCGGCCGCTACAATGCCACTGGAGCCGTGTCCCTGCCTTCCACCTCGCTGCCCCTCCGCGGGTACGCCGGTGCTGCGGGTGGGCTCGTTGCGCCAGTCACTTGGGGCCTGGTTAGCGCTCCCGAGTCCGTCGCGCTGGCTCATCCGCACCATCCGGCTCGGCTATGCAATTCAGTTTGCACGCCGGCCTCCCAAGTTCAGGGGCGTCCACTTCACCCGTGTGCGTCCACTGGATGCTCCTGTCTTGCGGAAAGAGATCGACGCCCTGCTGGCGAAGGACGCGATCGAGCCGGTCCCTCCAGCCGATATGAGGTCAGGGTTTTACAGCCCTTACTTCATTGTACCCAAGAAAGGCGGTGGGTTACGGCCAATCCTGGATCTGCGAGTATTGAATCGGGCCCTACACAAGCTCCCGTTCAAGATGCTCACGCAGAAACGCATTTTCGAATGCATCCGTCCCCGGGATTGGTTTGCAGCGATCGACCTGAAGGACGCGTACTTTCATGTCTCGATTCTTCCCCGACACATACCATTCCTTCGGTTTGCCTTCGAGGGTCGAGCATATCAGTACAAGGTCCTACCCTTCGGGCTGGCCCTGTCGCCCCGTGTCTTTACGAAAGTCGCGGAGGCGGCCATTGTTCCCATGAGAGAACAAGGCGTTCGCATTCTCAACTACCTCGACGACTAGCTCATTCTGGCACACTCGCGAGAGATGTTGTGCGATCACAGGGACATGGTGCTCCGGCACCTCAGTCAGTTGGGGCTTCAGGTCAACTGGGAGAAGAGCAAACTCTGCCCCGTGCAGAGGATCTCTTATCTCGGTATGGAACTGGACTCGGTCGCTCAGACTGCGCGCCTCACGGAGGAACGCGTCCAGTCGGTGCTCAACTGCCTCAAGTCCTTTCGAGGCTGGTCAGCGGTTCCACTGAAACAGTTTCAGAGGCTCCTGGGGCATATGGCAGCCGCAGCCGCAGTAACGCCGCTCGGTTTGTTGCATATGAGACCGCTCCAGCACTGGCTTCACGATCGAGTCCCGAGGTGGGCGTGGCAGAGCGGCACGTTCCGGGTCAAAGTCACCCCGCACTGTCGCCAAACCTTCACCCCTTGGTCGGATCCTGTGTTTCTACGGGCCGGAGTGCCCCTAGTCCAGGTTTCCAGGCATGCTGTGGTATTCACAGATGCTTCTGCCAAGGGTTGGGGGGCCACGTACAAAGGGCATGTAGTCTCGGGTCTGTGGACGGGGCCCCAGCTGCATTGGCACATCAACTGCCTAGAGTTGCAAGCAGTACGCTTGGCCTTGTGTCGCCTCAAGGGGTTTCTAAGACACAAGCACGTACTGGTCCATACGGACAGCACTGCGACCGTTGCGTACATCAACCGACAAGGTGGTCTGCGCTCCCGTCGTATGTCGCGACTCGCCTCCCACCTCCTCCTATGGAGTCAGAAGCATCTGAGGTCGCTTCGTGCCGTTCATGTCCCAGGGGAGTTCAATTGTGTGGCCGACGAGCTTTCACGTCAGCCTCCCCTTCCGGGAGAATGGCGACTCCATCCCCAGGTGGTCCAGCTGATTTGGCGAATCTTCGGAGCCGCACAGGTAGACCTGTTTGCCTCTCTGGACACGACCCATTGCCAGTGGTATTACTCCCTGACCGAAGGAACTCTCGGCACGGATGCCCTGGCACACAGCTGGCCCCAGGACTTACGCAAATATGCGTTCCCCCCAGTGAGCCGTCTTGCACAGACACTGTGCAAGGTCAGGGAGGACGAGGAGCAGGTCCTTTTGGTAGCCCCGTATTGGCCAACCTGGACTTGGTTCCCAGAACTCATGCTCCTCGCGACAGCCCCTCCTTGGCCGATTCCTCAGAGGAAGGACCTTCTTTCTCAGAGACGGGGCACTCTATGGCACCCGCGTCCAGACCTCTGGGAACTCCATGTCTGGTCCCTGGACGGGACGCGGAGGTTCTAGATGGCCTGCCACAGGCAATGGTAGATACCATCTCTTCAGCTAGAGCCCCCTCTACGAGGCGCCTCTACGCGCTGAAGTGGAACCTGTTCGTCGGCTGGTGTTCTTCCCACGGGGAGAACCCATGAACTTGCCCGATCAGAGTCGTGCTCTCCTTCCTACAACAGGGGTTGGAGCGAAGGCTGTCTCCCTCCACCCTCAAAGTGTATGTTGCCGCAATAGCCGCACATCATGATGTAGTTGAAGGTAAGTCCGTGGGGAAGCACGACCTGGTCATCAGATTCCTCAAGGGTGCTAGGAGGCTAAATCCACCTCGCGACTTGCACCCTGTACCCTCTTGGGACTTAACTTTAGGGCTTAAAGCGCTCCAATGTCCTCCTTTTGAGCCTTTGCTGACAGTCGAGCTTAATATCCTGTCCATTAAGACAGCACTCCTGTTGGCATTGGCTTCTTTCAAGAGGGTGGGGGATCTGCAGGCTTTTTCGGTCGACGAATTGTGCCAGGAGTTCGGACGCGGCCTTTCTCATGTTGTGTTGAGACCCCGGCTCGGATATGTGCCCAAGGTTCCTACCACTCCCTTCGCGGACCAGGTAGTGAATCTGCAAGCGTTGCCCCAGGAGGAGGCAGACCCAGCCCTAGCTTTTCTCTGTCCCGTCCGGGCCCTCCGGGTTTATATAGACAGAACGCAAAGCTTTAGGACCTCAGATCAGCTCTTTGTTTGTTACGGGGGCCAGCAGAAGGGGAAGGCTGTCTCCAAGCAGAGGTTAGCCCACTGGCTAGTGGATGCTATCACCAGGGCTTATGAGTCCCAGGGTGAGCCCTGCCCACCCAGGTTGCGGGCTCACTCCACTAGGAGTGTTGCCGCTTCTTGGGCTCTGGCACAAGGCGCCTCGCTAACAGACATTTGTAGAGCTGCGGGCTGGGCGACACCGAACACGTTCGCTAGGTTTTATAGCCTACGTGTGGAACCTGTTTCCTCCCGAGTACTTGCTACGGCCAGTAATTAGAGGGAATAGGTGTGTCGGCTTGCGACGCCATTCCGTGAACGGATACGTGCGTCTTTGGCTCCGTTGGTTACCCAACAAACGGCTAACCTTGTGAGTTCCTCCATCACCCCCTCCGGTGCCAGGCGTTGCGGACCGTCTGGCTCCAGGTCTGCTACCTTCAATAAGGAGTTGCTAGTAGACTGGGTGTTTTTTCAGTGGTCCCTGCGGTGACCCATGATTGCCACGTGCACTTCAGCCGTGTCTTCCCCTTGACAGACGCATTCTGTCGTCCCTGTTGAGTACGCTCCTCACTCCTCCGGACTGGGACTACCATCAAGGATTGCCATATGTTTCACTACCCTACGTGGTTAGTACATGTGTGTATTTGAGGGCCTTCCTCTAGGCTGCCTCAGCTTCCGCAGCGTTCCCCCCCCTTTTTGTCAATCCTTGGGATGGGCACGCTTTCCCAGTGTTATCCAATATCCACTGATTGGGTCTTGCGGAACAGCAGTGTGATTCCCTAGCTAGCTCCCGCAAAATTTTCTGGAAACTGCTACAGGGTAGCTTAGCTGGGCGCTGGAAGGGGCCAGCGTTTTGGTAGGGATCCCAATTCGTCAGGGGAACTCCCCCGACGAGGCGTTGGAGTTCCCTGCTGACGAAAGGGAACGTCTCGGTTACGTATGGTAACCCTCGTTCCCTGAGTCCAGGGAACGGAGACGCCTCGTCCCGTCGCCATGTTGCTGTACCTTCGCGGAGGACTGGACACTGTTCGGCTCCTCAGCGAAAAGCATTGCGCAATGTTTACTTCCGCCTTTTATACCCGCGCTGCTAGGCGGGCCGCGGAATGCAAATATTGCATGCCAATTCAGTTTCTCTTTCATTGGCTCGTTGTTAACTCTCTCGAAGGCGGTTGGATCCCTGGCGTGATCCCAATTCGTCAGGGGAACTCCCCCGACGAGGCGTCTCCGTTCCCTGGACTCAGGGAACGAGGGTTACCATACGTAACCGAGACGTTCTCTTTTTTAATATATTTTAAAATGTAATTTATTTTTGTGATGCAAAGTTGAATTTTCATCAGCAAGTACTCAAGTCTTTGGTGTCTTATGATCCTTCAGAAATCATTCTAATAGGATGATTTGATACTCAGTTATTATCAATGATGGAAACAGTTGTGCTGTTTAATATATTTTTTTGGAATACTTTTTTCAGGATTCATTGATGAGTAAAACGTTAACAGCATTTATTCATAAAAACAGCATTTATTCAAAATAAAAAAAAATTCTAACAATATAAATCGTTACCATCACCTTTTATCAATTTAACGCATCCTTGTTGAATTAAAGTACTAATTTCTTAAAAAAAAAAAAAGTTATTGTTCCCAAACTTTTGAACGGTAGTGTATATTGTTACAAAAGATTTCTATTCTAAATAAATTCAGTTCTTTTTAACTTTTTATTCATCAAATAATCCTGAAAAAAGTATCTCAGGCTATATAAAAAATATTAAGCAGCACAACTGTTTCCAACATTGATCATAAATCAGCATATTAGAATGATTTCTGAAGGATCATAAGACACCAAAGACTGGAGTACTTGCTGATGAAAATTCAGCTTTGCATCACAAAAATAAATTACATTTTAAAGTATATTAAAAAAGAGAACCATTATTTTAAATTGTAATAATATTTCATAATAATATTTTTTTTTTTTACGGCAGGCTTGATGAGCATAAGAGACTTCTTTCAAAAACATTAAAAATAGTAACGTTTCCAAACTTTTGACTGGTACTGTATATCCAGTAAAACATTTGCTGGAACGTTTCAAATTAGATATTGATCACTCCTGCAATTTTTGTAAAGTCAAGTCAAGTCAACTTTATTTATATAGCGCTTTTCACAATACAGATTGTATCAAAGCAGCTTCACAGTATTAAATAAAATAGTACATCAGTGTTTGTTTCTAGTGTAAAACGTCCACGTTTGGTAATGCTGATCAATAGTATTATTGATTGATTAATTAAATTAAGTATCCCCAACTGAGCAAGCCAAAGGCAACAGTGGCAAGGAACCGAAAAACTCCATCAGGTGACCTAATGGAGAAAAAAAAAAAAACTTGGGAGAACCCAGGCTCAGTCGGGGGCCAGTTCTCCTCTGGCGTTTATGAACTAGAGACCGGATTTAACTGTAAGATTAAAAATATTATATAAATGCCTGGCTGAAGAGATGCGTCTTTAATCTAGTTTTAAACTGGGAGAGCGAGTCTGAGCAACGAACAGTATCAGGAAGGCTATTCCAGAGTTTTGGAGCTAAATGTGAAAATGATCTCCCTCCTTTGGTTGATCTGGATATCCTATGTATGACCAAAAGCCTCGAATTTATTGGTGTTAAAGAGCGCGATGGATTATAGGATGATAGAAGATCCGTTAAATAAACTGGAGCTAAGCCGTTTAGGGCTTTATAAGTCAGTATCAATACCTTGTAATTAATACGGAACTTTATAGGTAACCAATGTAGTGATGATAAAATTGGTGTTATATGGTCAAATGTTCTTGATCTAGTAAGAACTCTAGCGGCGGCATTTTGGACTAACTGTAGCTTGTTTATTAAGGATGCAGGACAACCAGCTAATAAAGCATTACAGTAATCTAGTCTCGAGGTCATGAACGCATGAACTAACTTTTCTGCATCAGAAACAGATAGCATATTACGTAGCTTAGCAATGTTTCTAAGGTGGAAAAAGGCTGTTTTTGTAACATGTGAAATATGATTTTCAAAAGACAGGTTGCAGTCAAGTATAACACCCAGGTCTTTTACTGTAGTAGAGGATAAAGTAACAGGACATCCTACTATGTTAAAGTTGTACTGTGAGAGGTTTTGTGGGCGGTTTTTTGAACCGATAAGTATTACCTCTGTCTTGTCTGGATTTAATAAAAGAAAATTGCGCGTCATCCAATCTTTTATATCTTTAACACACATTTTAAAACTTTAACACTTTTCAAAGGTGAAAAGGAAACAACGTTTCATTTATTTTTCCATTGCATACATACAAAAATATTTTGGATTGATGTGGAGCGTTTAATTAAGAAACAATTGAACATTGATTTACAGCTGAGTGGATTTGACATAATGATACACTTCAATGATAATGGGATTGAGAAAGATAAGGCATACTTCATACAATTGTTAATATTAATGGGGAAGTTTCATATTCATAAAATGAAATGGTCTGAGACCAAACCTAACTTTTCTTGCTTTAAAAATGAGTTTAAGCTTTATTGTTCTGTTTTGTTTGTTTTATTATTATTATTATTATAAAGAATTATATAATTGAAGAATAAATATCCCTTGTGAACTGAATTTTTTCTGGGATTATTACTGTGATTTGTTGTGTAACAGGTGGTTACTTTTTGCTATCCTGGGTTAATTACAATTTTGACAGGTTTAATCCTGTCTAGCGGCCACCACCGTTACAACGTACAATCTCAACAGACACGCCTTGTTCTCCCAGAGATGTAGACAATAACAGAAACATCCACATTCTGAGTTTCTAGCCAAAAAAGTAGGAGTAGCAGATATTAACTGAGACACCTGCAACAAGGTTATACCCTCAAGAAAAGACCTTCCCTCCAAGGTTCCTTCAGCTGCGTGTTCCAGACTGTGAAGGACTTTCTGCACCAGCGGTCAGTGCCTGACCCTTACAGCTCCTTTAGCTGCGTGATTCACACTGTAAAGACTCTTAATGCTCCAGGAGTTCAGAATTTTCCTGCATGTCATGTTCAAGACTGTTTAAATGGAGTCCAGCTCCTTTACCACTGCAGTGTGTCCCAGTGTGACCTTTGGAGGACATCCCTTCTTTCGTGTGGAATGTAAATATCGCTCACTTAACCTCTTTCCAGACACCTTGATTTGAATCAATGTTGTCAGTACACGGTTATCTATTATACTTTTAAAATTGTGAAACTTATCAGCTTCATGATTCCCTTTTTCCCCCTTTTTTTCCACCTTATTGCATAAGATAATGCTTCCATACATTGTCCCATCCAACTTAATACAACTTAAACAACTTGGTTTCATTATCTATGTATATATTTGTACCTTTACTGTATAATTGTATTAATAAAACTCATTTCATTCAATTTGTCTTTTTTGTTGACACAATCAGATGCTTTAAAATTATCTAGATATCCATTGACAAACTCCAATTTACATAATTTTGAGATTAATATCAACAATCCTCTTGGATCCTTCTCATGCTGATAAGGATAAATTCCTTATCTGGTGCTTAGCAAAGGAGTGATGCCTCATTTGACTCTCAAGCTGCCTTTACACTGCCTGTGCCTAATTTTGAAGGCAATGGACTTCGCATTTGTCGACCACATTTGAGCTGTCTCATTTCAGAAAAGCTACCATTATATTCCAGATTAAGAATTATTATTATTATTTTTTATTTTTTTTTCTGAAAGGAGACATCCTCGATGATGTATGCGGCTGACAAATGTGAATGCTGGAGGGCACAGCCTTCTAAATGAGACACAGCTACTATAATAACAGACCGGAAGTCATTCATTTCAAATGGAGAGTTGTACGAGAGCTGCATAATGTTGCATATGCAAAAACTAATTCTGAGCCAATTTGAGCTTCAGTTGCGTTGAAATATTTGAACTTTTGACGATAGACCATATGCGACCTGCCAGACTGGATGTGATTGTAAAAAACCTATTAGCATGAAAAGAGAATTTATTTTTATTTTTACCTTTATTTTTGCACCATTATTTAAAACGTTATGGCAGTGGCTATTTGCACTTAGTGCAAATACCAATAGATGCTATTTACACTAAGTGAAAATAATGTAAATAGCATCCATCGTTAAAGGAACACTCCGACTTTTTGGGACTTTAGCTTATTCACAGTATCCCCCAGAGTTAGATAAGCCCATACATACCTTTTTCATTTCTGTGCGTTCTGTAAGTGTTATTTGACGCACCCACCGCTAGCCTAGCTTAGCACAAAGACTGGATGTAAATGGATAAGGTAGCATACTAATCCCAATTAATGACAAAATAATGCAAACATTTTCCTATTTACATGTTGTGATCTGTATAGTCACAGCGTGTACAAATAACAAGGCTATATGAGACAGAGACCATTTTTAATCGTATAAATACTGGGAACTATATTCTCACTAGGCGTAAGAGCACAGCTACTTGGGCGGAGTGGCTACTTTGTTTACGGAACCATCAACAGGGCGTCTCGTGTGTTGCGCTAATCACTCCGCCCAAGTAGCCACTCCGCCCAAGTAGCTGTGCTCCTACGCCTAGTGAGAATATAGTTCCCAGTATTTATACGATTAAAAATGGTCTTTGTCTCATATAGCCTTGTTATTTGTACACACTGTGACTGTACAGATCACAACATGTAAATAGGAAAATGTTTGCATTATTTTGTCACTTATTGGGATTAGTATGCTGCCTTATCCATTTACATCCAGTCTTTGTGCTAAGCTAGGCTAGAGGTGGGTGCGTCAAATAACACTTACAGAACGCACTTACAACACTTTATTTCCACTTTTTGAATATTTTTATTATGACCGCCGCTAGCGTAGCTAGCGAAAGCGGTCATATAGGGATTGTCAAGTTTTTTTTGTTTTTTTTTCCCGTCACCTTACTGAATTTTTCGTCAACGATACCAGGGACACCGAAGCACCGGGGAACATGAAATTTGGTGGGCATGTAGCCCCACTAGACTTCTAAGGAAAAATTTCGTTTGGTCCCCGGGGGCCACTCCCCCCCCGCGCTGGGCCCCCCCAAACCCAAAAAATGCAGTTTTTCCTAAATAACTACCTGAACCGTGGCACCGAGGATGAAGAATGTGTTGCTCTTAAGGGCCCATATCAACCTAGCCCATAATCACTCATTTGTGATTTGCGCCCCTCCCATAAAAAATGAAAATGCAATATTATTCTGCTTTAATCGCCCCTTTCTTCAGTTGAGATGTTCAGAACTGCACCATATTTCATGTGTATGATTAACGTGACATCCTCTGGGGGTATGCTAAGTTTCGTAGAATTTCATCGATGGGGGGGTATAAAATAAATTCATTTATGTGCACATTTAGTGACTGTACACTCATCGGCCTGTAGATCGTGGTGTTGAGCGAAGTGTTGCTGGTTTAGGATGATACTGTCACTAAGGTTGCCAACTGTCCCGAATTAGACGTCCCGTATTTTGGGCCTAATTTATTTGTCCCGTGCGTGACCTCCAGTGTCCCGTTTTTTGACAAGCTGATAAACCACTGACTGATACAACAGCAACAGCAGCAGTGCTGACCACGACACTTGAGAATGATCACCGACACCTGTCATCATCCAATCACAGCTTTTTTTAATCACTGTTTTGAGACAAATTATTGTTTGATTTGCGAACATCCTCTGCCGTCTGGTCGCTTCCGCTTCAAGCCGGACTCGTCTCACGCTAATTTCCTTTCACTGTCCACGTTTTGATTTCGGCTAATCAATTTTGGCGAATGCAAACAACGTGATTATTGTTCATGAGTCTAACATCCAGCCACGCAAGAAAACATGTAATCTACCTGAGGGAATAATATGCTCCAAAAACATTTCTGATTATTATTAATGTTTTAAAGCTTTTAGAAAGTACATAGAAAGCTTTTGTAACATTACCTTAACTGTCACTTTATTAATGTAATGCATCCTTGCTGAATAAAAGTAGGCAATTACTTTCTTTATTTTTTTTCCCAAAAAATAATCTTACTAACCCCAAACTTTTGAACTGTAAGCCTAGTGTATAATGTTAAAAAAGCTTTCTATTTTAGATAAATGCTGTTATTTTGAACTATGGTTTGTTTGTAATGTGACTTTTTTCATGTATGACATTAAAATTATTTTTAGAATTAAATACATAAGTAGGTTAAGCAATACAAATGTGTTTATGTCTGATAACCTTTTAAACACAAACTTAACTGCAGACACTGAAATGACGTACACTGTGTGATACAGTACAAATATTTTGAGTGTCCCTCATTTTCCTATAAATAACCACGATTGTCCCGCATTTTCCTTTTCTGAAGTTGGCAACCCTAACTGTCACACACACACACATGCAGGAATACAAACAAACGCAAGCATGCACACACACTGACATCCACATGCACAGACACACACCCATACACACACATACAAATCCACATGCACAGACACACACACACAAACACACATGTACGCACGCATACATACACACACACACACAGACACACACACACACATACACACACATACACATACACAAACACACACACATACACACACACACAGACAGACATGCACATACTACTACTTTTTTTAGGTATATACATAAACACGCAATACAGCCAAATTGCTCCACGTCATTTATTTTTGTGGAAAGCCAGTGCAGGCCTGAGCGGCGGTCATATTTTGTACCGCCATGCGGTACATCTAGTTGAAAATAAATTTCTTTCCAGTTTGATCTGTGATGGGAAAAGGGAGTAATTCCATAAAAGGTGGATTCGAACTCTGGTCGATTTGCACAAAAACTTTCTGCCCCCTTCACGACTGCTAGTTTAAATAGCTTCTGCCAACAAGGCGGGCTATTTGCACTTAGTGTAAATAGACACTTTGAAACAGGCTTCTTTAAACACTATGTGTGTCTGAAATACATACATTCATTCATACAGTACATACATTCATTATTTATTCATTTTATTACGGTGAATAAGTGGAAACCTGCTTCACAAACAATTTGAGGTTGGTACGACTGCCCTTTGGAGGTGAATGCATCAATCATGAATGTTGGAGATAACGAAAAAGTGGTTTCACACATACAACTTAAATGAAAAGATGGCTACAACATCAGATTGTGACCTCAGATTTTGGGGTTGTCCCCGCCACTGACCAGGGGTACAAAACTCAGTTCCTGGAGGGCCACAGTCTTGCAGAGTTTAGTTCCACGCTTCAACACACATACCTGTAGTTTTCAACTAGCTGGATATGGTGTGTTTGATTAGGGTTGAAGCTAAACTCTAAGCTGAGTTTTGCACCTCTGATATACACATGTATACATAATATTTATGAATACATGCATATTTACTTTTACTGACATATTTATTTAATCTTTTTGTGAACAGATACCTGTAACAGACCCACATATGACTTTTCTATAAACTCCATGTTATTATTACTTATCATTATTGTCTTAAACATTATTTTTATTATTACAATTATTAATGTTAATATTATTAATACTTCATTATCATCCCTATTATTATTACAGCTGGTAATGACGATGGTGGTAGAAGCATTGTTACAATGACCTATAGAAAATAGATAATGTTTATGAATATATACAATTTAAAAAAAAAATAACCAGAGCAAGTCAAGTTAATGTTTTACAAACCGGGCACACAAGAAATATGATGTTAACTGACTTTGACTGTAGAATAATTGTAGGTTTTAGATGGGTTGGTATGAGTATCTCAGAAACCAATGATCTCCTGGGATTTACACAACACAATAGTGTGAGAAAAACATCCAGTGAGCGGCAGTTCTATGGGCGCAAACACCTTGTTAATGAGAAAGGTCAGAAGAGAATGGTCAGATCTGTTCAAACTGAAGGATAATGACAATAACACCTTGTTTACACCTGGAAGATCCATTTAAGGTCATCTGATCCCAAGTGGACAGGCTAAATACAGGTGTAAATGGGGTCATATGGTGTATCCAGTCACTTAAATCACATTCAAGTACATTTGACCATTTTGCATTTGTAGTGTAAATGCTAATCCATCCTGATGTGTTTTGACCAACAACGATGGACAGCATCTGTCAGTCAACCAGTTGTTGAAAATGGATACTGTGTATACACATAAAAAACATTGCCTGTTCTGATGAATCTCATTTCTGCTGGATCATACATACGAATGGGTATGAAGTTGGTGTAAAAATCCAAAGGTCCATCCAGCCTTCTGTTATCAGTTCAGGCTGGTGGATAATGCACCATGTGAAAAGCCATCACATCCCAAGCTGGATCCAATAAGATGAAAAAGGCTACTTCAGCAGCCTCCACAGTCACCAGATCTTAATATAAATAAGAACATTTTTTAGATGTGGTGGACAGGCAGATTTGTTGCAATATTGTGTGAGGATATCATGTTAGTAGACCTGAATCCTTTATATTTCAAGTACCTTGACAAATTCAGGCTGTTCAGAGAGCAAAAGGTTAAATATTACCATTTTACCAAAGTTACCATTGAGGGTTTTTATTCTAACATAATCTCTGAAATTTTGTATCTTTTTTGTTTTGTCTTATGCCTAATTTATCCACATAGGTAATACTGAACATGTACCCTACTTTTCAAAAGAAAGTTATTAAATTGACGAAAAGTGACGTTTACATTGTTATAAAATATGTTTTGTATACATGCTGATAGCTATTCATCAAAGAATACAAAAAAAAAGACCACCGTTTTCACAAAAATATGAATGAGCACAACTGTTTTCAACATTGATAATGATGAGAAATGTTTTTTGAACACCAAATCATCATATTTAATATAATAATTATATTAATTATTTCTGAAGGATCATGTGACTCTCACGGTTAGCTGTTATAAAATAATGAACAAGAATGATATGCGTGATGCAGAATGATGATGATGATGATGATGATGAATATTTATTTAAACAGAGTGCAACAACAACCACATCTAACACGTTAATGCATAAAGAAATAACTGAGGGCTTAAATACACAAGGGAAGATCATTAACAGAACAGGGAACAGGTGAGACACTAATCAGGAACCATGACAACTAATGAAAGAGCTAGAACTTAGGCAAATAGTGACAATGAGCATATGGCTCATAAAAATTCAGCTCTGCCATCACAGGAATAAATTATATTTTTTACACAATATATATAAACAAAGAAAATGGTTGTTTTAAACTGTAATGATATTTCACAATATAACAGTATTTTTTATTAAAGCCCCCCTGTAGTCAATATTTTTTTTCCATAAAACTCATCTTTGATCATCAAAATTATTCATGCCTTAAAATAGCTTGAATGTAACTCTACACCCTTGCTTCATTTAGTACATGGAGCCATGAATATGCAAATTAGCCCCATCTCCACTCACTCACACAAGCTCAGAAATACACTCGGTCAACTTTACTGTAGTAAACACTGCACACTGGCAAGTGGAAATACTGGTTTAATTCAGCCATATATGTTTTAACCAGAAACTGATTCAGAAGAAGAAGTGGAAGAGTGAATTATACAGGCTTGTCTAAAAGTCGATGTACCAGAATGAAAATACATTTTATGTATTGCTCTACAACGTTGGACACATAACGGTAATTAATACAATTAGCCTTTTGCGTGACTACGTTATCAAACAGCTAATAATGTGTTGCTAATGTTACCAGAGATGTTCACAAGTTTTTCATCTGGAGTTTGGCATTTCATCTTGACATAGACTTAATAGTTTTTCAGACAATTAAAGACTTGTCAAGTCTGAAGTCTTTTGTCACGAGTCCGAGTCAAGTCTTGAGTCATTGCATGCCTTACAAAAAAAAAAAAAAAAAAATTCTCATACTCAAAAATCCTATTATATAATACATTGTATAAAACAATCATCCTGGCAACAAGAGTTATTTTCAATACAATCGCTAAGCGGTTTGTTATTCAATAGTTTGTTATACAGCGGCGTTGTTGTTGACGACAGTCATTGTCTGAAAATATCAAACCTCGGAATGTTTAAGTCAATAGAAAACTGTATGCATGCTAAAGTGCGATACTTTACAAACTGTAAAGAAACGCGGTCTCTGTAGACACCACAGGCTCCACAAACGGCAACAAAAACAAACTGCGCTCACCCGCACCACGAAACACAACAAACAGTGTTCCAGCCCATCACTGGTAAGAAGTATGTGAGGGTGGGGTTTGGGGGGTTAGTGCGCGTACACATGAAGGGGGTGTGTGGAGGAGAGAGAAGCATGAAGAGGGAAGTTTGAATTATGACCGACACACGACCAAAGAGACGACGTTCCGATGAACAAATTGCAAAGAAGAGGGACAAGGTAGGTCTTCACGGGTCCAAAAATTCGTGCCCGAACCCGAAAGAGACCCGTAATGTGCTGAACCGACCCGGACCCGTCTATTATTTCAAAAGCTGGACCCGAACCCGTGCAGATCCGAGAAATGCCTAACCGGACCCGACCTGGACCCGTCTATTATTTGAACGCTGGACCCGAAACCGCCGGGAAGACACAGATCCGACTGGACCCGATTGTCACATATTCCATCTTAAACTGCTATTACAAGTCAATAAACCTGTTGCGAAAAATACAACTTTTTGTCTTACCTAATTTAAGGAGCCGTGGTAGCGTAGTAGTCTCCTCTCCCTTCCTTGTAACGTTAACGTTACCTGACTGGCTGTGATCATGCATTACAATCCTCCGACAAGAAAGTTATTCATGTTATTCCTCTCGTTATTCCAAGTCCAAGCTTAATCCACTCATTATTTCAGCTTCAAAAGTCCACTTGATGTCACGGTGACGGATGACAAATGCAACTTTGCACATGTAACTTACATTCTGACTCGAGTTAACTCGCATAATAACTTTGACTGTTTGCCCTTTTGAACTAACGTTATAATAACGTTTCAGTGCCATGGCCGCTGACGTTATTTATTTGCTATCATCTCCGTGCTCTCTGCTCTGCATCGAGTCTGAATCTGACCACTAAAACTTTAAGATTAAACAAGACGGTTAATTTATATTGTAAAATCTGAAGCGCGGTTTGGCGGTCCCTCACTGAAGCTCTGGTAACTGGTTGCCATAGAAACATGACACGCGCGAGACTGCACGCACGCTAGCTGGATCAACCTAAAATATGCTTTTTAACGCAATTTATTTTGAGTGTCCTAATTTTACAAGTTGCAAGTTACAAAAAAACACAAGCAATGTCTAATCACGACCGGGGTTTCTCCGAGTCTGATCTAATGACTCCGATCGCACGGGTATTACACACAATGTTAAACAGACCCGGGACCCGAAGTAATAAATTCGGACCCGACCCGGACCCGGCTGATCATTTAAAATATAGACCCGAACCCGTACGGGTCCCGGGTCGGGTCCCGGGTCGACGGGTCTCGGGTTCACTGTGAAGACCTCTAGGACAAGGATAAGGAACGCGCAAGGTACCGAATTTACATCGGAAAAACCTTCGAAAGGTGGCGAGAACTCCTCCGGCAGAAGGGATTCCAATCCGACATTCAGTTGCTCTGTTTTTGCAGAACTGGTGGGTAAATCCATTTTTCTTTCTAAATTGACGTTCATGTTTGCCAAACCAACACAAGGATGTAATTAGCTAGAAGAACTATGCAGTCAGCGTTAACTTTGGTGACTACAACATATTTCTAGCAGTTAGCGATCAAGGGCGGGAGGGAATCCGAATAACAGGTTTTATACAAGACACATGGAACACGGGGTGGACGCACCGCAGATTGAGGGAGAATTTGAGTTCGACGGCTACCGGGCTAAGGACCTGGAAAAGGTCAGATGAAACGAGGTGCTAATTTACGGGAACAGGACTGAAGGGGTAAGTTTAGGCTGGAGAGCCACACTTTCTGGCCGCAAACATATTTAGGGGCCTTGATGCGGCGTCGATCGGCGGGCCGACGAGTACAAATCTTGGAGCGACGAAGTCTAACCCTTCTCCAAGTGCGTTTGCACCATTGAATGAATGCTTGCACCGAGGGAACGGAGGTGGTTGGTAACCGAGGCAACAATGAAACGGGGATAACCCTGTGGCGGACGAGGGTAGAGAATTATGGCCGTACTCCGCCCACGGTAATTGCTCACACCAGGACGAAGGATTCTGGAATGCCAGACTGCAGAGCATACGACCGAGAATCTGGTTAGCCCGTTCGGCTTGCCCGTTAGTTTGTGGGTGAAATCCTGACGACAGACTGGCAGAATTGACCGTTTGCAAAGACCCGCCCCCCTTAGTTACTGTCGCTATGTCCGACAAGCTACGCCGTTCTCACGCCACACCATGTTCTCACGCAGTGAAAAATACATCGCGGAGCAGAGAGGAGACTGACAACACGCTGACAGACAGGACAGACCAGGTTACTTTTCGGTTACGTTTGATATTAAACAAACAAAGTCTCACCTTTCAAATTTGGTCATTTTTTAAAAGAAATTTAAACAATAAATACCGTTTTGTGGCTCTTTAATGTGTCGTGACAGATCGCTGTAGAGCATCAGTTAAAGCTGCTCGTGAACCGATCATCTCTTCCTTCTAGTTAATTTATAGCCTCGAATAAACATGAACAAACATAAGAAGGAATGTTGTTTTAACAACGGAAAGGCGTCAGTACACTCCGGTTTTCAAGTTCAAATCCTCCCATGTTAATCTACTAACTCTCCTGACTGCTTTGTCGGACAAAATGGCGGATGGCGAAGTATGATTGGTCAGATCACCTGTCAATCAAGCTCCCTGCGAAGGGTCAATTCCTTCCAGAACTGAGAGACAAACTGGGGTCCCCTGGGGACACAGCATCAGAGGGGAGCCCATGGAGCTTAAACACATGATTGACCACCGCCTGTGCCAACTCCTTGGCGGAGGGGAGCTTAGGAAGAGGAATAAAGTGCGCTGTTTTAGAAAAACAATCAATGACCGTTAGGATTACAGTGTTCCCCATCGAGGGAGGAAGACCAGTAATGAAATCTAAAGTGACATGGGACCAGGGACGGGTTGGGATAGGAAGGGGTCTGAGAAAACCAGCGGGTGGAGAGTTACTAGACTTAGTCTGAGCGCAGACAGGACAGGACGCAACAAAACGACGAATATCGCTCTCTTTAGTGAGCCACCAAAATCTTTGGCGTATGGTGGCGAGTGTACACCTGACACCAGGATGAACAACCAGTTTGGAGGAATGACCCCAGCGGAGGACGGCTGAACGCACGGACTTAGGAACAAATAATAACTGCTCGGGACAGTGCCGCGGTATCGTGATGTGAGTAAGAGCCCGTTTAACTACTCGCTCAACTCCCCAGACAGTAGCCCCGACCACGCGTTCCTGAGGTAAAATCTATTCCCTGGTCGAAGCGCTTTCCGAGGAGCCAAATTGACGTGAGAGGGCGTCTGGTTTAACGTTCTTAGAACCGGGTCTATAAGAAATGGTGAACTCAAAACGACCAAAAAAAAGTGCCCCGTGGGCCTGTCGGGCATTCAGCCTCTTAGCTGACCGAATGTATGTATTTGAGGTTTCTATGGTCCATCCAAATTATGAACGGACAGGTCGCCCCCTCCATCCACTGACGCCACTCCCCTAAAGCTAAACGAATAGCCAGCAATTCACGATTCCCCACGTCATAATTGCGTTCAGTGGGCAAGAGCCGATGTGAAAAGAACGCGCATGGATGAACCTTATCGTCAAGCGGGGAGCGCTGCGAAAGCACCGCCCCCACGCCTGCATCTGAAGCATACACCTCGACGATGAATTGTCTCTTGGTGTCAGGGGTGATTAAAATTGGTGCGGTGGTGAATGGAGTCTTGAGACGCTCAAAAGAAGTCTGAGTCACTTCGGACCAAGAAAAACGAAACTTGACCGAAGTGAGCGCTGTCAAGGGGGCGGCAACCTGACTAAAATTTCTGATAAACCGGCGATAAAAATGGGCAAACCCCAGAAATCGTTGGAGCTCGACTCTGGAATCCGGAACTGGCAAATCTGTGACAGCTCGTTCCTTAGAGGGATCCATACTGATCCCTTCCGCCGACACGACAGAACCGAGAAACGTGACTGACTGCGCATGGAACAAACATTTCTCCGCTTTAACAAAAAGACGATTCTCTATGAGGCGCTGGAGAACGCGGCAAACGTGCTGAACGTGCACTTGGAGAGAGGGTGAAAAAATAAGTATGTCATCCAGATAAATGAATACGAAAACATTAAGCATGTCTCTCAAAACATAATTTACAAGAACCTGAAAAACTGCAGGAGCGTTGACGAGCCCGAATGGTAAAACACGGTATTCGAAGTGCCCTAGAGGAGTGTTAAAGGCCGTCTTCCACTCGTCTCCCTCCTTAATGCGTACTTAATAATACGCATTGCGGAGATCCAACTTTGTGAAAACCTTTGCTCCCTGCAAGATCTTGAAGGCTGAGGACATGAGTGGTAAAGGATACCGGTTCTTGACAGTTATGTCGTTCAGCCCTCGATAATCAATGCAGGGACGAAAAAAACGCCCGGCGGGAGAGGAGGATGAAACAATGGTACCTGCAGTGAGGGAATCAGAGAGATATTTTTCGAGTGCCTCACGCTCTGGTGCTGACAAGGAATACAACCTTCCACGGGGTGGAGTGGTACCCGGGAGGAGCTCAATACTGCAGTCATAAGGTCGATGGGGGGGAGGAGAAGTGGCCCGGGAAAGACTGAACACCGCTCGCAGATCGTGGTACTCCCCCGGCACCCCTGACAAATCACCAGGCTCCTCCTGAAACACAGAAACAGAGGAAACGGCAGGAACAGCAGATACAAGACATTCAACATGACAAGACAAATTCCAAGAAAGGATAGTTCCCTTCACCCAGTTAATCTGTGGGTTATGCTGCACTAACTAAGGATGACCCAAAACAACAGGAGTAAAGGGGGATTAAAAAAAAAAAAAAAAAAAAGTCTCTTGATGGTTGCCGGATATGATGAGACTCACCGGAATGGTGGTGCGGCGGACCTTAGAAAGAACACTGCCGTCCAAGGCAAAAACAGTGGTGGAATTATCAAGATCCATTAATGGAATGCCCTGTTCGAGCGCCCATCTCTCATCGATGAAGCTTCCCTCGGCTCCAGAATCCATAAGGGCCATGCAGGAAACTGAAGAACCGGGTCAGCGGAGGACGGCAGAAAAAGTCGTGCGAGTCTTCGGCGATGGGGAAAAAGCAGAAGCGCTCGCCAGTACTCCCCTGTCTACTGGCGAGCTCTGGCTTTAAGTGGGCACGATGAGACAAAGTGACTCATGGAGCCGCAGTAGAGATAGAGTCGATTCAGTACCCGCCGTTGGCGTTCAGCAGCAGTGATGTGGATACCTCCTAGCTGCATAGGCTCAGACTCCAGGCCGCCCATAGGAGGAGAAGAAACAGTGGGTGGAGCAGCTTGTTGCTCGGTAACCATGCCCCGAGCGCGACGGCGCAGTTCAAAGAGCTTATCAAGGCGAATGGCCAACTCAACCAGCTGGTCAAAATGGACAGGGGTCTCACGAGCATAGATCTCATCTTTGAGGTCCGTGTTAAGCCCCTCCAGAAAGCGTGCGACCAAGGCAGGTTCATTTCAGCCGCTTGTGGTTGCCAGAGTGCGGAACTCTATGGAGTCGGCCACGGATCGTCTCCCCTGACGTAGCACGGCGAGAAGGCGGGATACTTCTTGGCCATAAATGGAACGGTCAAATACCTTGATCATCTCCTCCTTGAACAGAGCATATTGATCGCAACAGTCTTTCTGCATCTCCCAGACAGCTGTTCCCCACTCTCGCGTCCATTCGGTCAGTAAAGAAACCACGAAAGACACTCGGGCATGGTCCTCAGCATAAGTGGTGGGCTGAAGGGAAAATACAACCTCACATTGAGTTAAGAAGGAGCGACATTCTGTGGGCTCACCAGCATAACACGGTGGGTTGTTGATCCTGGGTTCGGAGGAACTGTGGACTCTCTGGGAAGTGGGTGTTTCCAGACGAAAATTCATTTCCAGATGAAAGCGTGTGGATAAGTCTGTCACTTGTGCCGCCAGGCTCTCCACAGCATGTCTGGCATTAAAAATCTCGTCCTCGTGTCTGCCCAGCATGGCTCCCTGAATCTCGACTGCTGCACGAAATGGTGTTTCCTCTGCTGGGTCCATGTTGGCCAGATTATTTTGTCAGTGATAACAGAGGACCCAAGGGCAGAGGCTGATTGAGAAACACAGTTTATTGAAAAGATAACACAGGAGTCTGCCGTCACACGGACGCAGTACTGAAGAAAACAAAAGTCAAAAACTTGGCTGGTCAACAGCGGTGGTTTACTTCTTTGGGAAGGAGACCTTTGTACCAGTCACACTGAGACATTTCAAATGATACCAAACGTGTAATACTGTATGATAATTATTCACATTAAACCATATAGATTCTTAGGTGAATTTTGGTGATCTCAGTATGAGGGAGAAGGGGGAAGAGGGAAAGAAATATAGATTAGGATGATTCTGAGGTGAGACTTGCGTCTCGAAAGGAGCACAAGAGTGGGTTCAAATGATAATTTCCTTTGTTCTCTCAGAGAGTTGCACTCTCTCTTTCAGTTTTTCCAGTCTTACATCTATTAAAATGCGACTCGAGTGCGACTTGAGTCCGAGTCTCTAATTCGAGTGCCCATCTCCGTGTAACAATGTAACACAAACCATGTTCGTATTCACCACCTCAGAGTCAGACAGCTGCCTTCTAACAATCAGCATTCTTAGAAACGCTGTGAACATCTTAGAACGTCAGAAAAGTATATAGCTCATCATAAAATCGTAATATGCATTTACATAGTTCACCCACTATATTGCTAAATGCACATGATTTTTCCTATCAACAGACAAATATACCGGGATAACCCACCTTCTCTTGAGACTCCCCTGCTTCGCAGCATAGTTAATGATATGCTAAAGCTTGCCACTCTCGTGACGTGATTGGTTACAAGGTAGTTTGAGACGTCAGAAACACCAGCGATTTCAAACCGCGTTTTTGAGACTGTCTTTGGTTCACTGCAGTTTTAAGGAGAAAATACTCAACAATTGTGTTGTCTTATGAATTTGCACCTGGTTTGTCTTAAAACATTTTAAAAACACCACATAGACATAAACAGAAAAAAAAAAACTATTAACAGAAAAATATGATTAAGAAAAATAATACTTCGCTATAAGGCAGAATTTTGCCTTTGGAATATTGTGTCTATGGAAAGGAAACAAAATGCTTTGAACCATGTTCAATTTATTTGTGCAATGATTAAAAAGGTTCTTACTCTTCTGTGCAGGCAGACTTTTTTATTATCTTGTCTTTATGTGCTGGATGCATTACATGTGCACTTAACATTTAATGGTGAAGTAAAAAAATGTTACAGACAATGAATAATAAAAAAATAAAAATAAAAAAACATATTACAGATTCTTCACACTAGCCATGAGAAACTGTTCTTAAAATTGATTCATTCACTTCTACACTCACTCTTTTCATCTCCAAGGTTATCAAATGTGCTCTGAAAATTGAACACACACACTCACAAACATAAGCAATGTGATTTTTGCAGAATGCACATAACATTTTTCATTTTTTAAAAAGTGAGAGAAAAGGTCACTATAGTTCATTTATATAATTTAAACCTAAAATCTTGCTGGTGATTAAAACAAACAAAAAAAAGTTTATGGACATCTTATGCATCAATTACCCATTAAAAACTAATAAATACAAAACAAGAATGTACCATGCAGTGGCAGTTTTTGTTTCATCTTGAGGGTCGAGATTCTTCCTCTGATGTCAAGAGGAAACAAATTCTGACTGTTTTAGGTCGGGATTTTTAGAGTGGAAGACCAGCAGGCATCATGAGGTAATCAAGGAGTATATAATCAGTGGTGTAACCATGGCAACCTGTAAAAAAAGCATTAGGAAGAGCAACATCTAGATAATAGCAAAAGGATGACAGGATTAAAATTGTCTTGTGCAGCTAAATATGGATAGGAAGAAACAAATATGTGAGTTTTTGTGTACTTGTACGCTGGAATATAAATCAGCAGTTCCTTTGAAGTTTTAGTGTGATTGTAGGACACCAACATCCAGGATTGGAAGATAGGCCATAGAAGCATATGAGTTTATACCAGCTGTAAACAGGGCCATAGGTTTTGATCACTTGGATCAAAACCTATGGCCCTGTTCACAGCTGGTATAAACTTCTTGGGTGAACCGATCACAAGTGGTCAGATGAGACATATCGCAAGTTGCCGTGTGTTTCAATTGCCTCCTGTGACCACTTGTGAATTTAAAGGAACACTTCGACTTTTTGGGACTTTAGCTTATTCACCGTATCCCCCAGAGTTAGATAAGTCCATACATACCTTTTTCATCTCCGTGCGTGCTGTAAGTCTGTTTGATGCACCCACCGCTAGCCTAGCTTAGCACAAAGACTGGATGTAAATGGCTACAGCTAGCATACTAATCCCAATAAGTGACAAAATAACGCCAACATTTTCCTATTTACATGTTGTGATTTGTATAGTCACAGTGTGTACAAATAACAAGGTCATATGAGACACAACCATTTTTTAAACGTTTAAATACTGGGAACTATTTTCTCAGAAGGCGAAGCACTGCTACTTGGGCGGAGTGATTAGCGCAGCACCCCAGAAGCGCCGTTCCGTCAACAAAACCAACGTGACTAACCCAATAGAGGAAACGCTGGTGTCTGAGCGTGCAGGTCTGGGAGTACAAGTGCAGGTTTGCAGCCAGACCCTTCTCGGAACAACTGTAATAGTAGTGAGGCACCCTATTCATGTAATAGTGTCACTAAGGTTACATTACATATAGCTAATGGCACTGTAACAGTAGGCTAGTCATCTAATAACATAACGGAACACTTACCGCAGCCGCAGGTGATCCACTTTGTCCTGTCTTTACTATCGATGGGATGGCCATATCCTTCAGCACACTTTTCATGGTCCGTGTGGCAAATTCCATTTTTTCAAAATAGGTGTCCTCAGTGAAATGTTCTGAGTAAACGCGATAGTCCTTGATGATGTCTACAGGTGTGTTTGGATCTATATCCATAGCTAGTAGCCATTGATTCATCAGGTCTGCGTTTTTGGTTGGAATTCTATGTAACATCATGGTATTATCTGGTCTCCCCTGTTTATTGTCACAGCTCTTTACAATACAGCGAACACCCATGATTGTAAACTTTGCATTTACTATCTAGTAATTGCTGACTCTATTACTCCAACTCTGAGCGAACTCTCTGCTCCTCACCACGGTGCTTCTCGGGTGCTGCGCTAATCACTCCGCCCAAGCAGCAGTGCTTCGCCTTCTGAGAAAATAGTTCCCAGTATTTAAACGTTTAAAAAATGGTTGTGTCTCATATGACCTTGTTATTTGTACACACTGTGACTATACAAATCACAACGTGTAAATAGGAAAATGTTGGCGTTATTTTGTCACTTATTGGGATTAGTATGCTAGCTGTAGCCATTTACATCCAGTCTTTGTGCTAAGCTAGGCTAGCGGTGGGTGCGTCAAACAGACTTACAGCATGCACGGAGATGAAAAAGGTATGTATGGACTTATCTAACTCTGGGGGATATGGTGAATAAGCTAAAGTCCCAAAAAGTCGAAGTGTTCCTTTAACCCTCTGAGGTCGACAAACGCGCCGGCGCGTTTTGCTGGATTTTCTCCACATTGTAGCACTTTAAACTTAAATTTCTCCGTCATTTATGGTCATACAGAAAAAATAAATATAAAAAAAGAATCTGTGGTATTTCTACTTTTGTATGTGTCCACTTCCAATCAAATCAAAACATTGTGCTTTTGTAAAATAAAGAAAATAAACAGTGTGTGCGTTCTGCCTCTCCGTCGCGGTGAACTTTTTTTTCTTGAGCACGTCTATAAACTGAAACAAAACTCAGCGAATACTTGTTACACATTTATGAGCCATACACCTTTATAAACATTTAAGTGTGTACTTTTAAATGATCGGATTCAAAACGAAAACAAATATTCTCTGTTTAAGTAATTTGTATAAAACCAACAAGATTTCCAGCTTCTCAAACGCTTCCTAATTATTTTTAATTCGGCCACGCCCACTCGCGCAAAAGATATTCACATGCAAATCTCCACATGGAACGCGATCGCCCTCATTACCTCAACAACAAAACACTTCACTTCACTTTTCGTCGAGTTTGAAAGACGTGCCTGAGCTTACATTGGATTTACATCAGAAGAAGAAGAACGATATTTGAAGACAAGAAAGATAAGGTAAGAAATTCTTACATATTAGTTTGCTATTGTTGCATAAATTTCACATTGCAGTTGAACTGTTGCTAGATATATGGTGAATATTATAATATTTAGACCCGTGTTTACTGTTACTGTGTTTGTGGATATCTGCTCAAACGTAGATAGGCTATGTATATGGTAGGCCTAACCATAATGTTTTATATTTGATCGCAATCGCGTTTTAATGTATCATATTTTTGATCGCGATCGCGTTTTAATGTATCATATTTTTGATCGCGATCGCGTTTGAATGTATCATATTTTGGAAAAGCAAAACGCTCCAAACGGCTTCATGTTTTTACTATTATCTCATTTCATATCATCATAACGAATGGAAACATTTGAAGTAACATGATAATCAATATATTTTTCTCTAGCTTAGTTGTTACTGAAATCTTTTTGAAAATATATATAGGCTGCTATATTGTTATTATTTTATGCAGCACTGCGCATAGCCTATACCTACAAGGCACAACAAACCTGGTGTTCATTATATATTGTTGGAAACATTTGTGTGAGTGTGTGTGTGTATTCTGTGAATTTTAAAAAGCAATTTTAACAAGAAAAATCTAAAATGTATTCCCAAAATCGTGCAGGCCTTTCTCTTGATATCAGTATGTTCACTTTTTTTTTTTTCAGGGCCCAGATGCCACTGAGTCCTGCTGACTTCAACATTCACAGTACATGTCTCTGTACATGAACATGGTAAAGTGAAAATCAAACACCTTAGAAAATGAAAGGTATGTACAATGTTTTTAGGAATGGCACAAAGGTCTCTTTCTTCAATAAGTGCTTTTTTGTTGTGTATCTTTAGATTATGTTGTGTTGTAAATAAATCCAAACAATTTTAAAAGCCATTCTTTTTTAAATCTCCTCATTCTTTGTGCAAGGTTGGTCAGAATGATGGGCCCTGATAAGCTCCTAATAGGGCCATTAGGGAGGTTCTTTGTCTTTCTCAGGTGTGGAAAGCTTTCATATTAATGAGGTGATCCGCCCCTTCGCATATTGCTTTCTAACACAAAACACGTCGTAATATTTTTAAATCAATATATTGTCTTCTCTGAATGAGCAGTCAGGGTGATTCTCACATAGTTTTAGAGCAAATATTCTAGGCTACGTGATACAATTTTCAAAAGTCTTGTGAAGAAATAATCAGTATGGGTTTCATGACCTTATTTCAGTGAGAATTTATTTTTGTATTTTCACAAACCACGCATAAATGTCATTATCTCAAAACTACAAACTTTTACATACATGCTGCTGATATATTATTGTAGCAGAGTTTGTGCTGAATACAGTGTAATTAGACTTTAGCCATGAAAATGTCACAAGTAACAGAAATAACCACAAATGTCAGAGCATGTCAGAACACCTCCAGGGCCCAGAAAACAGCTCAGACCTCAGAGGGTTAAGTCAACAGATTTTTGCTTACAAACATACTTTTTTTTATTTTAATCTCAATTCAAATGTGATGCTTCAAGAAAAAAAATATGCAAAGGTTATTTTAGATGAGCTCCTGTAGTAGCTAATACTGGAGCTCATCTAAAAAAAAAACATATATATATATATTTTTTTTTGCTCAGGAGAATGGTTGTCTTATTTCTCAAGTATGTCAACTTCATCATTATAGTTGTATTCTGTATTTAGCAACTTGTTAGAAACTTAAATTTTTCAACTACAGCAGCTCTATAAAAAAATAAGCTTAATTACCTTGAATATTAGCCTACCTGATTCAGTTACAAATGCCTAGCATTATAATCATTCTTTAATTCTGTATTCAAGGAGTGAATCAATAAAATTTCATCTTGAAAAAATGTCTTAAACCTGTGACTTAAAGGACAAGTTCGGTATTTTACACTTAAAGCCCTGTTTACAGATCGTTTCTGATGAAATAGAACGGTTAAGATAAAATTTTGGACAAATGCTGCTGTCCTGAGAATTTTTCTTTCGCTTTCCCCCCCACCAGTAGACTGGGTGTATAGGTGCACTCGAACACTCCTTCCTAAAACACATTAAACTTTCGTTTACAAAGACGTGAAACTCACCGAGTGGTCAGGGGTGTCCACTGATATGCTCACACAAAAATCGCTGCAAAATATGCTTTCCAACAGGTGTTTTACCATTCGTTGTAAAACTGTGGACCTATTTTTCCAAACGTCTCACACCCGTAGATTCTTCCGTTGAGAGCTTGAATAATAGACACTCCAGCCCAGTTGGTGGCGATAATGCACCTTTGCAAGCAAACCACTGGCATTTCATTGTTTGCGATCCGCCGTAAAAAAAAAAAAAAAACATGAAGAAGAAGAAGAAAACAACCCCTGAACCCCATTTCAGTTTCCAGCGGCGGAGTAATACCGTACCTCACAGCACATCCAATGCAAGTCAATGGAGGAGACAAAAACTATGATAAAACCTGCTGGAAAGCATATTTTGCAGCGATTTTTGGGGACCTAGTAACATTGCTGTGTTCAGTCCCGGAACGCGCGCTGTGTGAACAAAACCGTAATAATGCCATGTCGTAGTGATGACGCTGAAGTCGGTATCGTTAGCCAACTGTGAAACGGTACGTAATGCGCAAGTTTATGATCGAATCAGAGAAAAAAATGGTTTGCATGGTTTCTCGAGAGAGAAATCGCAGCTCATAAGCAAACTTCAGACACTGCTGAGACATTAAAGTCACATCGATGTCACGTGTCTTTACAGGATTTTTACGGGTTGTGTGTGAACGCACTCTCTGATTCCGGAAAATCACTGGCAGTGTGAATGAACCAAAATCAAACGAACCCGGGTCAAATCCCGTGTCACTTTATCTGTGTATTTTCCGGAATCTCTTTGTGAAAGGGGCTCTAGTCTTGTGACCCGCCCTACATTTTTTCCTGTTCGAGAAGCAGTTTCAATTGGATAAAGAATAGGGAAGAAAAACCATCGCAACTTTCGTTTCATGCTGACTTTAAAGGTCCCATATTGTCAAAACTGAAATTTCCTGGCTTTTTTCATGATAACAGAGGTCTAGGGGCTATGTATCTACCATATAAGTTTCAAAACAGTCAATCGACAGACAAATGCACACAGCCTGCATAAAGTAGCTGTGCCTTTTCACGAGCCATTGTGACTTCCGTAAAAATGTAATGTCAGAACTACTCAGTCACGGCCTTCAGTCACCACCCCGAGACTGTCCACTGTCCCTCCTTTTGCGGAAAAATGTTCAGTCGATGGATGTAGAGACCTGCACTCCCGCGGGACCCAATGCAACAGGGTGCGGCTCGGGACTAGATTTTATGGCTGAGTGCGGGCGCGGGCGGTAAGGTACTCGTGTGTGTGCGGGTTGCGGGAGAATAAAATTATTCACGGGACTATCGCAAAATAGAAATATCTAAAAATAAATTATCTAAAAACAAATTAATTGTTATTCATATGTAACAAAAGCAAAAGCAACAAGAATAACTAAAACTAAATAAAAACGTTTTACAGGCCAGAACGAGTTTCTGTTTATAACATGTTTGTAGCATTGAGCAATGTAGCTAATGACAGACATGTCAACGCAATGGCCAATGAGATGCATTTAAAATAGAATCCACTCACCGCTCAAAACTGAGTTTTTGTTCAGTGCTGAATTCTGCATGCTGGCAAATCCTCTGATTATAACAAACGAAGTGTTGACATTATGAAAGATTTATTGTGCAGTCAGCTTCATTGATAATAACGGAACTTTGTGAGATCGTGGAGCCACAGCAGGCTACAGCATACATGACCCTAGTCACTTGTGGTTGGCCTGGCCGTGCGTCATTCAGAAAACAACTGGCCAATCAGAAGAGAGGCTCATGAATATTAATTAAACAGGCCAAAATCGACCTGTTCTTGGCAGAGGTCCTGAGAAAGGAGCTGTAAAAATTAAAACTGAGATTGTTTTTGGTACTTATACCACAAATATATATTCTTAAGGACATCAAAACCCTAAAATAAAACTTCAGAAAGGTGTACAATATGGGACCTTTAAAGACCCACTGAAGTGCCTTGAAACGCACAGCTTTGTATGATGCATTGACGTAATTTCCACTGAAACAGGAAGCTAAGGCGGGACATATTGAATGGCTCCTCCCCCTTTTCAAATAGCCAATAGCGTTTAGTTTACATCACAGACGGCAAGTCGTACTTGGCAGCACCATGGAAACGAATCCGAGCACTGATACGTTGGATTCAATAGTTACATTAGAGGTGTGAATAAATTCTAGCCATTTCATTCTGAAACGAAATAAAACTTGAGCATTTGAGCAACCGAACACATCCGAACATATCAACCCATATTGCTCCATGACGTGACAACGGTAGTGATGTCCGGTTTGTGAACAAATCGTTCTTTTGAACCGGTTCTTTTTTTGTTAACCGGTCAATCCAGTTCACCAAATCAAACTGAATCGTTCAAAACAGAGTCAGCGCTGATCCAGTTTTCTAAAGTTACTCGCTTTCGGACACTCCGACTCGAAATAAACAATATCCTGGAGTATATGTTACTCTAGTAACTCTGACAGTTAACTGATGGAACTGATGAGCACAAGCAGCTGACACTGAGCATATGCGTTTACTACCGAACGGACAGTCAGCTACAGTCACGGTCGCTTTGGCTAGGTGGTATTTATAGCAGAGGGGGCATTTGGCGCTTCAAATTCTAGAGAGCATTTGATTGGACAGAAGATGTGATGAGAAGCGGAAGTCCGCGCTGACGTCATAAAAATCCGTGATCCATTTTAGTAGAAGTGAGAGACTGGAAGTTTTTTCAATGCTTGTATCTCCTAAATGCGAATTATGTCATTGTTTTGGAACACACCAGCTTATCCATAACATTAAGGCTAACATATTCATCCTAAGAGCTAAAATGCAATGACTGCACACGCGGAAAGATTTCGCACTTGAACTCTAGGCCTACCTTCTAGACACAATTGCTCTTTCAGATCTTTTACCGGTAATAACCGGATAAATAACCGGCTAACCTCATAAGCCCATACTTTACCGCAGTGTATGTTTGAAAGGTGAGTAGATGGTCATTTAATTTTGGGATGCATCTGTACTGGCGTTTACACTGCAGGGCTATCACATTCTGTTTCTGACTGCAACCATATGTGGTTTGAGTTATTCAATCACAAAATGTTTTGGACCCACCTACACATGCTATAGAGCTGTTTTGTGATAGCTGGTTAGGTGTTAAAAATAAAAAAAAACGAAAAAAACAACAACAAACATTAAGTAGCCTACCCCAAAAGCAGGTGATGAATGACAAGTGCTATTCTGAGAACGTGTGAATGGGGGGTGTTACAGTAAGTTTTTCCCTCTTTTGAACTTGTGTCTTAACAAGCAACCTGTCCTCCATCATGAAGAATCACTCCTTCTCCTTCAAATGAATGACACTTGCGGGCCTAACAAGAAAGCATCTATCATCCAATTTAAGTGCTGTGAAATATTTGTAGATTGGAAGAAAGGTGTTGGACAATGAACAGCTGGTGAGGATATAAAAGCGGTTAAATATAGACTGTATAATGTAATAATGTGAATCACATTAAGAGATTTTATGTAGGCACATATTCAATCACATGCTTTTACAGCAGGCTAAAGGAATTCATTATGAGAAGACACTTGATGTCAAAGTAGCCTATCATAGGGTGAATCAGATGATAGCTTAACACATTCTTCCATTCATCCAAAACAAAACTATCTTAATTTTGCATCAAAAAAATGCATAATATTATGACTTTGTTTTTGCATGGTGGCTGTATTTTCAGGGCAATTAACACAACCTAATTCTCATTACTGTAATGTGTTTTTTCCCTTTCGATTTTTGTGATAAAATGTGACCTCTTCATGAGGTTCATCTCATTACTCTGTCAGTAGGACTAAGTTAGGATTGAATAGCCCTTAATGATGGAATATTTCTTACTTTTGTTGATTTGAGAGTTTACACAACAGTGTTAATTTAGAATTATTTATATACAATTATATTATTAAAAGGTTAGTTCACCCAAAAATGAATTTTCTGTCATTACTCACCCTCATGTCATTCCAAACCCATAAGACTTCCGTTCATCTTCAGAACACAAATGAAGATTTTTTTATGACATCTGAGAGCTTTCTGTCCCTCCATTGACAGCTACGCAACTGAAACTTTGACACTTCATAAAAAGATCGCAAAACTAAACCATGTGAATTGAGTAGTTTAGCCTGAATTTTCTGAAGAGACTCAATCGCTTTATATATGATGAACATTAAATTTAGGCATTTATTTATGAAGATAAACAAAAGTCTTACGTAAGGGGTGTGCGATATTGACAAAAAATTATATCTCGATATTCTGTTTACACGACACTGTTTTCAACTAAAAACGTAAAACTTTTTAGGGGTTTTAGTCGTTCATTTACACAAAAACGGCGTTTTGGGTGCCTGCAAATGCAAACTTTTGAAAACGTGTTTCAAAGTGAAAGTCTCCTAGCCTGGAAATCTAGACGCACCCTAACGGCAGCAAATTTTATTTTGCAGCCAGGGTGGTCTAACAACTCTCCGTTGGCTTTCAAGCTGGAAAAAACAAATTCTAGTCAGGCTAATCACATCGTGTATAGAGTCGGCGGGCGGGCTTAACATAATGCCGCCAGAGTAGCGACGGTTCCCTGCTACTTGAAAACAAAGAATGCTGCTGGTGAACAGAGCGGTCTTTCGAATCGGCTTTGGCCGCGACTCTGGGGGACTTTGAGCTAAGCTTTTCTCAAGTCAAGTCAAGTCATCTTCATTTATATAGCGCTTTTAACAATGTAGATTGTTTCAAAGCAGCTTTACAGCTTTACAGATAAACATATAATTTAAGGTAACAGAGATTGTTTTGGCTTTATATTGGTTCTTTAATAAAGTTATATTCCAGCTAAAGTTAGTTTTGATTGATTCGCTTCCGTCGCAACGATCATTTGTTATTAAATTTGGGCCGCTAAGACGACACCATTCTCTCTACACAGACTTTAAACGCGAATCTGTGAGAAACGCTGATGGCGTTCACATGCGCATTAAGAATTGGTTCTGTAGTTATGTGCGTTTGAATATATGTGCGCAGGTTTGGAATTCCCTACAAACCAAGCCTAAACAAAGTACTGGTGTTTCTTTATAGTTTTTGATACAGAATTTTATTTTATCAATTCGGGGTAGGTACGCGCAGGGGCGGACTTTACCATTAGGCAAAGGTCGGCAATTGCCTTGGGCCCCAAGCTACCTAGGGGCCCCCAAAATGCCCCATTAATTTATGCTTAAGTTTTTTTTTTTTTTTTTTTTTTTTTTTTTTCGCAAATTATATATTTCTAAATCTCCATTTGCGAAAAATGGCATCAAATCATTAGTCGCAGAAAGGAGGGGGCCCCCCACCTCACTACATTGGACTATTCCATTATCTCACGCATCTGCGAAAGTGACAAGGGTGTATTGCGACAAAAAACTGACAGAGAAAAAGAAGTGACTGACAGAGTGTACAGAGTAGTAGAGTAAAAATGAAGCGAAGCTACACAAGCGGTGCTGAAAAAAGGAGGAAAAATTGCAGAATAAGGTAACAAACTTTTTTGTGATGCCCGCTGACAATGACAACAACGATACAGGAAATACACAAACAGAGCAAGATGAGTCTAAACGTGAAAATTAAAAGTTTCGAAGTTACCCAAGCGTCTCAAATAAAAGAAAAAAAAAGACTCAGATACTGTAAGTAGGCTATTTGGGAAAGCTGCCAAAGATGACAAACTTTTTTATGGCTAGGAACAACAAACGTCCAACGCACAGAAAGATCGTGAAGCAAAGAGGACATGGAGACCGACAGACAAAACAGAGCAGTTTAAATTACTTATGATATGAAAAATCTCAGGTCTCAGATTCTGTCAATTCTATTACGAAATAATAAATACCGTTTGGAGCTTGTAATGTGACGTGACCGATCCCTAGAGGCACGTGAACTGATCATCTTCGGTAATAACTTACCAAAATGTATTCCTTATTCATAATATCGACCAATCAGTGTTTTTCAACCGCGGAAAGAGGTAAAACAGCTGGAGAACAATCGTCACATAACATTTAGCCTAACGTTCCTCAGGAAAGCCATTTAGTTACCATAATATAGGCTATAGCATGTTAGTTGACTAGAAAAATAAGATATAAAGAGTATTTAGCTAAATAGGGCCTATGTGTAGGCCTACTATATTATTTATTTAGTATATTGTTTACTTATAATTTAATTATAATAAAAAAGCATTGTTTAATTTTAGTTATTTTTAACCTTAAATAATACCAGCTGATATGGCTCTCTGTATGTTCACAGCATTATGTGAGTTTTTTTTCTTGAGAAAAATTAACGCCTATCTTGTGTACCTAATATGTATCCAAATGAGTCAATATTGAATCAAATCACAAGAATTGAATCGAAATGGTGAAATTTGTCAAGCAAAAAAAAAAAAAAAAAAAAAAAAAAAACAGAGCTTACCAGAAATTGTACCATGTAAACATTGTAACGTTTCTGTTTAGGAGTGAATAAGTGTATGCAAGGTTTAAAGGGGAAGTTTTATTTCTCCTCTCCAACCTTTACCTGCCTATTCACCATTCAGTCTGTAAAAAAAAGATTTCGCTCTCTTTTAAAGGTGCAGTGTGTGATTTTTAGACGTCACAATAAGTCGTTCTTCATAGAAGGGGGTTCCCGCGGTTATGTAGATATAAATGACTCATTCTAAGGTAATAAGAACATAACGGTTCATTAAGTAAGGTCTTTATACACCACTGAAAACATAGTTATGGATCTTATATTGCATTTCTGTCAATAGATCCTCAGAAATATGACACATTGCACCTTTAAAGATCGGATGGGGGGCCCATACATACCTTCGCCTTGGGCCCCCAATTTGCTAAATCCGCCACTGGGTACGCGAATTGAGTTTCCCAACAATGCTTTATCTGTAGAGTGGTAAAGGGATCCTCCATAGGGAGAGACTAGTTGGCACTTCAGCACGGATGAATGGACGTGGATGTAGTGCTATCCTATTGCGTGCAGAGGGAATTTGAAAGACAACCGTTTATCCCGCCTCTCGGATTGAGTCCTGCCAATGGTGAGTTCCCAGACCTAACATCTTGATGTGGGTCTGGCTTGCCAGGCTAGAACTCTCTGTGTAAACAGCAAAAACACAAATCTGTGAAAACAATAACGTGTTGCACATGCGTATTATGTGTTCAGTCTGTAGCCTACTGTTTCATCAACATCTAATGGCCTGGCAGCAGCATACAGCGTTTTTAGTCGTTTCCACAGATCTGTGTAAATGGGGATCGTTTTGACAATGATGTCGTCTGTACGCGGAGAACTCAAAGGAAAAACGTTCCCGTTTTAACCATATCATTGTCGTGTAAACGTCATGGGCATCGGAACCATTGTATATGTGTGGGACAAGGCCCACCCACTTTTTAAGACCAATAATATTGGACCAACTCACTTTTACCATCTCTAATTCAGCGCATACGTCTGTTCCCTTTTCAGAGCGCCGTCAGTCAAATCCATTCCACTTGAGGAATGCCCTAATAAACTAAACTCCATTCCATGTTTTAGCTACAGCGTTGATTTCCACGCTGCTGCTCAAACCCATTCCACTTGGGTCATTCAGAGTACCACTAAACCCTTACTTTTCAGGCTAGACGAGCCAATGCGCATGTGCTGTCCTAAGCGCAAGTCTCAGGTTCCTATGGGAACCGGAGCTTCTAACCATAGATAAAAGAAATGGACACAGCGACTCCATAGACTTCGACGGAGACCAGTGAAGTCAATTAGAAGCACTCTCTTCCTGATGGCTGAGCGTACTGCGCAGCCTCAAACTGATGACGTAGATGTGACGTGAGCAACCTGTCTGACAGTTGTAAGTCTTCTAGTAGCTGTGCTAAGAGAAATCTGAATCATTCCCTTCCGAATCTTGCAGAGACTGAGAGCTTGAGTAGGAGCTGTCCATGAGCTAGGAGCAGGAGCAACTTTTGGTAAGTATTCTTGAATTTGGTAAGTATCCTCCATGTCCCCCCGATTTTGCTGCAAGCTTCTCCTCCTGTCTATACGGTAATTTCTCTACTGTGCGACAGAGAGTCTTGTGGTTATGATGCAATCGTTAGCCTATTATTACAAAAATGTCTTCTACAGGGCCAAAACGTAAGATACAGGGTAATGGAGACTTTTATACATTGTCGTGTTTCTTTAGAAATAAACAATGGACAAATAGAGTCTTTAAACGCCTCAGATGTAAAGTTATTCGTTGTCAAAGTGACGCCAAAATGAATGGGAGTCAATGGAATGCTAACAGCAGGTGATGGCTTGCTAGCCAATGGATGCCCTCATAGAATGTACGCTTTCTGGAATGTTCAAAGTGATAAACTTTTTTTTTTTTTTTTAATGATGTTTTATAAACAAAGTTCGGGAGGAGCACGTTCAAATAATCAATCCAATCTACTCGTCATCAAACAATTATGTCTACCCTAATCAGCATGACAATAAGTATATATCCACTCTGTCAACTCACCTAATATTCCTTGACAGTTTTTCCAGCATCCCTCCACCACCCCGACTCCTCACTCTTGGCTCAATCTTTTACAGCCAGGAATACGGGGGGAGTACTCTGGGTTCGGGCCGAATACCGAGCCCGGAGCCCTCTCCTCGGACAGCACGCCAAATACGCATTTATTCTATCTGACTTATTTGTAAGTGTGAACTAGTGAAATACATTCAGTGTAATACATCACCTTTGTAATACAATAACACTAAGTAAGTGTTTTTGAACTGACACTAATTGTTGAAGTAAAATTGTCTTTCTTATTTATAAATTACCTTAAGGAGGCTACTCAATCAGTGGTTTCTGTTGTTATATTTTTTACTTCATAATGCACCACACATTTTCAATAGGAGACAGGTCTGCAGGCAGGCCAGTCTAGCATCTGAACTCTTTTACTATGAAGCCACACTGTTGTAACGTGCAGAATGAATCTTGACATAGTGTTGCTGAAATAAGCAGGGATGTCTCTTAAAAAGACGTTGCTGGCAGCATTATGCTAATTTTTTTCTCATGCTATAGCCAGACAAAAGTGTTAAAATACATGTTATAAAAAACAACACTTCTTGATTATTATTGGCTGAGCTGTGTTCGATGCCATTGTAATATTCTTTGTAACCACACAGTTGAGAGTCGTAATAAAATGAGATACATTAGGTAACCGAGTACGTTCTCTTACGAGAGGTTCTCTCGTATTGCGTAAGTTAGCTTACGCTACGGGAACCTTTTGTCAACGCCGTGCGCGCCGAGCATCCAGTGCACGTGTCATGATTCTGCACTCGTGTCCTTGATTTTCTTTAGTCTTGAGGCAGAATCATGACAGACCCGTGTTTTATGTGCAAACACATGGCCTTTTGCTGGGCCATGTGCTTGTGTTGTCTCGTTCTCTTGCCCCGCCCCCTTGTTATCCTCGTTTTGTCTTTATTATTCAATCTGTGTCACCTGTTGTGTTACTCAATTGGTCCCTATTTAATCCCCTTGTGTTTGCTGTCCTGGGCTGGTTCATTGTCATTCATTGTATGATACCTACTGTGAGTTACCTGTTGAAAGTCTTGTCTAGTAAGAAGAGTTTGATCCTGTCTTTATTGTCTAGTTTATTGTCTGAGTCTAAGTCTAGTGTTGTCAGTCTAAATAGTCTATTCTGTCTTGTTTTGCCCCCTCGTGGGTTTTGTTTTGACCCCACCTGTGCTCAGCACCCATTCTGACGCGCCTGGAATAGCTTCCCACGCTTTCGCGTGCGCGGCTAGGGGCAGAATGGCCTCCGGGCTCTGATTGCCGCGTATCACGGGCTCGAGAGCTCGATACGGAGGTGCGGGCGCGCTCTCTGTGCTTAAATACGGCGCCTCGCATGCAGCGATGGCTGGCCGTTTTACACACAGTGTCCCGGTGGCTTTGGACGGGGAACCTATAGTGTGAGGCGCGAGAGCGGCGTCGGGGGCGAAATGTTTGTTAGTATGTATGAGCGCTCGAGGGCAGGCACAGGACTTACATTTGAAACATGACCAATAGTGAGAGGCCGTGTAACAGAGCGGGCAGTGAGTAGGTGTGGGCACGGGGGGTGGACACGTGGCTACTTCTAACACTCGAGCGGCTTTTGCCCGCTTTATGAGAGTGGGCTCTGTGAGAGACACGGGATTTATAGTACTTGTGTGTAGGGGTGAACACAGAAACGTGGGCACATTTACTACACTTGAAACACATGCGGTGTGAGCCATACAACCAGACATCATACTCTTTTGAGATTTCTTTGGGTCGCCATGAAAACGGCGGTTGCATGCAGGCGAGAGGGTAGATTTACAGGCTCGTTGGCTGTGAGGTAAACAACTGCAGTAGCCGTGGCAACAGGGTCCGGTCGCAGCGGGACTTAACCGTGGGCACTGCATGAGAGAATGACACAGGGGAAACCGTGCTTGTGTGTAGGGGTGAACACTGGGAGGCAGGCACATTTTCTACACACCATCGGCGCCGTAAAAACAGTGTTTTGGTGCAGGCGAGCGGGTTGTACAACGTGCTCGTAGCTGCGGAATACACATCTGCAGTTGCCTTTTTAAAGGGACTAACAGAGCGAAATGCTTGAAGGCTTGTATTTAGACGCTCAGCAAATACTCGAGCACCATCATGTGAGCGGGAGGGTGCGAGAGGCGGGTTCACTTTCTGAATGGCCGCGAGCTCGGAGAAGCGAACAGCATAATTTTCGATCGAACACAGGTCTCTGGCGCGAAAGCTTAAGATTCTGCCACTGAGCCACAGGGGAGAACACATTAACTTTCAGTTAGCACGTCATCATGTTTCGTGTCGGCGTTTGTTTGCAGGCGTGCGTGTATTATAACAGGCTCGTTTACTGCAATAGTAATATTTCCAGCCGCCTGAACTTAAGAGGAGACTGAGAAATGTTTGAGAATTGGAGGTTGGTCCGGCCTCAACGGGACTAAAACACTCTCTTCTCCTCTTTTCGCCAGTGAGTGAGGCGCGCGCGCTGAACATTGCTCGTGAGCGTCCGCTCTGTCATCCCTTGTGAACGGCGCAATCTGCGCGGATCAACAAGGGAGAGAGCGGGATGAGTGACGCACGCGAAAGGGACGAGTAGCCAGAGAGCGTCATCATGTCTTGTGACGGCGTTTGTTTGCAGGCGTGCGTGTATTATAACAGGCTCGTCAACTCGTCGTTATAATCAACTGATCATTGATGTCTGTGGTTGTCATCATATATTATTTTTGCATGCTCATGTTTGTTAAAGTCTTCTAACTGATTGTTATAATATTGCTGGATCTCATGCTGCAGTAGCACAGAGTTTGTGATGTGAAAATATTAATGGTACAACCCAGTTATTAGATTCAAATGACATCAAAGATGATTATATCATGATGATTATAAAACCATCAACAGGTAACCATCATCACCTGATCTCATTTCACTTTAGCTTTCTTTGCTACTGCAAATGTGTTTGACAAACACACTGTCACAGCGGCCAAAAAAGACAAAAGATTAAATAAGAGTTAAGAGCCCAACTAATGGAAACACTAATCACTGTTATGGTGACTTCAAATGAAACACATTACAGTTAAACCTCTGTTAATTCTCAATAAAAACTTTTTTAGACATCTGACAGAATGTCACAATCCACACACGGGAAACAGGGAGATCCAAAGGGTAATCCAAATCCTAACCAGTCCAGGCAGGGGTCAAAACCAAAGTAGCAATCCAAAATAAACAAGAACAATACAAACGGGCAAGAAGGCAGTACTCAGAAGTGGGGTGATGAAAAACAAGGACTCCGTAACAAACACTAAACAGGCAGGGTATATATAACACAGAACTTAGAATGATAATGGGGAACAGTTGAGTGCAATGATACAGTGATGAGTCCAGACAGGGATTGTGGGAAATGCAGTTCAAGAAGTAAATGACACCGTGAGGGAAATAGGACCTCTAGTGGTTACCAGGAAAACACAAACCAGACACTGTGACATAACCCCCCCTCTACGGAGCGGCTACCAGACGCTCCAAGACCCAAAAAAAACAAAAAAACAAAAAAACAAAGAGTCCAGGAGGGAGGTGGATCGGTGGAGGATCAACCGGAGGGATGGAGGGCCAGGACCATGGAGGGGAACAGAGACAGGGGGAGCTGGCTTAGCCGGCGGGCAGGGCGAAGTAGACAGTCCATCGGGTGGCCAGGGCGGAGACTTTCCCTCAGGCGGCCAGGGCGGAGCAGACAGTTTATCAAGCAGCCAGGGCGGAGCAGATAGTCCATCCGGCGGCCAGGGTGGAGACGACCCATCAGGCGGCCAGGGCGGAGCAGACAGTCCATCTGGCGGCAAGGGCGGAGACTTTCCCTCGGGCGGCCAGGGCGGAGCGGACTGTTCATCGGGCGGCCATGGTGGAGACGACCCTTTGAGCGGCCATGGCGGAGACGACCCCTCGGGCAACCAGGGCGGAGACGACCCCTCGGGCGACCAGGGCGGAGACGACCCCTCGGGCGACTAGGGCGGAGACGACCCCTCGGGCGACCAGGGCGGAGACGACCCCTCGGGTGGCCATGGTGGAGACGACCCCTCGGGCGGACACGGAACAGGCACCCACTCAGGAACGGGCACCGGCTCAGGAGTAGAAACAGACACCGGCTCAGGAACAGGAACAGACACCGGCTCAGGAACAGGAACAGATACCTGCCCAGGAACAGACACTGGCTCAGAAACAAACATCGGCTTAGGAATAGACACAGACACCGGCTCAGGAACAGACACAGACAATGGCTCAGGAACAGACACAGACAACGGCTCAGGAACAGGCTCAGGAACAGACACCGGCCCAGGCTCAGGAACAGTAACAGTCTTGGCGGCGGACATCTTGTCAGGAGACACAGGCTCGGCGGCGGCCATCTTTTCTGGAAACATCGCCTCGGCGATGGCCATCTTGTCCAGAGACACTGGCTCGGCAGACGTGACCTGAACAGTCTCTGGCTCGGCAGACGTGACCTGAACAATCTCTGGCTCGGCAGACGTGACCTGAACTGTCTCTGGATCGGCAGACGTGACCTGAACAGTCTCTGGCTCGGCAGACTTGACCTGAACAGTCTCTGGCTCGGCAGACTTGACCTGAACAGTCTCTGGCTCTGCAGACGTGACCTGAACAGTCTCTGGCTCGGCAGACGTGACCTAAACAGTCTCTGGCTCGGCAGACGTGAACGGAACAGTCTCTGGATCGGCAGATGTGACCTGAACAGTCTCTGGATCGGCAGACGTGACCTGAACAGTCTCTGGATCGGCAGACGTGACCTGAACAGTCGCTGGCTCGGCAGACGTGGCCTGAACAGTCTCTGGATCAGCAGACGTGCTGTGTCTCTTCCACGCATGCAATACTGCCACTGCGTAAAAGAGAAAGACAGCCCTCCTGGCCGTGGCAGGACTGATGGTGCGCAGCTCCGAGACGATCTCAGGAATGACATCGGGCTGCACGGGAACGACCTCCGGGATGACAACGGGCTGCACGGGGACGACCTCCGGGACAACAGTGGCCTGTACGGGGACGACCTCTGGGACAACAGCAGGCTGCACGGGGACAACCTCCGGGATGACAGTGGCCTGTACGGGGACGACCTCTGGGACAACAGCAGGCTGCATGGAGACAACCTCCGGGACGACAGTGGGCTGCACGGAGACGACCTCCGGGACGACAGGGGGCTGTTCAGAAACAGTCTGAATGTTGCTATGTGGGTAATGACAGAATTTTCATTTTCGGGTGAATATTATTTTAAAATTTTGAATTAGCTTTTATATCAGTTTTCATTTTAATGTTAGTTAAAGGGATACTTCAGGATTTAGCATTAAGCTTTGTATCAAAAACCTGTAGTATTTTCGAATTACCATGCTTTCCTCCCTCATATCCCCCTGAGACGAGAGATTTATGTATTTTTTGTCTGGAAAAAATCCTCTGATGATGCAAAAATCGTCATTTTGCATCATCGGAGGATTTTTTGGCCAGAGGCTAAAGACTACAGCCAGTAGTAGGAGCTAGTTCCGCATGTTTTCAACCTGCCCATAGAGGGTGGGATCTCACTCACAGAATGTACAAACAGTGTCAGCCATCTTTTATTTGGAAGCTAAGCTAACGGGTTCTTATTCTGTGGAGAAAGCTGAGTAGTAGGGGTTACCATATATCCTCTTTTGGAGATCGTCCAAAATGTCCGGGATTCAGCTTTTGCTTTCCACTGTCGCTATTCATTGTTTACATGCACACCTTTTGTTTCAATCTAACTGAATTCATTCCGATTGGTGAATCTGAATGTAGTGTTTACGTGAACGCTAAACAAGTGATCAGTTGATGTGTGTTTTACCATTGCTAAGAAAATACCTGCTCCTCCGTGAGAGATACAAGACCGGTGCGTCTCACAGCTCATCAGTAATCACGCCACCAGCCTCACGTCGTTCTCCAGTGGCCCTAACCTTGTCCTGCTCGCCACAGTAAACATGATGAATGGCAACTGTAAAACGCAAAAGCTGAATCCCGGACATTTTGTGCGATCTCAAAAACCCGAGCAGACTTGTCACGGAGACTCACTAGTAGCTTAGCTTTGTTGTTTAACTGCTCTCTAACCGGTAGGCATGGCTTGGGAGTGGCCTCCTAGGGCAGCGAAGCAAGTGCATTCTGGGAGTTGTTGTCTTCCATCCACATGAGCCAAAAATACATTTTCTGGCTTTTCTCATTCTAGAAGGCTCCAAATTCAAAAATAATTTCACATTTCTACTACATAAATTATCCAATTTAAATACACTTTCATCTTTCCAGAGGTGAAGTATCCCTTTAAGTTTTAATCATTTTGTCAGTGCTCTTATTTCTATTATTATACAATATTTATGTTTAGCTTTTATTTATTTAACTTTTTAGTACTATAATATAAACTATTGAACAATAAACAATAAACTAATACAATTAATGAAAACTATTTTAATTGTTTTAGTTTAGTTAACAATAACAACACTGCCGCACAGTATTGTAGCCGCACCTGAAGGTTTGCAGTATATGACATCATACACTGCAGATGATGTTGTGCGATTATATTTATAGCTATATATTTCCACATTTCAAAAAACCAATAACCTTTGTCATATCAACGCCTCTGCCAGTTTATAATTCTGCCTTTGACAGTATTTCCATGTTGGTGAGATTTATAAAGGTGTGAAGCATTGATAAGAACTCTCTTGGGCATGTGTGATTGACTTCTTGGCAATAAATTTGATCTTACTGGATAGGCTATGTAAGAGTTTATTGGCCATTTCAGTTCATTTTAAGGTTGATCCACCATCCACCATAGGTGCTGTCTGGGAATTAATCCAACATTATAACACCAAGCCAAAGCGGTGATGCAACCGGAAAGCAACGTTTTAATGCAAAACTTCCTAACCTAGAAACACCCCTCTCTCTGTTGTATTCAGAATATTGCTGGTGTTATACATAATATCTGCTTATGATGCAGAGATGTTACTTCTATCTTTGCTTGCACTTTCCTGTTCCACTGAATTTGGATTCTGTGCTAATTATATCAATTTCACCAGATAAACTTGCTTGCCCATTGATTTTTCCTGAAATCAAATATTCTCTGACCTATTGCTTTGAGTGAATGAATTTGGCATAGCTTGCATAATGGTTTTTAAAATGGGGCACCATCATGTACTGAATGTTATGTTTTATTAGCCAGACAGTTGAGAGCTCAGGAGGAAAGAGAGCAGAGGAGCGGTCTGGACTCTGAGATCAAAGCTGTGTTTCTCTGGCTTCTCTCCAGCTCTGCTCCCCTCTTTATGTCTCTCGGCCTGGATAAGCAGACAGATCTGCAGGCACTGCAAACTACTGTTCTGCGTTCTCAAGCAAGATGTTGGCATGAAACAACACCACATTTAATCAGGTTCTCTTTAATACGACATCGTGTTTTGGCAGAAAACCAAACCACAGAGATGAAACCAAAAGTATAATTAGGGCTTATTAGAGTGGAAAAAAGGTCATCAAGGCTGATTAGGGTAATATGCTGTTGAACAGATTTCGGTGTGTGTGAAAAGCAAATGCTAATATTCTTCAACATCTACTGGTTCTGTGTCAGGTTTATTTTTCTAACAAAACCTGGAAACCTGAGTGGCTGAAATGGACGTTAAATAAGAGGTCAGTGACAGATGACTTGTCCTGTTCTCATCCATATCTCATCAAATCCTTAAGCATGGACAGAGACACTTTGAATTTGTTATAATGATGATCCCTGCACCCCTGCTGCGTTCAATTACAAACGTGCTCAGTCCACCAATGCACAAGGGAAACGAAATGAGCGTGGCCCACAGGCTGTGTTATGCCATAAATTCAATGTAATCAGATTTATCATTGTCATTATTAAATTAATTTCAAACAAAATTGCCTGTTAATTTTGCAGGTGGAAATGTGTCCATATCCATTACATTTTAAACTGCTCAAATTTTGTAAAAAAAAAAAAAAAAAAAAACACAGCGGTTTCTTGACCTATGCTTACAGTAGTGGCAAACCTACAAAGACTGATCAGTAATATTCTGTAGAAATTTAGGTACATTTACACGATAACGATGTACTTAAAAATGGAAATGTTTTTCCTTTGCGTTTTTGCAAAGTTACACGGATCTGCGATAATGACTAAAATGCTGTATTATGCATGCCAGACCAGTAGTTGGCGAGATCAGAATTAGAAAAAGTTAGCAATGTAAGAATTAGGCGTATGTAAATAATGCGTCTCCGGTGCAGTAAATCTACACTTTGCCGAAGAAGAGTTAGTTAACTTAATATCTTGAGCAGCACAAACACAGTCCTCGCGCATGCCTATAGACTAAACAAGTAGTTCTCATTCACAACATCACCGTTTGCAAAAGTTTGCGTTTTCAGGCCCCCAAACCGCCTTTGTTGTGTAAATGAACGGCCAAAACTCATAAAAGTTTTCCGTTTTTAGTTAGTTAGTTAGTTAGTTAGTTAAACAGCCCCTTACATTGATACTTTGCTGTTGTCTTGTGATCGGCTGATCAAAACACTTACTGTAACACAAAGCAACAAGCCTGCACGATGTACTGCGACATAAACTACCGTTCAAAAGTTTTGGGTCATAAAGATCTTTTTAAAGAGTTAGGCCTATTCACCCAATAATGAAATTTTAGGCATTAATCACTCAACCTCATTTTGTTCCAAACCTGTAAGACATTCGTTCATCTTCAGAAAACAAATTTAGAAATTTTTGATGAAATCCGAGAGGTTTCTGACCCCACATAAGCAGCAACGTCATAACTGCCTTTCTTGGCCTTGAAATGGCAAAGACATTGTAAGAATAGTCCATATGACTACAGTGGTTCAACCTTAATGTTATGAATCGACGAGAAAACTTTTTGTGTGCAAAAACCCCCCAAAAATAAGAAGCTGAACAAAGGTCTTACGGGGTTCGAACGTAACAAGGGTATGTAATTAATGACATAAATTAGATTTTTGGGTGAACTAACCCTTTAATGTTTTTGAAAGAAGTCTCTTATTGTCAGGGACCAATCAAGCTCAGCCCCATCCACCACACAACATCACTCTCTCCAGATTACTAATCAACTGCACCTGTTCACCATCAGCAATCTCATCATCAGCACTACAAAACACTCACCAACACCTCAGTTCCTTGTCAAGCCTCCAACGTGAACAGACCATGATCCATTGTCTCCTGAGTCTCTGATGCATCCAGATTTCCGAGAAGTAATGTATACTTACCTGTGAAACACTAACCTCTGTATCGTTGTTCTGCTGTCTCCAGACATCCTGTTCGATTCCATGTTACCTGTGATCCTGCATCCTTCCGAGCTACCTGTGTTTCCTCCGAGCTTGCTTGCTAGCGACTGCATCTGAAAGAGAAAAGACAAGTATTAATGAACTGTGACTGCTTGACATAAACTAACCTGAAGAGAACATGCTCACCTGTTATCTGCCCCGCACCGAGTGATCTTCACCGAATCTACACTTGAACTCACTGTATACTCACCTTGCACTCTTGTCTACCTGAATAAAGCTGTGTTTGGATTCACTTAACTCTGTCTCCGTTAGAGGGTGACACGGGAGTGGATTTTCAAACCTCTCCCGTCCCACTCCCACAAAAAAATCCTGTCCTGTCCCAATCCCACGAAAAAACATCCAATCCCGTCCTAATCCCAGAAGAATGACTCCTATTCCCTCCCACTCCCGTGTTGTGTTTTTTTTTTTACCGGAATCTGTTAGTTACAGTAAAAAAAAAAAATGCATCACGATACGTGTATTGTGATTGTCACTAACATTTTAGTAACTAAACTGAATTTTATTAGGTTTAGTGACAACATGTTACAATGTTTAGGGGAAAGTGGGGTGAGTTGTGCCAGTTTTTACTCAAAGTGACTTTAAAGTGAGGCCATGGCAGTAATGCCTTCAACTTAAGGATGTACATATTATTTCAGGATGTGGTGCATCCCTGAGAACAATAAATTTGGATCTGAAATAAATTGTTTCAGAAATATAGCTCTTGGGAAAAAAGTGGTCTCATGGCACAACTTACCCCTGGTGCGGGGGAAGTTGTGCCTTTGGGGGAATACATTTGGGGTAAATTGTGCCAGTGATTTCTGAAGTAAAACAGAACATTTTAATGTTATGAACTGTAATGCTATATGAAAGCAAGATAAATTCAATACAAAATTACTAATTTAAGGTTTATTTAGATATTGTCACCCTGGAATACCATAGCATGTGTTTTTCCTACTATGGTCAATTGCATAGGGATTTTGTATTGAACATAACTCTGGATCACAGTGTCACAGAGACAAGGGGGCGGGCTCATTTTACTCAGACGACCAATCAGTCTCTCAGGATCATTGTGAAGGTATCAAGCTACACCTTAGCAACCATTTAGAGCACCATAGCAACACAATATATGATATTTGTGAATCATTTCAGGCAAAAAGGCTTTGGCAATAGATGCCTGTTGACATAGCGCTGTCTGTCAATTATGTAACATATAAGAATAAAATGACTAGGCTAATTTCTAAACATCCTATTGTGACATAGGCCACTTAAAAATGGAATAAAAATTCTCTTTAATAACATAGTGCAAACTCAAAACTGAAATCAGTGTTAGCTAAATTAAACAAATAGCAGGCAGGCCTAAGTCAAACAATGATGAGGCATGCCCATCTCCTCACTTCTCAAGATTATCCCCTGTGAGTATGTAGGTCTAGGTGGTCTGGATCTGGCACAACTTAACCCAGGCCCTTTGGCACAAATCACCCTAGACCCACAAGTTTGAAAAACTAGCATGATCCAGCAGTTAAGAGCTAACATCATGCTAACTGTATAGACTCATTGTGTAGACTAAAGCACTAAAACATGTGTGAAATGTTTTCAAACTTGTCTATAATTGTTCAGACACTACAATCAAAAAACCTTAATCATAGAAATTTTACTTTGAAAGGGAAAAAACAGTTTTTTGCACTAAAATGTGCTTAACTCTCATGCCATGTGTCTCTCTTCTTTGGAGGAAGAGTAAAAGTGATTGCTTTTCAAAATTATGTGGTCACATGACCAATTTCTTCTATGGTTTTCCAGAAACAAGGGTGGAACTACTTCCCCCCTGGCACAAATCACCCCACTCTCCCCTACATGGTACAATTTCTGGTAAGCTACGCTTTTTTTTTTTTTTTTTTCAATTCAATTATTGTGATTTGATTCAATATTGACTCATTTGGATAAATATTAGGTAGGCTACACAGATAGGCGTTATTTTTTCTCAAGAAAAAAACAACAACTCACCTAATGCTGTAAACATACAGTACAGAGAGCCCTATCAGCTGGTAGTAGGCTATTATTTAAGGTTAAAAATAACTCAAATTAAATATAATGCGTTTTTTTATTATTATAATAACAACTTTATTTAATGATATAAGTATAAATTTAATAAATATGTAATATAGAACACATATTTAGCAAAATACTATAGCTATTTTTTTTTCTTGCCAACTATGTGCTATAGCCTATATTATGTTCATTAAATGGCTTTCCTGAGGTAAATGTGATATAATTGTTCTCCAGCTATGTTATTGACCTCTTCATGCTGATGAAAAACACTGCTGATCGATATTATGTATGAGGAATATACATTTCGGTAAGTTGTAGGCTACTGTATCTTTCAACAGTGTTCATTCGTCTTTATTAACTATTAGCTAGTAGAGATGATCGGTTCACGTGCGCTAGGGATCTGTCACGTAACATTTACAAGCGCCAAAACGGTATTTATTGTTTGAATTTCGTAATAAAATTGAAAGAATCTGAGAGCTGATATTTTTTTTTATATCATAAGTACCTGGTCTGTCTAGTCTGTCGGTCTCCGTGCCCTCTTTGCTTCGCGATTTTTCTGTGCGTGAGAAAATGGATGTGTGGCATGAGAGCGTGTGAAAAGTGTCAATTGCGTGTGTCTCACGGTGAATGCGTGAGAGTTGGCAGCTCTGTTATTATTGGTGGTTGGCATTGTATACCAACTTGGTGCATATATTACAGCCACCAACTGGTGCGGGTGTGTGGAGCACGTCATTCACTTTACCAGCCACACCAAAGCAAACAGGAGAGCATAAAGAGACAGGGCAAATAGAATTTAGTTTCAAATTTAAATATAGAGTTTATTTATAGAAACTGTATATTTGTGTATAAAGTTGGGTATCTTTTATTACGATTCCCGGTCCCGCCCACTCCCGCTGACATTTTTTCCTGTCCCGTCCCAATCCCGTGATTAATAGTGATTTTGTTTCCCATCCCGCGAGATTCCCGAAAAAATGTCAGCCTTTAGTCTCCGTGCCTGTATCCTGACAGAAGGCTTGACCAACACCGCTATGGATCCTGCACAGCCCGAAGACGGCGCTTCCGCAAATCCCTCTTCTACACTGCAAACTCCGCCACCCGACCAGCACCCTTCTCAGGCCGGGCGGAGGACTGCAATGGATTTTTATTGCAATGTTCACTCGCCCTTGAAATGCAGCCTCAATTGTAACCCACAGAAAGATCAAAGATCTCCTTCATCATCCAACAGTTATCAGGATCAGCGCTAAGGTGGGCTGAGACGCTGTGGATTCAAGAGACGGCGGTTACATCTTCCTTGCAAAACTTTATAAATCATTTCAAAGAAGTGTTTAGACGTCCAGTAGAAGATTCATCAGTCAGCGATCAACTGTTACGTTTGCGTCAAGGTAAAAGATCTGTTTCTGATTATTCCTTGGAATTCTGAGCATCAGCAAGTGGGTGGAACGGAAAAGCTCTCCTTTCAGTTTTCCGAAGAGGTTTAAATCCCACGCTTTGTCTTCAACACGCCATTTATGACAAAACTCTAGGACTTGAGAAATTTATGCAGCAAGCTCTCCGAGTGCATCAATGTCACGATCTGGGTGTGGAAAGGAGAGCGAGGACTCAAATGCAGAGGTAGAATGTTTAATAAAAAATAGAAAATAAATCCAGGTACAAATGAAAACAAAACAGGCAAACAAGATAAACAGGTCTAAAGCAGGAACACGAGGAAACATAGATATAACGAACCAGCACTAGACTACAAACACAGGGAGACTAAATAGGGGAGAAAACAAAGGAGGTTAATGAGTAAGGCAGGTGGGACAAATAAATCAATAATCAGATAACAAGGGGGAGGGATCAGACAATGACATGAGCACATGGTCCAAAATAACAAAACACCCATGTGCAGCACAAGACAGGACAGGCATGTGACATTACCCCCTCCCTACGGAGCGGCTACCAGACGCTCCATAAGACCAAGGCGGGACGGGAGGGACAGACCAGGGCAGGACGGACCAGGGCGGGACGGGAGGGACAGACCAGGGCGGGACATAGAGTTTGGGAGGCCAGGGCAGAGCAGGCTGTGCGGACGGCCAGGGCGGAAATGTCAGTCCATCGGGTGGCCAGAGTGAAGACGACAGTCCCTCGGGCAGCCAGGGCGAAGACTCTCCCTCGGGCGGCCAGGGCGAAGACACTCCCTCGGGCGGCCAGGGCGGAGACTTTCCCTCGGGCGGCCAGGGCGGAGAAGATCGTGCAGGCAGCCAGGGCTGAGACGACCCCTCAGACGGCCAGGGCGGAGACGACCTTTCGGGTGGCCATGGCGGAGACGACCCCTCAGGTGGCCAGGGCGGAGACGACCCCTCAGGCGGCCAGGGCGGAGACGACCTTTCGGGTGGCCATGGCGGAGACGACCCCTCAGGCGGCCAGGGCGGAGACGACCTTTCGGGTGGCCACGGCGGAGACGATCCCTCGGGCGGCCAAGGAACAGGCACCGGCTCAGGAACAGACACCACCGGCTCAGACACCACCGGCTCAGGAACAGATACCACCGGCTCAGAAACAGACACCACCGGCTCAGGAACAGATACCACCGGCTCAGGAACAGACACCACCGGCTCAGGAACAGATACCACCGGCTCAGGAACAGACATCACCGGCTCAGGAGCAGACAACACCGGCTCAGGAACAGACACCACCGGAACAGACACCACCGGCTCAGGAACAGACACATCTTGTCCGGAGACACAGGCTCAGCGGCGGCCATCTTGTCCGAAGACACAGGCTTGGCAGACGTGACGTGAACAGTCTCTGGATCGGCAGACGTGCCAGGTCGCTGGGGTAGCGCCGGCAGGGCGAGCAGCTCGGGCGGGGCCGGCAGAGCAGGGCGCCTGGGCGGCGCGGGCAGAGCAGGGCGACTGGGCGGCGCGGGCAGAGCAAGATGCCTGGGTGGCGCGGGCAGAGCAAGACGTCTGGGCAGTGCATCAGAGACGGCAGTCACCTCCGGGATGGTCTCCGTGTTAGGAGCCACCGGACAATCAGTTGAGGACGCCCTTTTCCTCCTCCTTCATCTCCGGACCACCGGACTCGAGACCTCTGAACCCGGGACTACCGGAACTGGGACCACCGGAACTGGGACCACTGGATTCGGGACCACCGGAACTGGGATCACCGGACCTGGGACCACCGGACCTGGGACGACCGGAACTGGGACCACCGGAACTGGGACCATTGGATTCGGGACCACCGGAACTGGGACCACCGGACTCGGGACCACCGGACTCGGGACCACCGGACTCGGGACCACTGGCACTGGCACCACCAGGCTAGGGGCCTCTGAATCAGGGGAAGCAACAGTAGCCCCCCTCCTCCTGCGCTTTCGAGGTTGAGGTGGTGTGAGAATAACCTCCTCTGGAGATGCTGCCACTTCTGGGGAAACTATAACCTCCTTAGCTGGAGAGTTGTCGTGACTATCAAGGAGTCTCACGAACCCCTCAAATGTCAAAAATGTCAGTCCTCTCATTACTTCGAATGATATAGGCTCATTGTTCCGCCCTTTGGCGTTTAGTTTGTTTCCTAGTCGGACCCGTTTTAGTGACGGTCCTAGTGTTCGCCGAGCAACAGCGCTGAAATCACCCACGAGTCTGCGTCATTACAGAGTTTGGTCAAATCTTTGTCTGTAAGTAATTTTTCGTCAGAATTGTGGTTTCTGTATGATGTATATGTTTACATTAAGTAATGTGTGTTATTACGTTCGTGATTCTTATCATTTTCATCGCATATATGCTCTAGATTAAAGCCTTTTGTTTTTTGACTCACTGATTTATCTGCTCAGCAACGAGCCTCGGCGCTTCGCCTCTGAATTATTAGTTGATTTATTTACATCTGTAGTTTATTGTGTAAAGTGTTGACATATAATAGCCTACTGTTTATCCATATTGAGTTACTGGGTAACTTTATATTTGATTGTGTAAGAAAGACAACAGACTTTACACTTTTGTAATGTTTATTTTCTGTTTACTCTTTCAGTCTTACAGACTTAAATGGGGAAAAACATGAGAAATAAAACTGAGGAAGAAAAGAGACAAAAAGATAAAACATCAATCCTCAACAAGACTTCTGGAGTTTCTCTTCATTGCTGTTAACTATCTGTCTAGCTAGTACAAATCAGACGTTGTACATGCGAGGGCAGAATACTCATCAAGGGCATAACTAAATAAATCCTTCAGAGCTGCATCACCAAGTCTCAGTCCCTCTGCCACAGCACTGAATCTCTGGGCAAACTCCCTCACGTTGGTCCCCTGTTGGCGAAGAGAAGTCAAGTCTCTGAACTTCAATATGCGTTCATATTGAGGGCATGACACAGGAGAGGCCGGTGGTTTGGGCAAATCCTTCCTCCGCTGAGTCCTCATAATGGCTGGTTCGTTCTGTCATGATCTGGGTGTGGAAAGGAGAGCGAGGACTCAAATGCAGAGGTAGAATGTTTAATAGAAAATAAATCCAGGTACAAATGAAAACAAAACAGGCAAACAAGATAAACAGGTCTAAAGCAGGAACACGAGGAAACATAGATATAACAAACCAGCACTAGACTACAAACACAGGGAGACTAAATAGGGGAGAAAACAAAGGAGGGATCAGACAATGACACGAGCACATGGCCCAAAATAACAAAACACCCATGTGCAGCACAAGACAGGACAGGCATGTGACAATCAAAGATCCCAGAATTGTTATCTAGATGTAAAACCACCAGCCCTTGTACCTCCTCAGAAACCACCTGAATTCAACTCAGAACCAACGTCAGAGAAAATGCAAGTAGAAACCCATCGACTTTCTCAGGCAGAACGCAACCGCCGCAGAGAATTAAGACTGTCTATATTGTGGAACTGAGGGTCACTTCCTTCGTACGTGCCCATTACGTCCTCCTCGTCTACTTGTGAGTTCAGTTCTTAACCATCCAGTGGTATCAACTCCGTTAATTATCTCAGTAACCTTGAAGTCTCCAAATTTCCATGTTCCAGCCTCGGCCATCGTTGACTCTGGGTCGGCAGGAAATTTCATATCAGGAAGTCTCTGTAAAAGACTCAAGCTCCCGAGATCCAACACATCCAAGCCCTACTCCATCCATGCAGTAACTGGTGAAGTTATCAACAAGGGGTACATAACATCTCAGATAACACCCATTACATTATGTGTTGAAAACATTCATCAAGAACTGTTCGAACCGTTCATTCTCGAGAATAGCCAAGATGAGATTATCCTTGGACGTCCATGGCTCATCCACCATCAACCTACCTTTGACTGGAGGACTGGCAAGATCCTGAACTGGGGTTGTAGCTGCTCGTCAACTAAAGACGTACTCCCTGTCTCATCATCTGTCAAAGCACCAGAACCTGTGTCAGGGAGTTCAACGTCCATTGAAAGTCCCACTGAAAACCTGTCAGTGACCATTCTTCTATGCTACTCTTCATTTGCAGATGTGTTCATCCCTGTTGCTGCTTCCAAACTACCACCACATCAACCATGGGACTGTGCCATAGACTTGGTTCCAGGGGAGTCCATTCCCAAGGGTCGAATTTACTCCTTGTCCCTTCCTGAACAAACAGCCATGCAGAAGTACGTCGAGGAGGCCCTCCAACAAGGATATATCAGACCTTCCACCTCACCTGCTGCCGCCAGCTTCTTTTTTGTCTCCAAGAAAGATGGAGGTTTAAGACCATGTATTGATTATCGAGCACTCAACAAGATCACTGTAAAATTCAGCTATCCACTCCCTCTGGTTCCATCCGCCCTTGAACAACTCTGAGAAGCTTGACTTTGCTTTGGAACTCTGCCGCCGAACACGCCTTTCTATCTCAAGACCGCATTCACCACAGCACCCTTGCTTCGTCACCCAGACCTGAGAAAGTATTCCTGGTCGAGGTTGATGCTTCTACTACTGGGGTAGGAGCAATCCTGTCACAATACACAGAACTTTCTTCCCAACCCCTGCCATGTGCGTTCTTTTCACGCAAGTTATCCACAGCTGAGATTAACTATGACATCGGCAACCGAGAACTCCTGTGCCCGGTTGCATAAAGCACCTTAAGTGTAATTTTCCCTTAAGTTCGCCCTTATGTTTCCCTTAAACCTAAGGGTGTTGCAGAAAAAAACCCTTAAGTGTTACTTAAGGGTTTCTTTAAGTGAAACGTCATAAACACTTAGAATTTCCCTTAAATGCTGTTTTTTCACTTAAATAATCCCTTAAAAAGCGTTAAGTGTTGCATAAAACCCCTTAACGGTCATTTCCCTAAGTATAACTTAAGGTTTGGAAATCGTAACCTTAAGAGTAACGCGGACAAAAATAAGACGACATGGCTGAATTTATGGAACCAGCTGAAGATCATTATGTGCCAAGAAGAATTTTTAGGGATAGGGAGAACCCTTTGGACCATTTTAGCGATGAAAAATTGTTGCAAGAATACCGATTTGATCGACGCGCAATATTTGCGCAATACATTGCTAACAAACTAGAGAGCGACCTTGACCATGTCACACATCGCAACCACTCTTTACCTGCGGTGTTACAAATGCTTAGCACTGCGGGTTTTTTTTTTTTTTTTGCAACTGGGAGTTTTCAGTAGTGGGATATGTTTTACATGTGCATATATCGGCTACCATTCAATAAATGTAGGCTACAATTAGTGTGTATCGGATTTTCAGGTGATATTCTCAATTCATTCAGTTAACGACGCTCTGAGGTAAAGTGTTCAGACTGCAGACTTATAGCAACGATTATATTTAATTGTACAGTACAGTCATAACATAACGTACAGACATTATCTTAATTCCATAATGTCCTTAAACATAACAATATTGCTGGCCATAAACTGAGAAAGTGCGCGTCCGGTGTGTGATACAGTTGTCCTAGACACGACGCGCGTTTTAGTGTTTTGCGTATCTATGGCAACAACAGACTTTTATAACGTGAATCCAGGATCGCTGTCGTGAAACACTTAAATGTTTCCCTTACCTAAGAGAACCGTTTAAGAGATTATATGCAACACCCTTAAGTTATTCTCTTAGGTAAGGGGAAATCGCCCCTTAAGTATCACACTTAAGGGAAAAACTTAAGGTGCTTTATGCAACCGGGCACTGGCCGTTAAGCTTGCCCTGGAAGAATGGAGGCACTGGCTTGAGGGGGCTAAGCATCCATTCATCGTGCTCACAGACCACAAAAACCTCCAGTATTTGAAGGAAGCCAAGAGACTCAACCCCCGTCAAGCTAGATGGGCTCTGTTCTTCACTCGTTTCCATTTCCAGATATCTTACTGGCCAGGCTCGAAGAACACCAGAGCAGATGCTTTGTCACGTCTCCATGCCCCTGAATCATCCCAAGAAGAACCTGAACCCATTCTACCAGCGAAACTATTTGTTAATCCCATCCAAGTGGGACCTCGACGAACAACTCCTCGAACTGTCACAGCGCTTCCCTGGTCCTCCAGAGTGTCCCGCTGGTAAGATTTATGTCCCAGAGGATTTCCGTACTTCTCTGATCTCCTACGCCCATTCATCCGTTGGGACAGGTCATCCAGGAATCGCGAAGACTTACTCCAGTCTCCAACACAAATACTGGTGGCCAAACATGCAACCCGATATCACAAGATTTATTCAAGGATGCACTCTCTGCGCCATGACCAAAGTCCCACGTCATCTGCCTACTGGAAAATTGTTACCATTGCCCATCCCACATCGGCCCTGGTCCCATATCGGGGTAGATTACGTCACAGATCTTCCAGCTTCTGATGGCTACACCTGCATCCTGGTAGCCATTGATCGTTTCTCTAAAGCCTGCAAGTTAATTCCCCTAAAGAAACTACCCACAGCCTTTGACACCGCAAAAATATTAATGGAACATGTCTTTCGTAATTTCGGTATTCCAGAAGATATCGTGTCTGACAGAGGGCCCCAGTTCATTTCCAGGGTGTGGCGAGCGTTCTTTGCTCTCCTAAATGTCACAGTCAGCTTAACTTCAGGGTATCATCCGCAGGCTAATGGTCAGACTGAACGGAAGATCCAGGATGTCAGCCGTTTCCTTCGCACATTTTGCCATTCCAACCAGAACATCTGGAAAAGACATTTACTTTGGGCTGAGTATGCCCAAAACTCCCTCCGGCAAGCATCCACACATCTTACACCGTTTCAATGTGTCCTTGGTTACCAGCCACCACTCTTTCCATGGTCCGGTGAGCCGTCAGAGGTACCTACGGTCAACACATGGTTCCAAGACAGCGAAAGAGTGTGGAATCAAGCGCATCATCACCTTCAGCAAGCTGTAAATCGTCAGCAGCACTTTGCCGATACCCATCGTCGTCAGACTCTCAACTATCAACCTGGACAACTGGTATGGTTGTCAACCCGAGATTTTCGCTTACAACAACCTTGTCGTAAGCTTAGCCCTAAATTCATCGGTCCATTCCCAATTGAGAAACAAGTCAACCCAGTCACCTACCAACTTCGCCTTCCTGCTCAGTACCGCATCCACCCCACATTCCATGTCTCTCTCATGAAACCACATCACTTACCTGTACCTGTTCCTTCAGCAGATCCGGTCCCTGACGATAACCCCCCGATACTGCCCATTGAAGCCGAGCCCATCTACACGGTAAAGGAGACATTGGACTCCCGACGTCGGGGTGGTCGACTCGAGTACCTGGTGGATTGGGAAGGTTACAGACCGGAAGAAAGATGTTGGGTACCTCGTAATGATATCCTTGATCCCAATCTGCTCTCTGAGTTTCATGATCAGCATCCTGGAAAGCCTGGCGCGGACACTGGAGGGGGGGGTAATGTCAGAGACCAATCAAGCTCGATCCCATCCACCACAAAACGATCACTCTCTCCAGATTACTAATCACCTGTACCTGTTCACCATCAGCAATCTCATCATCAGCACTACAAAACACTCACCAACACCTCAGTTCCTTGTCAAGCCTCCAACGGGAACAGACCATGATCCATTGTCTCCTGAGTCTCTGATGCATCCAGATTTCCGAGAAGTAATGTATACTTACCTGTGAAACACTAACCTCTGTATCGTTGTTCTGCTGTCTCCAGACATCCTGTTTGATTCCATGTTACCTGTGATCCTGCATCCTCTCGAGCTACCTGTGTTTCCTCCGAGCTTGCTTGCTAGCGACTTCATCTGAAAGAGAAAAGACAAGTATTAATGAACTGTGACTGCTTGACATAAACTAACCTGAAGAGAACATGCTCACCTGTTATCTGCCCCGCACCGAGTGATCTTCACCGAATCTGCAATTGAACTCACTGTATACTCACCTTGCACTCTTGTCTACTTGAATAAAGCTGTTTTTGGATTCACTCACCTCTATCTCCGTGCCTGTATCCTGACACTTATGCTCACCAAGGCTGCATTTATTTGATCAAAAATACAGTAAAAAAACAGTATATTGTGAAATATTATTACAATATAAAATAGCTATTTTCTATTTTAGTATATTTCTTAAAAATATAATTCATTCCTGTGATGACAAATCTGAACTTCCAGCATAATTACTCCAGTCGTTAGTGTCACATGATCCTTCTGAAAGCATTCTAATGCTTGGTGGGGATCATGTGGATTATATCCTGTATTTATTGTTAATCATTTAAGTGTGATCATCTCTACTGGTTTAAACTAAAAGCTCAAACATAGCAAAATAAAGGATTTTGCCGTGTGATTGACTAATAGATTGAAATTGTTATTTTTTTTATCATAAGTGAATTACAATATTACAAATGTGATTCATCTTAAGGAGTGAATAACATGACAAGGTTCTAGAATTGGTCAGTAATGAATGACCTTAAAGAGATGTTAGTCAGACACTGATACAACAGAAAGTCGATAATAGTGTTTTGTAGAGGTCAAGTGTATTAGCAGTTGTAAGTCAATTGCTCACAGAAGAGTTGTGTCTTTCAGTGTTTTTTAAGGTACATAAGGCTATTTTAATGGAGTTCATTCCACCGTTGAGATGAATTTGAAGGCTTTTAAATATTTTTTGTCTCAATCACACAAGTTGCTGAGTGCACCTTGGTTATGTATACAAGAAAATTCCACTGTTGTATTTGTTGCATGTTATTCGCAGATGATGTGTGTCGGTCGGTGTAACTCAAACACTGTCAGATAATAATGTAACAGTCATTGGTCTGCTCACTGATGGCGAGGAGGCTGAGTACAGAGAAGAGGTTAAGACCCTGGCAATATAGTGCCAGGAAAACAACATCTCTCTGAACAAGACCAAGGAGATGATCACAGATTACAAGAAACATCAGGCAGGAGCCAATACACCTATTTTCATCAGTACGACTTTTAGATAGCAGCAGAACATTTCCAGAGACTGCTGTAGCTGTACCATTTTATCTAACAAGCTCCAAAGCATATAAGAAAGTACCCATATTAATACTGTAGTTACATGCACCAGGGTTCCCAAAACTTTTGAACAATTAATTTTACTTGGTTTTCCTATGGCTGACAAATGGCTGAAAAAAATGGGTATTTTATTTTAAATTTTAACTTTATTTTAAAGTGTCATTGTAATGTAATACAAATATTACATAGTTACTACAGTAATAACAGTAAATTATGCTTATTTACATGCAACTAACCCTAAACCAAACCTTAATCCTAAACATATATTACTGTACATGTACTTAATATTGATGTTATTCAGTACTTAGACTGTAACAAGGACACCTTAAAATGAAGTGTAACCAAAAAAATTATATTCACAATAGTGTTGAAAAGTTTTGGGAGATTTTTTTTCTTCTGAAAGAAATGTATATTTTTATTCAGCAAGGACATGGTAAATTGATCAAAAGTGACAGTAACGACATTTTGATTATGAAATACTCTTTCTTTTAAATATCCAAATTAATCGAATATTCGTGAAAAAAGAGCATCACGGTTTCCACAAAAATATATAGACTGGAGTAACAGCTGCTGAAAATTCAGCTTTTATTTCACAATATTACTGATTAACAGATTTTTTTATCAAATTAATGCAGCCTTGGTGAGCATAAGAGACTTCTTATGAACAGTATGTGTATATTCATTAGTTATGAGATGAGAATTTTACAGTATGGTTACGTTTGAAAAAAATATGATATATAGTAGGTTACATCTTGTAAGAGAATAGAGAATACGTGGGTATGCTTAAAATATGCTTATATGCTTAAAATATTACTTATTTGTTTATGCATGTATTAAAATGTGGAAAATTCTCTGTGGTACCATATTTTTCATGAAACCTAGAGGCTGTTGGAAACTCTATGGGGTTGATGAAGACATTTGCTCAGTCAGGAACCTCTTCACCTTGTCTGTATCCTCTGCTTTGGGAAGAAAAGCTACTGGACCCAGAAGCTAGACCTCCTCTTGTGGAGAACACTCTGGAGGAAGGAGCATGTCCCTGCAGTGTAGCACAGATAAATGTGTTATGTGTGCTAAAGACCGATTCCCATACCCTTTCCTTAAAGGGAAGTGTGAAGTAAAAATCATGATAAATTCTTTGCTTTCCAAAATCGAGATGCCACAGGCTTCTCTCAACTAGCTGGGCAACATGCCATGAAACAGCTTGGGAAGAGATTCTTGCATTTACTTGACTGATTTTTCAGATGTTCAGTTTTTGGTTTAAAGTGGACTGCGTGTTGAATGTTTTTATTTGGAGCAGCTAGTTGGTGTTTCTGCATAGACCCCTATTAATTGTAAGGGTGCTTCTGCACCACACTTCAGATAAATCAATATTTTGTACAAGGCCAGTATTTAGTAGCCTGGTAATACCAAACTCTGCTACTTCGCTTTGCTTCGTAGACAGAGTCTGGCATGGCATAATTGAAAAGCGTTTTTCTTTCTCGCGGGGGGTAAAATCATTGGTTACCCGTAAGCCAATCACATAACGTTTGGTTATGGCGTGTGTTATGCGCATGCTCAGCCTCATCTAACTTCCACTGTAAACACATGTATGATGCGAAAACAAAACCATCGAGCGAAATACCGGAGTGAACATGGCTGTGAACGACTTTTGCAGATTATGTGAAGTAAATCTACGCATCCACGGTACAATCAGTGTCTACGTCACGGCTCTCAGCCCGCCCTCTGTTCATTGATTGGCCGGCTGTTTTCAGGCCGGAGGAAAACGGAAAGCTATTACGCTGTGTCAGACTGAGTACAGAAGCGAAATGAAATTGAGCGGAAGTACGAAGTCTGACGTAGTCAGGCTAAGTATTTAGTGCACTTACCACAGTTACCAACTGACATGTTGTTTAAAGCTTTTGTGGAATTGTTTGATGAGAAAATTATTTTCTAACTTAGTTTGGCCTAATCAAAAACTATGTATGGGCTTTAAATGAAGCCTGATGCAGCTGCATTGCCATTCCTATTTTATCAAATTAGACAGTTAAGACACCTTTAAAGGAAACTGGTTTCACATGTTTTTTTTCAAGGCATTTCAATGATCTAGAACAATTTCAAGAGAGCTTTCGATATAATCAAGCAAAGACTTTTAGTGACCACAATGCTTATTTTCTCAGTAAATGGAGTCATTGAAAAAAAATAGACAGAATTGACACATCAATTAAATTTTAGTTTTTGTTACAAATTACACATGGAGCAGGTATCTTCCAGACATGATGTAATCCATGATGTAATGACATGATGTAATCCTGTCAGACACATATAAACAGGATATTACGTAAACATTGGATTTGGATGTTTCAAAGTTATTGTTTAGCACTTTTCACTCAAGGTTCAGGTTAGTTCACCCAAAAATTATGCTTTTGAATCTTCTCTGAACATTCTGAAACAAGTAGTAACATATAAAAAACATTAGATGAATGTGCAACTAAAATGTTTCAGAAAAAAAAGTGTTTTACGAACCCAGGCTCATTGGAAAAATGTGCCTATGACGACATTTCCTCAAAATGATTTTATGTTGTGTCTTTCACGTCTCGCAACACTTTCAAAGTGAAGTGTCAGTGAGTAGTGCTAAAAGCATGTTCAGTTTTTTCCAGATGGATCTGAATGTGGCAATGTTTTTGTGACGGAGTGGTACAGGTTTCAGACACAAGGAATTTTACTACGCCACCCTTGGGAATTTCACCCAGGGAAATGTGAATGACACCTAAAAGATTGTCATTAGGTCACACAGGTTCGACTCTCTTAATAAGGTAGGCAGAAACGTGGGTATCATATAAAGTACAAACTTTTACTAATACAAAGTTAAATTTAAAGAAAGAAAAATCACATAAAAATAGCATCTGTTGTACAAGGCAGCGTCTGACGGCTTGTTAGAGGTGCATGGCTGACAACAGTTTCAAATAAACAAAAATAACAAAAAGACACATACACAACACTTTACATAACTAATATTTGCACAACTCCCAAAAACACAAAACTACACAAACACAGGAGGAGTGATCACTAAGCTAGTTAGCCAAAAGCACACTTTCACACACACACACCACCGTGCACTCAGATCACACAACCAAAACACTTCAAAAGTGTCACACGGCAAACGTTTGAGAAGCACCACCACCACAAGAGATCCTTCACCCGTGGGACCCCAGCACCTGAAAGGAAACCAAAAATAAATAAACAAACTTCAAAAACAATTACAATAAACCACAGTTTGACAGTATTAGCTTGTCATGGAGCAGACAACAATAATAATAATAATAATAATAATAATAATAATATGAATAAGCAGTCACAAATCAAAATCACAAACGATATACAAATATTCAAATGATAGAAAGAAAGAAAAAAAACGAACTAACTCAATTCAAACAGCAGGGGAGACAGGCTCGCACGGAGCAAACACGTAGTGTTGTGCTCCTGTTCCAAAAATCAGTGAGCGTCAACCCCAAAATAAAAGCAAACTATAAATCAATGAAACCAGACAGCAACAATCCCCTCTATTAGTTGGAAAATACGGCGTTCTCCCAGTATGGCAGCAGAGAAGCGACAGGGCTGTAACTATAGCGACAGCAGAGAAAACGTTCGGCACGAACGAGAGGGAGAATCCTGAGCCAAATACAAAGAAAAACAAAACAATTACTAAGATTTTATGAATCAACTGCTAAAATTCTCAGCTCATAACTACATGCATGACGACACTTACTGGAAAAGGACAATGTGCTCTATTATCCTTTCACAGGCACGGGTACACAGCATTCATATAACCCGCCGTTTAGCTGGGATACAGGGATATCGCACATAACTCAAAACATCAGCCAATCCCTAAGCCCCGAGCGAAGCTAAACAGTCTGTTTTCCACAGAACAGTTCGCACATACCTGAGAGGTGAGCAGTCTTAGAATCCACTTAATGAAACAAGCCGAAGGAACCAAGAAGGGGAAAAGACAAGCTAGAATGCAACAATGAATCATTAATGCCACACGCACAGCAACTAGAAGCAAAACTGCTACATGCTAACGGCACATACCTGCAGCTAGTGTCAACAACAGAAAGGGGAGGAGCCGGACGTGATGCATCACAGGCTATAGCCAACCAGCTCTTAAATAGAAGGAATTCCTCGCTGATAGGTGCTCACAAATGTCAATCACTGCCACTCATCTCATTCATTTGGTTACAATCCACCCCCAGCTTCTGCACCGATGCGGTGAACTAAACAGAACCTAAACTCTGAACCCTCAGTTCCAAGGCCGGAACCAATCAACAGCTGTACTACCCCCTATACTAGACACTGTACCTGCCCCAAATGATCGTGGGAGGTGATGTATATTAGGTTGCTGCCCAGCAGTACTCCTTCCAGTCCTCCTGACCACAGCAGATCCTGAAGGAAGACTTATTACAGGCTGCAAGTTCACCCCTGTCTCAAGAATTTCTTCTGCCCTCTGGGCTTCAACAGATGGTACCTCCTCAGACCTCCGAGGGACAGAAGGGGCAATACCCCAAGGTACCTGCCTACTACTAACTTGCGGTGTTTCCGGCACCAAGACAAACAAGTCTCCCTCATCTAAATTCTCCTCTCTGTGAAGCTGCACAGATTCAACTACCGGATTGTCCTGCACGCCGGGGGAAAGGTTCCTGCTAATCTGAGTTTTCAGCAAGGATCGGTGCACGTGCTTTACTTTACCTAAATCTGTGGTGGGGGCAATGGTATACACCACACCCCCTTCCTTAGGTGCCTTCAAGATCTGGTACACCACTGAACTCCACAGGTCGTAGATTTTGTGTCTACCTCTCACACTATGGTCGCGGAGGTATACCAACTGACCCTCCTTCAGTGGTGCTTCTTGTACCTGCAGATCATGCCTGGCCTTCCGACGATCTGCTGTGGCACCCAACCGCTCACAAGCACCCTCAAAAGCAACCTACAACCGATCCTGATGCTCCAGGACCCACCTATGCACACTACCTGCCAGCGGCTTTTCAACCCTACCAAGCAGGAAGTCAACTGGAAGTCTAGGCTCCTGCCCAAACATCAAGAAATAAGGGGACTCCCCTGTAGCTTGATGAGGAGTAGTATTATAGGCAAAGAGTACCTGAGGAAGACAGAGTGGCCAATCCCCCTTCTTTGAAACCGGCAATGTGCGCAAAAGATTGTGCAAAGTTCTGTTGAAACGTTCGCACTGGCCATTTCCAGCCGGGTGGTATGGGCTAGTGCGCGACTTTTCAACTCCATATAAGCAACACAGCTGCTGAATGAGAGCAGAATCAAAATTACGGCCTTGGTCTGAATGGATCCGACCAGGCACCCCAAACTTGCAAAATCATTCGACTACAAGGACCTGGGCCACAGTCTCAGCTCGTTGGTTCCTAGTGGGTACAGCCAGGGTGTACTTGGTGAAAAATATCGGTCATGACCAAAACATTCTCAAGACCGGTACTTGAGGGCTCCAACAACGTGAAATCTAAAGCTAAAATCTCATTTGGCCATGCAGCCAACAAATGTCCCATGAAGCTAGCATGGGCGGGCTGATCACCCTTAGCACACTGGCACCTCTCACACTCCTGGCACCAGCGGGCAATGTCCGAGGACATCCCCGGCCAATAACACAGCTGCTGTACCAGCTGGGTGGTGCGCTCCACCCCCTGGTGCCCGTGCTGTTGGTGAAGTTGGGTCAGTACTTCAAACTTCATGGTCACCGGCAATAGCACCTGGAGAACCTCCTCTCCACCATCTGGGTGAAACAGCAGAGCACCGATAGAGCACTCCCTCGTTCTCCACCATGCGATCCCACTGCCGAAACAGAATCACAGCAGACCTGGAGAGTTTCTTGCACTCCTCTGTGCTTCATAGTTTGTTTCTTGTTATTAAGGTCTATAGTGTTTTATTTGTAGAAGTTTTTTATTGTTTTTTAGTGCTTTAGTTCTACCATCGGTCCTGTCTCCTGTGTCTCTAGTTCCAGTCCTGTCCTGCTAGCAGAGCGTCCCTGGCTGCTTACACTCTTTGCTTTGGAGCAAGCCTGGTGCTAAGCCTGAGATCCCTGAGTGCTTTGCCTGGTGTACTTGAAGTTCCTGTCTGGCTATTGCTGGTATTCTCAGGTCTCATTCTGCTCTGCCATTACTACTCCCCAGCCTACAGTCCTCTTGTGCTAGTTACAACTGCTGCTCGGCTAGTTACAACAGCTGTCATTGTGTCTCATCCCTGCCTATGGTCCTATGGTTATCTTCCCGATAACGTTGTCTCTTAGCGCGCTACGAAGACTCTTAAAGTATAACTTAACTGAAGGTATACCATTTCTAGGTGTGTTCCCCGATCTATACCTTAGGAAGCTGCTTAAGATATACCTTCTTACGTACGACGTTACCCGGTGCTGTCCGTGGCGATGGTGCTGAATCTATTGATATCGATGGCTCGAGAATCAATTATTCTCTTGTGCAGGGGCTGTTTATGTGAGAAAGCGGTGTTCTTTATAAAATAAGCACTTCATAAATAGTTGAAATTTATAATAAATGCATGTATTAGGGCTCATGGGATATTATAAAAAATAACCCAAACTATAATAGCTTATAATAGCCTTGCCGACATATTTTAAAATTGTATTGCTGCCATAATAACCATTTCAATTATTTATGTGCTTTCTTCTCTTTCCTATTTTTGTTCGCTGAGATGGAGCTGTGATGAAATATTGTTCATGTAAATACTTTACAGCATTTCAGTAATAAAAGTGTACGTCATACGTACGGTGCTCGGCAGTGATCAAAAAAGGATTTAAACAGTGGATTTTGAATCTCTTCTTGTAAACTCGGAGATGTGGATTCAGACGGTAATTAAATTACCATACGACCTGTTTGTCAAAAAACAGTAGGTGCTAATTTGGCCAGGGATTTTTACGCGGGTTGGGTGAGAAAAAACACTGATATTTTGGATTGGACGGCACTAAAATAACCGACTATAATAAATAACTGTACGAGCCCATGAGAAACAATATTAGCGTCCGAATAGGACTTAACTGACAGTAGCCTATGCTTTCACTGGCCTTTAAAAGCGCTCTTTAATTAAAATAAATGTATAACATTTTATTATATATAATAATATAATTAAAATTCTAATAACAATCAGTGTAATGACAATTATTATTATATTATTAATTATTCTTTGCATGAAAACACTTAAATTAGCCTAACTGAACACTGTCTGGGTGTATTAAAACTTAAGAATTATATTCGTGTAGACCTGCAACAGTGATAAGGTAAAGCTAAGAGTGGTCCAGACCAACCTTCCGAAAGTATGACTTACAGAAGGTATACTTAACTAAGAACGTTTCGGGAAACACATATTAACAGTAAGGTACAGCTTAAGGTGTAACTTAAGAACGACATACACTGTAAAAACTAAAGGAGCCTCAAGTATCCTGTTGGATACTCAAGGAACTTCAAAATGTAATTTTGGTGCCTCAAAGCTCTTTTTCCTATAGTAGGGTTGCTGGAGGAGCATTGACAATCTTTGAGGTTCTTGCTGGAACTTATGGGATCCTTTAAGCACTTTGTATTTACTTCAGAGGTTCTGGAGTCACCTTTTCATTACCATGAGACCTCGAAGTGCTTTGGGGGAAAATAGAGGAACTTAAATGCGATAAAAGGGTTATTGGAAGATCTTTTAACATTTAAGTGGTTCCTGGAAGATCTCTTATGTTAAAGCCAGCATCTGGAGGAACCCAATGGTTCAGTGAGGCCCGAATTAGATTATTATTCTATTATTATTATTATTATCCTATTATTATTATTATCAGAATACATACCCAGGTGAAAAAGACGTACTATTAAATGTATTAAAATGTACTTGAGTGTGTTTTTAGTAGACCTACAATACAAATATAGCCTACTTTAATGCATTTTTATTATTATTATTATTATAGGCAAGTTTGATTCAGTATACATACCCAGGTGAAAAAGATGTACTATTAAATGTATTAAAAATGTACTTGAGTGTGTTTTTAGTAGACCTACAATACAAATATACTTTAATGCATTTTTAATACATTTAACAGTAACTATAGTCTTTTTCACTTGGGTAGCTTATTTAGTATAGGCCTATTTTAGTAAGTCATTTAAACCTTAAACAACAACACTAAATAATAATAATATTATATGAAGAAGAAGAAGCAGGAGGAGAAAAGTATTATTCTGTCACGAAACTGCTGCTATTCCTCTGCTGTCGTCGCTTCAGTGATGCTCGCGCTGCTCGCGCGCAACAAAGCTCAGCTGATCGTCATCAGGAAAGTAACGGCTCTCCTCATCAAAGCTTCCGCCGTTTATTCGGCTCTCCATTACAAGGTTTGTAAACTCGCCAAATAAATATAAATACAGAGTCTACTCACTATATATTTAAACACTCATATATATAAACTAAATTTATTATACATTACTACGTTTTTACAGTGTTTACCACTCGTTTATTGCACAGTATCTGGTATGAAGGTTTTAGCCGAAGGTTAAAGTTTTTTTTTTTTGCTAACTACGTTGATCTAATGAACAAATGGAAATGATTGACTTATTGTCTTAGATTGATTTAGTCATTCAATTCAACATATTTTGTACAACTGTGTCTTCAAATTGCTGATATAGCCTAACTAATTTAGAAAATTCTCTGATTCTTGGCGTTTGTTATGAATAACAAAAACAGGTTATAGTTTGGTCTGTTTTTGTTTAGCCTAACTTTACTACAGGTGCCCTCATTCTCTCAAATACCATTTTAAAGCCATTTACTGGTCAATAAATATTATGTTGTGAATAATCAGCTTTGTTCTTTTGTTTCCCCAGAACAACCATTACATTTCTAAAATAATCTGAACATTTCAGTGGCAACATTGAATTACAGTAAGTTACCTGCATCACATGCAAGTACTTTATTACTATGAACTTTCTCTGTGTGAAATTGTATTGTTTGACTGTGTACTAGTGTTTTTTAATCAGTTACTCTCTGAAAATCTTTTCTCATGATCTCAAATCTCATTCATGTTACTCAGAAAAATAATATCACAGGTTTGATTCACAAAAAATGCTTTAGACATTTTAACTCTGAATTATAACTTCAAGTTTAGTCTTTTTCGACAAAAAAAATAAAAAAATAAATAGGAAAAAGCAATTAGGCTTCAGAAGACTTGCAACACAACCCATAACACATGAGTTGTGAACTCATTGATTATTTTTAGGATCTTTTCTGGGACATTTTTGGAGCTTAACCATTTTTACATAAATTGTTGCATTGAATTGAACTAGACAAGTGTGCATAAGAATGGTTTCATGAATGATTTACACAATTGTTTTCTGCTTGTGTTTCATGCAGTGTCAGCGATCGGTGACTGGGGTTGCATTATGAGATCTGCTTTTGGGTTCCACAGACAGAAAGTCAAACAGGTTTGGAACGTCACAAGGCTGAGGAAATTATTTAAATTTCACAACTATCACTTTAATAACATTACTAACAGTAAATTTTGTACTTTGCAGGGATCTCGGTAAGCTGAAATACAAGTTTGATCAAGAATAAAAATCCTCCTGTACACTGTAAAAACTAAAGGAGCCTCAAGTATCCTGTCGGATACTCAAGGAACTTCAAAATGTAATTTTGGTGCCTCAAAGCTCTTTTTCCTATAGTAGGGTTACTGGAGGAGCACTGACAATCTTTGAGGTTCTTGCTGGAACTTATGGGATCCTTTAAGCACTTTGTATTTACTTCAGAGGTTCTGGAGTCACCTTTTCATTACCATGAGACCTCGAAGTGCTTTAGGGGAAAACAGAGGAACTTAAATGCGATAAAAGGGTTATTGGAAGATCTTTTAACATTTAAGTGGTTCCTGGAAGATCTCTAATGTTAAAGCCAGCATCTGGAGGAACCCAATGGTTCAGTGAGGCCCGAATTAGATTATTATTCTATTATTATTATTATTATCCTATTATTATTATTATTATTATAGGCTACTTAAGTTTGATTCAGTATACATACCCAGGTGAAAAAGACGTACTATTAAATGTATTAAAAATGTACTTGAGTGTGTTTTTAGTAGACCTACTACAATACAAATATAGCCTACTTTAATGCATTTTTATTATTATTATTATTATTATTATTATTATTATAGGCAAGTTTGATTCAGTATACATACCCAGGTGAAAAAGATGTACTATTAAATGTATTAAAAATGTACTTGAGTGTGTTTTTAGTAGACCTACAAATCAAATATACTTTAATGCATTTTTAATACATTTAACAGTAACTATAGTCTTTTTCACTTGGGTAGCTTACATATATTTAGTATAGGCCTATTTTATTAAGTCATTTAAACCTTAAACAACAACACTAAATAATAATAATATTATATGAAGAAGAAGAAGCAGGAGGAGAAAAGTATTATTCTGTCACGAAACTGCTGCTATTCCTCTGCTGTCGTCGCTTCAGTGATGCTCGCGCTGCTCGCGCGCAACAAAGCTCAGCTGATCGTCATCAGGAAAGTAACGGCTCCTCTCATCAATGCTTCCGCCGTTTATTCGGCTCTCCATTACAAGGTTTGTAAACTCGCCAAATAAATATAAATACAGAGTCTACTCACTATATATTTAAACACACATATATATAAACTAAATTTATTATACATTACTACGTTTTTACAGTGTTTACCACTCGTTTATTTCACAGTATCTGGTATGAAGGTTTTAGCCGCGATGCTAACTACGTTGATCTAATGAACAAATGGAAATGATTGACTTATTGTCTTAGATTGATTTAGTCATTCAATTCAACATATTTTGTACAACTGTGTCTTCAAATTGCTGATATAGCCTAACTAATTTAGAAAATTCTCTGATTCTTGGCGTTTGTTATGAATAACAAAAACAGGTTATAGTTTGCTCTGTTTTTGTTTAGCCTAACTTTACTACAGGTGCCCTCATTCTCTCAAATACCATTTTAAAGCCATTTACTGGTCAATAAATATTATGTTGTGAATAATCATCTTTGTTCTTTTGTTTCCCCAGAACAACCATTACATTTCTAAAATAATCTGAACATTTCAGTGGCAACATTGAATTACAGTAAGTTACCTGCATCACATGCAAGTACTTTATTACTATGAACTTTCTCTGTGTGAAATTGTATTGTTTGACTGTGTACTTGTGTTTTTTAATCAGTTACTCTCTGAAAATCTTTTCTCATGATCTCAAATCCATTCATGTTACACTCAAAAAAATGACTCATTGGACAAACTCAATTTAATTGATGGCAGGATTTCCATCCAATAAATATGTGTAGCCCCAACTTATAAAAAACTAATTCATGCAATGAAATGTAATTAAGTTGGTCCAACTCAATTTTGACTAACTTAAATGAGTTGGTCCAACTCAATTATGAGCAACTTAAATGAGTTGGTCCAACTCAATTTTGACTAACTTAAATGAGTTGGTCCAACTCAATTATGAGCAACTTAAATGAGTTGGTCCAACTCAATTTTGACCAACTTAAATGAGTTGGTCCAACTCAATTTTGATCAAATAATTTATATGAAATGGATACATTTAAAAATAAGTTTTATGCTTCCTAAACTTAAATTAGAACATTTAATTAAAAAAAACAATTAGGAAATCCTTATTTTGTACCCCATAGAGACAAGAGACAAATCTTGATCGAGATGTTTTTATTTAAAACTCAATAGTGCAATAGTTATTTAATGTGAAAAGTACTTAGAAAAATGCATTTTAAAGCCTTTTTCCAAACATGTACAAATGTCTTTGTTCTTACTGAACACAAAGGAAGATATGTTAAAGAATATGGGAAACTGAACAGTTCTGGGCCACCATTGACTTCCATAGTAGGAAGAAAAAATAACAACTATGAAAGTCAATGGTGGCCCAGAACTGTTAAGTTTCCCATATTCCTTAACAAATCTTCCTTTGTGTTCAACAGAACAAATACATTTATACAGGTTTGGAACAACCCCGGGATCAGTAAATGATGACAGAATTTTCATTTTTGGGTGAACTATCCCTAAAGACAAGAACGACAGAAATACACACAAAAAGTGTGTAAGAAAAAGCATGTAAGAGTGTTAAAAAATAATAATAATGTGTGGTGTGTGTGCGTGCATAAGTATGTTAATGACTCAATATACAACAATGTATTCTCAAATAATTCTCATTGTGTTCTCAAAAAAAGTGCACATCTCATGCAAACAGCTTGATTTTAAATTGCTGGATTTTTGCATTCAGCCTATGTCCATCCAAGTTCATTAGGATTTTCTGGATAAACTTGAAGGTGTACTTGAGGTTGTCAGGAAAATTAAGATCAAGAGCATAAATGAGACCGAACAGCATGATGAATGCCAGGATCACGCAGTCTAGGTCCCTCAAAACCTTAATGCCCTCGATCACAACTCCTATGTCTGCTGTACAATCTCCTCTTTGGATTTTGTAAATCCCCATTTTCTGCATCCTCAGTGGCCTGGACAAAACACAAAACACTTTGGTTAAGCCCAGGTGAATTTGACCCTTTATATTTTAAAAGTAATCAGCAAATTGCATTGCTACTTTTCACTTTTACTATTACATTGTTGGCTGCCATTTATTTCCATTTTATGGACATAGACATACACATCTGAAAACTTCTACAAATTCTATTGTGTTCAGATGAACAATGAAAGGCATACACAAAGTTATTACCCCTGCAAAATTATTACTATTAAAAATATTATTTTATTAAAATGAATAAAACAAAATGATTATTCCACTAATACATATTTTATTGTGAAATTAAAATGAAAATTGAGCATTTAATAATAATCAATCATATATTCTTTTAAAACATAAAAGTACTAACAGAATTGTTGTTATATTCATAATAATCACTTACCACATACTCCTTGAAGAAAGAGTCTGGATCTTCAGTCAAGTAGATCATCAGGCCTTTCAGGGTGCACTCTCTCCTGATGTTTATGTTGTCACACTACAGCAGGGGGAAAATCAAGACTGAAATTAGCCAAATGCAGAAAGCTGTACAATAACTAGACAAAACAGAAGACATTGCATGCATTTATACTAACAGAGTCTCTGATCGCCAGGGCGTTTTTGATCTTTTGCCCCTTAACTCCTCCTTTGCTCTTGAAGATCTGCATCAGTTTATCTGAAAAGTGGTTCAGCTGTAGGAACATTGATTGCAGTGGCTTCGTAGTGATCTGCATGAACTCTGCGTTCACCTTCAAAATGGAAAAAAACAACAACAAAAAACAATTTCTTACTACGAAAAGAACCTAATAACGACTAAAATAAAACACTACATAACATGTTTACTTACTTCACTCTGCTGAAAGAGAGCTGGCCATTGATTCTTGAACACCTCTATCATGGGCATTGGCTGACGACAATGGGTTTGAAGTCTATTATGGAATGTGGATTGTGTTTCCGGTATCTGTGGGTGTTAAATGTACTGTAAATATTACTTTCAAATGCACATCCTACAAACATACACTGAACTGTTTCATTATGCCTGAGATGTCCATTTATGTGTTGAAAATAATCTTTCTGTTGCTAGCTCCTTGCATGAACACACATGATACTGGAATGTTGTTAATTCTTCTGGCTTTGGAGTTTCCTGTTTAGCATGTATTTTGTATGATTAAGAAGCTTACTCCATGTACTAAACGTGCATGGGCAATCTGTGTATGGACATGGATAGCGAAAACTGCCCCTAAAGCACACATGAGTCTGCCTAAAATGCTGCAGAAACAAATACCTGCTAGCTAGTTTCGATGGACACATTCTTTGCACTAAAAAAGAAACAATCCTAAAAAGAAGAATAAAAAAGTATTATAAGATACCATATTTAACAAATGACACAAGCAGCCTAAATCAGAATATTTGAATATGACTTACTATAAATAGGAGGTTGCTGTTCACCTGGTCATGTTCATAAAACTGTGAAAGAGAAGATGTTGATTAGGAGTGGGAACCAGTATTCACATGAAAATATGCTTTTTGTTTACATGGTTCTGTTTTACCCAACTCGTTCACTTAAAGGATTAGTTCACCTCAAAATGAAAATTTCCTGATAATTTACTCACCCCAATGCCATCCAAGATGTTCATGTCTTTCTTTCTTCAGTGGAAAAGAAATTAAGTTTTTTGAGGAAAACATTTCAGGATATTTCTCCACACAATGGACTTCAACGGTAACCAAATAGTTGAAGTCCAAATCAATGCAATTTCTAAGGGCTCTGAAGTGCTTCAAAGGGCTCTGCATGATCCCAGCTGAGGAATAGGGTCTTATCTAGCGAAACAATCAGTCGTTCGTTTTCAAAAAAAAAAAAAAAATCATGAAATGTTTTCCACAAAAAAATTAATTTCTTTTCCACTGAAAAAAGAAAGACATGAACATCTTGGATGACATTAGGGTGAGTAAATTATCAGGAAATTTTCATTTTGAGGTGAACTAATCCCTTAATATTACAATTCTCTCAAGTAATTAAATTGATTTTAAAATAATTTTAAATGTTTACTTGGTACAATTGTCTATATCGTCTACAATTGTCAAAAACAGACGACTATCGTCCATTCTGTCACATTTTTCAGGTGTTCTGGTGTAACTTAGGCTAACCCGTCTGTCACTTGCTCTGATTTACCTTGGGCAGCTCAGCTACGATGTTGTAAATAGGTAGTTTACATGATCAAAGTAATCTTAATATTGAGATATAAGTTCTACCTTATGTACGTTACCTCTAGTTTTAATTATTCAAACAGGTCTTTGAACAAAAAAGGCCTGTCGTGTATTTTTTCCCCCACAGCGCTTAATGTCATATGGTGATTGTGAAACACGGAACACCTCACTTCATGATTTTATGGTGAAATGTCTTATTTTTCATGTTAGGCAGGTCAAATTTGATCAAGAAAAACGCAATGTGGCCAATTCAGCGTGAGTGAGTGACGCAGCTAAAAATAGACTCGGCGCCGAAACAATCGCGGCGATCGCAAGCCTCCAATTCATTTTATGACGGATATATCAATCCAGCTAGCAAGCCAATAAGTTAAGAACCAATTTTGCACAGTTACAGTCAAATTCGGGATCGTTAGACTGGTCTAACACAGAATTTAAACGTTGCGTGAGTAAGTTAAGCTATCGAAGGGACACTTAAAACAATTCACCTTGCATAACTTTCACTGCTGTTGCATATTTCACTCAAAATCATGATATAAGTTACACACCCTCTTACAGTGAGGTAAATTCTTTATTACAAATACTCAAACAAGATAATACTTACTTACCAATAACGAATACGACGTTGCAGTCCTTGCAGCGGCAGACGATAAAATGGCGGCCACACCCTCTGAGCATCTTCTCTGAGCTTGTCTTGCACATGCGCAAATGACGCTCTCCGAAGCCAAATTAATTTGAGTTAACCAAATTAAATGAAATCTCATAGATGACACTATTTATACATTTTACGTTAGACTTATTAAATATATATACGTATTATTCCTAATCAGATATATTTAAATAAAGTGAACACAATTTAAGTGTGTCATACCTAAGAAGGCCTTGAATCATTTTTTTGAGTGTACTCAGAAAAATAATATCACAGGTTTGATTCACAAAAAATGCTATAGACATTTTAACTCTGAATTATAACTTCAAGTTTAGTCTTTTTCGACAAAAAAAAATAAAAAAAAGGAAAAAGCTATTAGGCTTCAGAAGACTTGCAACACAACCCATAACACATGAGTTGTGAACTCATTGATTATTTTTAGGATCTTTTCTGGGACATTTTTGGAGCTTAACCATTTTTACATAAATTGTTGCATTGAATTGAACTAGACAAGTGTACATAAGAATGGTTTCATGAATGATTTACACATTTGTTTTCTTCTTGTGTTTCATGCAGTGAAACTGAATGGTGACTGGGGTTGCATTATGCCTGAGATCTGCTTTTGGGTTCCACAGACAGAAAGTCAAACAGGTTTGGAACGTCACAAGGCTGAGGAAATTATTTAAATTTCACAACTATCACTTTAATAACATTACTAACAGTAAATTTTGTACTTTGCAGGGATCTCGGTAAGCTGAAATACAAGTTTGACCAAGAATAAAAATCCTCCTGTAGACCTGAAAATCATCGAAGTGCCTGGACCATCCACCAGAAAAGAGGAAAAACAAACGGAAAACGATGCTGTACTTTTTCACTTTTCCAACTCTTTAAGTACCTCACACCAACTTGGTCCCATAGTGACTTTTTTGACCACAAACGAAATTGCTGATCGTGTGAATTCATATTGAAATGACTGAATTCACCAGTGAACATTCACAGAACAACAGATCATTTTACTGCACCTTAACTCTGTTTCGGGTCGAAGCCTCTACTTCTACTTCCTCTATCTTGTTTCATGAGAATACTCAACAACCATTTATGAACACTGTTGATTCAAGTCACACATTTAAGCTTTTCAAAAGCCATAGTGTACATTACAGTCTCCAGTCTAACGGCATCCCAGACTTAAACATTTTATGATTCAAAATAGCTGAATAACTAACCATCAGAGATTTCAGTATAGAGATAAAGGTTACAGCACAATTAGTGTATATTAGCACTGTTGTTTGTTTTTGGCATCTGATAGAGCTTTTGGACTTGGAAACAGTGATGTCAGACTAACCATCGGACTGAAACACAAATGTTTTAAAGTTAAGTATGATGGACATTTTTAATTAGTTCAAATGTAATTTTTTTACATTGATTTATTTAGTGGAACATATGTGTTTCCATGCATTTTGTTGAGATGTCTTTTCTTGTTTATCTATTGTATATACATGGTTGATTATTCATGTTGCTTATGTATTACACTATTTTTTTGTGTAGTCATTGATATTAATCTGTAGTTAGCTTTTTTCCCCATGTGCATGGAAGTGTATGTATAAAAATGAATATCAAATATGTAATAAACAATTCTTATTTTGTATTTGGTTCAATTTGTTTATTATAATAGATGTCAAAGGTAACCATAGTAACAACATGAAATTAAATATTTAAAAAAAATGAAATTTGGTTCCTGGAGGCACCCAAAGTGGTTCCACACAGTGCCTAATATAAGAGTTCCTCAGGAAACCTGTGTGGTTCCTCAGAGAACCGCCCCTTTTTAAAGGGTGCCTAGAGGATCTACAGACGGTTCCGCCGGTGTGGCAAAGTGAAGAACCCCAAAAGGTTCCTCCAGGCACCTTTTATTTTTACAGTGTAGACCTGAAAATCATCGAAGTGCCTGGACCATCCACCAGAAAAGAGGAAAAACAAACGGAAAACGATGCTGTACCTTTTCACTTTTCTAACTCGTTAAGTACCTCACACCAACTTGGTCCCATAGTGACATTTTTGACCACAAACGAAATTGCTGATCGTGTGAATTCATATTGAAATGACTGAATTCACCAGTGAACATTCACAGAACAACAGATCATTTTACTGCACCTTAACTCTGTTTCGGGTCGAAGCCTCTACTGCTACTTCCTCTATCTTGTTTCATGAGAATACTCAACAACCATTTATGAACACTGTTGATTCAAGTCACACATTTAAGCTTTTCAAAAGCCATAGTGTACATTACAGTCTCCAGTCTAACGGCATCCCAGACTTCAACATTTAATGATTCAAAATAGCTGAATAACTAACCATCTGAGATTTCAGTATAGAGATAAAGGTTACAGCACAATTAGTGTATATTAGCACTGTTGTTTGTTTTTGGCATCTGATAGAGCTTTTGGACTTGGAAACAGTGATGTCAGACTAACCATCGGACTGAAACACAAATGTTTTAAAGTTAAGTATGATGGACATTTTTAATTAGTTCAAATGTAATTTTTTTACATTGATTTATTTCGTGGAACATATATGTTTCCATGCATTTTGTTGAGATGTCTTTTCTTGTTTATCTATTGTATATACATGGTTGATTATTCATGTTGCTTATGTATTATACTATTTTTTTGTGTAGTCATTGATATTAATCTGTAGTTAGCTTTTTTCCCCATGTGCATGGAAGTGTATGTATAAAAATGAATATCAGATATGTAATAAACAATTCTTATTTTGTATTTGGTTCAATTTGTTTATTATAATAGAAGTCAAAGGTAACCATAGTAACAACATGAAATTAAATATTTAAAAAAAAAATGAAATTTGGTTCCTGGAGGCACCCAAAGTGGTTCCACACAGTGCCTAATATAAGAGTTCCTCAGGAAACCTGTGTGGTTCCTCAGAGAACCGGCCCTTTTTAAAGGGTGCCTAGAGGATCTACAGACGGTTCCGCCGGTGTGGCGAAGTGAAGAACCCCAAAAGGTTCCTCCAGGCACCTTTTATTTTTACAGTGTAGCGTTAAGAAGGTTTCGGGAAACCCAGCCCTGGACTGTTCACCTCTCCCACCACATCTTGTCATCTGTCTACTGTTTGTCAATAAACCAGTTAACACTCGTTCTGCATTTGAGTCCTCCTTCATAGACCCGTGACACCTCTAGTGTTCATTTCAGCTGGAAACTGTAGTCATTTGTATGTATTGGTAATTTTTTTTTCTAACGAGCGTGTGTTGATAAATGTTTTTTTTTTTTTTTTTTGCTACATTATTAGTGGCCAGATAACTCTAAAGGAACATTCTATTAACATTAGTGGAAGAATGTTTGCTCATAACTTTGAGGGAACGTATCCAGAACATTAGCCAAAGTTCTGAGAACTGGGATGTTTTTCCGCTCACACTGAATATGAGTGAATGAGGGAGAAAACATGAGGTTTATATCTGAAAACATTGACGTAGGTAACTGTACAACTACAGAGGAAGAAGATCAAAATTAATTTTTAAAAAACAACAGCAACATTGTTTAATAATGCAGTGCATTTCTTATTTCAGACTGCAGAATTGGACAATATAAGTCAATGCATCTTCAGTTTCAGCAAATGGGTTTCAAAAATGAGTTACTATAGTTTCAGCTCAGGTCAGTACAGTTATTTTTTATGGATTTATATTATAACATAAACTGGAATAATAATTCTATTTAATTAATATAGTAAATAAATGTATCTAGGCTGTTATGCTCATATCAACATTAAAGGGTTAGTTCACCCATCAATAACTCACTGTCACAATATGGTTTTGTTTCATGTCTGTCATGTGATCCCCTGTTCTAGTCATGTGATCCTGCCATGTGTTCTGTGTTGTCATGTTGTCATTGGTTCATTGTTTCATTGTTCACAGGTGTCCCTTGTCTAGTCATTTGTCTTGTGTGTATTTTAGCCTGTCTTTGTCAAGTATTGATATAAGTGATGGGAAGTTCGGATCATTTTACTGACTCTCTTGTTTGATCTTGTTCATCAAAATGAGCAAATCTTTCTTCAAGTCATTTTGTTCATTAAAGGGGCTTTAAATGTTATACTTTTAACAGTCAAATTCCCCGAACACATCCACATATGCAATATTGATCATATTCTGAATTAAGAAATCATTATAATGCAGTCAAAAATAATTTACAGGGAACATAAATAATTACTTTACCTTCCGAGTCTTTCGTTCATTTGTCACGTGACAGACACAATGAACGACTCATCACTAATTGTTACCTGTAACCCATGTTTGGTGAGTTCATCTTTTGAGTTCCATGCCATGCCTTTGTTTTATGTCTGATCTTGTTTTTGAAATAAGGCTGCACTTGGGTTCTCTAAGCTTGCCTTCAGTGGACGTCCTGTTACACTCTTGTTGTTCATGACTTTCTTTCATCTTCGAAACACAAATGTAGAAATTTTAAATGAAATCTGAGAGATCTGAGAGAAATCTGTCCCTCTATTGACAGTCCACGCAACTACCACTTTGTCGCATCAAAAAGTTCACAATATATTTTAAATATAGTTTTTATCCAAATCCATATTATCCAAATTTGCTGAAGAGATCTGATCACTTTATATGATGAACAGATTGAATTTAGGCTTTTATTTAAATATAAACATTAATCAGCAAACAAACAGAAGCTCAACTAAACTTGCTTGATGCGTAAGCACAAACCTCACTGGATCTTGCAGAATCTCAGACATGTTGCATAACACACGAGAATGAGCCTCAATGGATCTCACACGTCAGAATGTGTTTAACAAATGAAATGTTTTAAAGTTCAGCAAATTATTTCACTTCAAAAACGAAAACAAATGCTGAAAAAAATAACAAAAAAATCACGAAAGAAGTAGTGAAACATTAATTGCAACAGTTACAACTAAATGATTTTGGATTCATCATTATTATTAAGTGGATGTTGCAATATGCAATACAAAAAAATGTAGTTCCTCATTTTCTTTTGTTTTCTTCTGCATTCTCATTTTCTTTTGTTCTTTGATTCACATCAATGTAGGGCTGCAACTAATGTTTTTTTTTTATTATCGATTAATCTGTCGATTATTATTTCGATTAATCGATTAATGAGATTAAAACCTGCAAATATTATTCATTATTTATTCTTTTTTTAAACAAATTTAAAATGAATTTTAATTAATTATTTTAAACAATATTATTCCACATCTAATACAATGCTGTCCTTCAAACAATGTGTTGTATAAAGCCTATGAAAACGTATCCATGTAGGCAATGCTGTACATTATAAGCAAAAAAAAAAAAAAAGGCTGAAAATACAAACATTTAATTCTAAACATAAAAACAACTGATTGCTTATATTTTAAAGTAGAAATTAAAACAACTGAATTAAAAATGATAATAAACAAAAACAAAGCACAAAATCTTAACTAGTATGATGTATGAAGTACTTGTCTGAACATAGTAATTATATTACATTACAGTTTTTCTCGATTGCTTAAACACTATAACCAGGCTTTTGAACTAAAATTTCAAAACCATAATGCCATTTATCAAAAAGCACACCCATTTCCCTAAACTATAAACACTATTCCCTGTTTTGACACATGAGTCAGATTTGTTGAACTGTCACTGCAAAACTCTACACACAAATCCCTTCATTTCTCATTGCCTAGAGTAGACCATGTTGTCATATAGAAAGCACTAGCATTCAATATTGTTCACTCGAGTCAGCACAGCTTCAGCTCAGTTAGCACACAATTACCTAGGTGGAAACACTAAGAGTCAAAATTTAACACGCATCAATCAGATCCTTCAATAGATAGATAATAGGGCCCAAATCAGTTTATTGAGTTTTGGAACAAAGGATCCAGAAAGACATGAAGGAAGAGATCGAGGATGGATAAGAACGAGGAGGAGGAAGGGCAAGGGCAAGAAGACAAGCAGTCTCAGATGAAATTCAAGCCACTCTAGTTGCCCATGTCTTTATCAATGGTGTGACTGAGGGAGGCTGGGCTACGAGTAAGACCAAATTTGAGTCGCTTTACCGTCGCCTCGAGAACCTTCAGGGAGGTGTGGTGGCAAACAAAATTCTATCACTGAATAAGAGACAAACATTTCCAATAGTCTTTGATGAGGTTTATTTTCTTGCAAGAAAAGGCCAGCAGTCGTACAGTCACACAGAGCGGCTGCAGAGTGTGACAGTGAAGGGAGGGCATCCTTTCTCCTTCATAGTCTTGACTCCCAGAATGTTATCTTTCTAGGCCAATGATGGTATTTCATAGCCTGGGAAAACCCAGACTACTTCCGGCGAATTTTAATTCTCTCTTCAGGATAGTCTGGAGAAGAGCCCATTCAAACTCATTACTGTGCCGCTGAAATCGCGGCACCAATCAGAAACGTTTGGGGAGGGATTTACATGCAACGCATTCTCATCCTAGGGCGTCATAATACTGACGCTTTTGAAATTTCTTTAATATCCGACGCAAAGGGCACCCTTTAGCGTCAACATGTGACGCCGGTTGCCGCCGTGAAACATCACTCGTTTGAATCATAGACAGTATATAAACGAATCAATTATCGCGTCTGTTTTGAGTGATTTAAACTTACCGTTTTCGTTAAAACCGGAGCAAAGAACAACACTCGAAGCATACGTCATCCCCTTCATCGATCTGATCTATACAACTGCGCCCAGATGAATTTGAGCTACGTCAGTTGGTGACGCCCCTTTGGAAATGATTTGTATACATAGCTTCCCCAGACCCTTTACTCAGTTTCAACTGAGAAGGGTCTGGTTTCAACCAGGCTAGGTATTTCAACCATATTTGGAACATTCTTAGACTTGTTCATCAAATTGTATCCTTGAGTGGAGGCTCTTTACCATTCCAATACAATTCCATAGAATAAGGTTTGTGTGAACTCTTTTACTGTCATATGATGGTCACACACATCTTGCGTAAATATGAAAAAAAAAAAATTAGAGGAGAGAAAAAAAGATGTTCATCATGTGAAAAGGTTTGTGAGGGGGGGAACCACAAGCAACATAATTTACCAGTTTTGGAAATGTTGTTTTGAATTTATTGCACCAGTGTGTTAGACTATGTTGTAGTGTGTGTGATTTTGAGGGCTTGTGTGTCCTGTCTGAGGGCAAAGTTTGGTTTTTCAGCAAGAGTGAATGGTTTTGAGTGTAGAGCTTCATTTTGACCTGAAAATAGGATGTTTGGGGAATTGGGTGAGACGTTATGGATTTGTGTTTACAGTTTTGATAATACGAGGCATAGTTTCAAGAAATGTGTTTAAGCAATCGAGAAAAACTGTAATGGGCTATAGTGCCTTTACTGTTACTGCTCTCAGAAATATGATTGCTCATGTTAGATGTATATTTTAAACCTACACTTAATTTCTAACAAATTTTTTTTATATATATTTTTTCAAAATGTGTATTTTAGTCAGAATTATTGCACTCCTATTCTACTGCACTCCATCTGTTTGAAGTGCATGCGTCCACCGGCACTCGTTCATTAAACACCAAAAAATAACATTAGTCTATGATTTACTCACCCTCAAGCCATCTGTGTATATGACATTCTTCAATTATTTGATCAAAAATAAAGTTTTAAAACCGTATTATGAAATGTTATGATTTTAAATAACTTTAATATTTTAATATATTTTAAAATGTAATTTATTCTTGTCATGGCAAATCTGAATTTTCAGCAGCTTTTCTCCATGCTTCAGTGTCAAGAAATTCTAAAATGCCTATTTGGTGATCAAGAAACATTTATTATCATCAATGTTGAAAACAGTTGCTGCTTAATTTTTGTGTGGAAACAGTGATACACTTTTTCAGGATTCTGTGATGAACAAGAAGTTCAAAATGAGAGCATTTATTTGAATATAAGTCTTTTGTAACATTAAAAATGTATCCTTGTTGTATAAAATTATTAATTTCTTTAAAATAAACGTATTAACATTTTTACAAAATAAGTTTTTTTTTTTTTACTGAAGTTCATCGCTATACTCAATTAATCTAACTGTACAAAATTCTTTGTAGAATCACAGATTGCAGCAAAAAAAAAAAAAAAAAAAAATTAAGAGGATCAATATAATGATATGATAATTGAGATGATAATCACATGTTTGTCTTTTAAATGATGTCTTTTAAATGTGACTTTATCACCATCGCCCTAATGAAATTGTTAAGTCTTGAATAAAAATAGAGTGGTGATAACTGATTATTTAATGATTAAAATGTTTTTTTTTTTTTTTTTTTTTTTCTGAAATGGATGCATGTCTTTTTTCTAAAACATCAAGAATTTCTTAAACTAAAAGACAGTGGAAACAAGAAATGGGGGTCTTTGCTTGGACCCACAGTATCTCAGAGTTTCTCTCTCATATTTCTCACTCTGTTATGACCAGTTAATGCATAACAACCAAGCACAACCCATAGCCAGGCCTTGTGGGTAAAATTTAGTATTCTCTTTGAACTCTGTGGCCTGAATAAGATGGCTGCATGATAAATATTGTGCATTTAAGAACTTATTTGATTGTATGTGTGTGCACACTGTTGTATGAGTAAGCGAAGAGCCTCTAATAAGATTAGTACTTCAGTATTTCACAGAAAGGCACATCCTTCCAGGTTAAGATGGCACACAGTGTAAACAGTGTTACAAGCAAAGATAAATTAGGTCGGGTGGGAGGTTATGACAGTTTGCCATTTAAAATGCATACTAAATTTTTATGTGAGTGCTTTATGAAGTGATTTTAATCATAACCACAAGATAGCAGTCATATTTCGTGCCTGAGCGCAAAGCATTTGTTTTAAAGCTGTTGAACAGAGTTATTATGATAAATTTCCTGTGCCTGTAAATCAGGGCAATTAAGATGCACCAAGATCAGTTCTTTCCTTTAATCTCTTTCTTTGTTTCCCTATGGAAAATGCAGAAATGGGATTTTCTTTTTTCTTTTTTAAAAGCTGATGCTATCTTCTTTCCAGAGGCCATGTTTAATAATTAAAGGATTTAGAAAATGACCAAATATGTTTCATTCAGCTGTCAAAAGGTATCTGGCTCTTGGCTCAAATCAGTTACTCCTTTGAGACTTAAAAAGTGCCATGCGGCTTCCTGCAGAAAATTATGTTTATGTTGAACCAGAGAGGATAAAATCACAATTATTCTGGTAAAAGTGAAGTGTATGATTTATATAGCACTCAACATGAAATCAAAATGGTCCCTGTTTACTTTCTTTAAACAAGTTCCTTTTCTTATAATGGAAGATGCATTGGTTCATGTTATTACTAAGAAAAAAAACTGTATTCAGTACAGTTATAATAGACATGCAGAACTGTTTTGGACTATTTTATTTGAGCTATTTTGGTATGTACTGCCCACTTTAGTTTTCCAGTGTTTTCCATTCCCAAATCAATTCCCATCCTCCTTTTTTTTTCTCACTGAATAACCCTTTTCACTCAAAAATGTAAAATTACTAAAGTTGATTTAAACTGGCTGCAAATGTTTATTTATCTATACAAATTCTCTTTTATGTCATTTAGAGAGACAAACAAAAATACATATAATTAAATAATGCATAATAAAAGGATTAAACTGCAACCAGTCTCTGAACAGCGAAAGCTATTGTATGGTATCAAATTGCTGTAAGACTTCAGAAGCTTGTGTAAGCCCCTTTATGTTGATCTAAAGCTCTAGAAAGCAGATGCATATAATATTGGAGCTTGTGGGATACGTCATATTGTTTTGTCTCTGTGTTCTCAAGAGGGATTTGAGAGGCTGAATCCACGGAGACAGTGTTCCAGATGCACCATGCCTGATGACATCAGAAAGGACGTCAGCATGGCACAAGTGTATTTATGAAGCAGGTTTCGGCTGTGTAGACGCTGAGTTTGAGCTGCAGCAAAAACAGTAAGTAGTAGGGCAATGAACTCGTTTGTAGTGGAGATGTAATTAAATCAGATCACACACTAGCTCTAATCATGCATTGACATGGAGGTGTGATATGCTTTTCAGACTGTCTTTAAAATACAGACAAAGAGAAAAAAATGAAGTGTGTAATGTGTGTTCCATCAAACAGAATAGGCCTATATATATATTTAACACTTAATTCACCTGATTAAATTGCTGGATGTTGTCAGAAAAAAAATAGCTAAGCTAAGCTGAAATCTACCCTTAAGAGGAAGTAGCTATACTACAAGCTACATTACAATTGCTACATTGATGTTATTTCATTATTTTCAAAACCGTCATTTTCGCTTGATCCACTCTGGGATGCCTTCCCCAAAAGCATCATTAGCAAAGATCTGTCGTTAGCAACATAGTAATTGTATTTCCAAAAACCATAGTTCCAACCAACTTTCACAGTTGTGTGCGTGGAACTAGTTCCTATATATGGTTAGAAGCATAATGTCTCGTTTGTATGACATGTACAGTAGACTTAAAGAGGCTATATGTAAGAATTTTTATGTAGTAATCGGGTTTTTTATTGCCAATGTGTGAACAGCTTGTAACGAAACTTAAAAAAACGTGACCTTCCCCGATTTCCTAGGTTGTCTATGAAAGCCTGTTGACAGACTTTTTTTATGTGAAGGACTTTGGACGTCTTTGCTGGGAAAATCGAAAGAATGTGACATTTCTGCATGTTGTCCAAAATTACACATTAAACTAATGCTTATACACAATGTTCAGGTAATGCCAAAAGAGCCATTCTGTACTGTAATGGCAATGTGTCAAGCAAAGAATAGGGATTAATTCAAACTATAGTCTCACATAGTCAGATATAGTCTATAGTCTCACAAATACTTAATAATAACACTATCATAACAGTGTCATTTTAATTACCTCATCTGTCATGATGCCGGGGAACGCAGAGCTGGTGAAAAAATATCCACATCACTATGATCATATGCTTTCTTAACTGCTGTTCCCTTTTGAAATGGAACACTGCGTCTGCATCGACACTATGGGGAACACCCTTAGTGTGACCAGTGTCTGAAGCATGTGAATAAACACAACAATTTAATTGGCTGACGACAGTCCATGATGTCACTTCCTCAACAATCATGGAGCCTTCAGATATTATTGTGAATAATGGGTGGACCAGCAGGAGCCAAAAAAATTGAGAGCCACTGTTCTATTCCATACAAATTTAATTATGTATTTTAGTGTTTAACCCTCAAAGACCACAATACAGATTTATCGCCCACCTTTTACATGATGTTATAGGAGGCCTTTAATGCAGAAATAAATGGGTTTTTACATTTTTTACATTTTAGTACGTTTATAGGGAAATGTTGTAACATTGCAACATTGTAACAGAAGCCTACAGTATATATACAATAATAATCACACAATATTAATAATTGGACAAGTCATATTTTTATGAAAAAGAATTTATCACAAAAATATGTTGAGTGTATTTACAAAACCTGATGAACTTAATAAAAACTTTGGCATTTATGTGATTTAGCTCTGTTCATCAAAGCCATTTTCAATTATGATAGTCCCAAATATTATTATTTATGAAAAAAACATAACAGACAGACATGTGTAATCAAAATAATTTATTTATTGCGAAAATGTCAAAAGCGGCACCTATAGTTATTCAAATGATGATGTGTTGCAGTCTTTTCTGGCGGTAATATAATAGTTTTGTATTTGGTACAGTGCAGAATTTGAGTTATTAATCCATGAAAATGTTAACCCACCTTCACGGAGTGATCACATAATCATCAGATGGGTGGTTTATTTTCTATTTCCAGTTCAAATTTTACGTAACACTTTAGTTTAGGGTCCAGTTTTCACTATTAACGTTGCTTATTAGCATGCATATTACTAGGATAGTGGCTGTTTATTAGTACTTATAAAGCACATATTAATGCCTTGTACTGCATTACCATATTCTACATCCCTAATCATACCCAATTCCTACCCAATACCTAAATGTAACTGCCTTACCAACTATTAATAAGCAGTAATTAGGAATTTATTGAGTTTGCAGTTAATAGTTAGTTAATAGTGAGAATTGGACCCTAATCTAAAGTGTGACCTAACCTGCTATACGGTTTCTGGAAACAATCGTGACTTGCTAGTTAATTTCTCCAATGATTTACGTTAAGTGAGCGAGTTACTCTGTTGTATGGGAAACCCAGCCCTGATGAATTCAAACTAAAACTAACTTGTGATTTTTATTTTTTATTCAGACCAGTTCGATTGATTCATTGAAAATAACCACATCAAAAGAGTTATTCATTCCCGAATCGTTAATGAAAGCTGCATAGTTTGATGCTGTTTATAATATCTCATTACAAATGAATAGCTTTGCTACATTTAGCGATGCTGCTGCCCATTATTGTTGCTGCTTATTTGCATAAAGTTGCATTACCAACTGTTTCTATTACTCATGTCTTCAGCTCTATTTAAAAATGAACAATGTCAGGTCACTTTGTCACTGTCATTGTGAAATCCCCTTAAGAATCCAGATCTCGACAGGATAGTCTTAAACTAGTATAGGAGAAAGTGTTTTAACATCGAGCTTCAAATGTGGAGAGGGATCCGTGTCAACTAACTTCAGTTTTGAATCTTTAATTTTAATTTGCAATGTAATTGAATGATGAGTCAAGAGGCATTTCCAGTATAGTCCATCATGTATGATACAGCTTACATCTCTTCTTTATGAGGGAGACCAGTAACAGAGCCGTGTGGTTTGGCAGTGACTCACTGATTTCAGGATATCTAATGTGAATTGTCAGTGTGCTCTCTTATTCAATAACACCGCTCATCCCTGAGCCCAGAGCCTGCGTTATTAACAGAGAAAAGTTAATAGCGAGTTTCCTTAGTGGTCGTCATGACAACCAATGTTAATATGCACAAATGCAGGTTTGTCAGTGGCACTCTGCAGTAAACTACAGGGGACACTAAGTCACATGCGGTCCTGTCTGGTACTGTCACAGTGTGTGATTTGAAATCACTGTGTACAATCAAGATGTGTTAGCAACAGAACAATAAAATAGAGCAATAGAGCGGTATTGATGATAACCATGGTATTTAAAATATGCTATATAGATATGTTAAAACTACAAATAAGATAAAATCATAAATAATCCATCGGTAGTAGGGTGACACTCCAACATATTAGGTGGCAGTATTGCACATAAACACTGGTTGCCACCTATCTTAAAGGTGGCAACCAGTCACAGAGATAAACCTATCTCAAGCGATGTCACACGTTTTTTTTTGGCTGAAACATTTTTTGTCACACCCAGCAAACATCTCCTCACTATTCACTTGCTGCCTGTCCCCTGAACACTGTAAAAAAAAAATGCAGCCTCTGAAGACAGCCCAGGCTCCACAAACGGCAACAAAAACAAACTGGGCCAACCTGCACCACGAAACATAACAAACAGTGTTCCAGCCAATAACCAACAAGAATGATTTGGGGATGGGGGTTGGGGGGTTAGTGCGCGTGCACATGAAGGGGGGTGTGGGGAGTGGAGGCGAGAGAAGCATGAAGAGGGAAGTTAACTAGAGGAGAAATGTCCTAGACAACGACAACGACTAACGTTAGAATTATATTATCTTGAATTTTGATATGGCCGACACACACATTTAAGAAATGCACGTTCATGACTGTTTCAGGAAGCACGGAAGGGGGGGATGAGGAGGAGGGAGGGTCGAGCTAACCTCTGTTTTTTTTTTTTTACAATACTTTGAACGTCAACAAGAAGTGACATCACCCAACATCGCTTAGAGAACTTTTCAAATGGAAAAAAGATGATGACATGCTGTGTAGCTGTTATTGCTACACAAAATGCTGGAAGAGATCACAGCCGAAAGAGAAAGAACCCGGAAATTTTTTGGGATTCCATAAAGAGACACCCCCAGTCTGTACAGTTTCTCCACCTCCTTACACTCTTTTGTATGGAAGCTTGTTTCTGCCACAGAATAAAACATTTAAAAAGATAATTGCGTTTTTCTTCCGCAATTCTGACTTTATAACACGTAATTGCGACTTTTTATCATGAAATTCTGACTTAATATCTCCCAATTGTGTGTTATAAAGTCAGAATTGCGAGATATAAAGTTTATATATTATAAACATGCAATTCTAAGAAAAAAATCTGAATTGCGAGTTTATTTCTCGCAATTGCGAGTTTATATTTAACAATTCTGACTTTATAACATGCAACTGCGACTTTATATCACGCAATTCTGACTTTATAACTTGCAATTGCGACTTTATATCACGCAGTTCTGAGATAAAAAGTCTAAAAAAGTCAGAATTGTGAGTCACAATTAACTTTTTTATTTTTTATTCTGTGGCGTAAACAAGCTTCCAAACTAGGGCTGGGCGATAAAACGATAACGATATGTATCGCGATAGACACGTAATCAATATCAATAAAAAATGCGTTCGATAAAACGTTCGATAATTTTTTTTTTTTTTTCGTCGGAAGAAACCAGCAAGCAGGTTTGATTGCATGAACAAAGGCACTCACTCTCTAGTAACTAGATAAAACAGGAAAAGTCAGCTCGCCTGACTTGAAGTCTGACCGTAGTCAGACCAATGTCATCTGCAGATTATGCAAGACAGTCGTCAGTTTCTCTGTTATTCGCGTGCTGATGCGCTGTTCTAGCGTGTGTTTCTCAGCGTGTACATGTGAAGCTCACATGCACTAAAAGCCTGTCTACCAGCGCCTGAATACTAAGTAATCTTTCGAGTCTTATTTTGCTCATACTGTTATATACACACAAGGTTTACATAAACTAGTCGGATATGTCTAAAGTGAAAGCAAACTTGAGAAAATTGAGAGAAAATCTGCTTGACAAATGCGTGTATAATAGACGCGTCGCGCGCAGCTCTTAAAGAGACAGTAGTAATAGTAAACACATTGCCGCTTGTCCCTAAAGGGATAGTTCACCCAAAAAATAAAAATTATCTCATTATTTACGCACTCTACTGTTGTTCCAAACCTGTATTAATTGCCTTCTAATATTTTCTAATATTAATATTTTGAAGAATGTGGGTATCCAAACAGTAGCTGGTCCCCATTGACTTCCATAGGAGAAAAATATACTATGGAAGTCACTGGGGTACATCAACTGTTGGTCATTCTTCCAAATAACTTTTATTTTCAACAGAAGAAAGAAACTTATTCGAGTTTAAAACAACGTGAGAGAGTAAATTATGAAAATTAGAATTTTTAGGAGAACTATCCCTTTAATGTTAATAAAACAACAAAATGTAAAGAGAAAATCACTCACTGCTCTTGACTAATAACTTTATTAATAGCTTTAATAAGTATCAATGTATAATTTATAGAAAATAGAAAGAAATAGATTTATAGAATTTATAGAAAGAAGTTGTAATATTATATTTTTGCCATATCGCCCACCCCTTTATAAAGCATTTATTACGTATTCTTTAATTTTGCACCTTAATGTTAAGAGATAATTGTTAAGTGTTCATTGTGATTTTAGACTTTTGAGTTTTCCATGGTCGTGTTGACATTTCTGCCTTTATAACTGATGGGATTATAATCAGAGGTAGGTTAAGTTTAAAATAAAAAATCTTTAAATGTAATATATTTGTCTCCTGAACTGGTCCTTATTTTAAATATGTTATAAAAAAATTCAATAATTATCGATATCGGCCGATATAAAACACTTATATCGTGATACAGTTTTCAGCCATATCGCCCAGCCCTATTCCAAACTTTTGAGTGTGAATCATTGGCCAAAAAATAGAAAACACACACACACACACACACACACACACACACACACACACACACACACACACACACACACACACACACACACACACACACACACACACACACACAAACAAAGTTTTTGATATTCCATAGATATTTCGATAATATTTTTAGAGTGAATTCTTTTGGTCATGATAATCATGTAGTGAAAATCTGACATTATGACAGCCCTATAGTTTGAAGTCATTCATTCGTTTGGTGATGTTAGTAATACAGAAACTACATCATCTTTACATGGATAATTTCTTAGGTTCAGCACTCAAGATGGGTTCATAGTCAGGATAGACCAACTTATCTTTGGTGCTTGCTTAGTATTGGTTTTATTGATGGCTAATGTGATGTGGAATAAGCATTTGGTGGATTTGAAATAAGTACTTTTTTTCATCCACTAAGAAAAATACAGATTTTCTCTCCTTGTAATCCTCCATTCTAACCTGTAATTAACATAATGAAATGTAGTCCAATTAACTCCCAATATGTTTCCTGCTGCTTCTTAATTTGTTAACAATGGTCCTGTTTTTCTCAAAACATTCTGAGCTCCATTTGCAAGTGTAGTGTAAATAATTTGGTAATATATATTACCTTTTGTCTTTCTTAATTGAATTGACTTGCATTATCATAGGTTTTGGATGTATTCTATAATTTAAAATGTAATTTGCACAATGCAATATAACAGCAACATAATAGCATTATATATTTTTTTAAATACATCCAATTAATCCAAATAATATCTCTATAATTTGATTTGGTATTTACTTTTAATTACAACATCTTTCTTTCTTTCTTTCTTTGTGCGATTGATGAGAATAGTGTGAGCAGAGCACCATGGGTAAAAGTGAAAATGATATCTCAATGATATGAGTGCGCTTTCTCATTAATGAGGGGATGCGAAAAACTGCAGCCAAGGACTGCTGTCCTTGAGAAAATTATGGAATTATGGAAATAAATGGCTTCAGCATTAACCTCTGCACATGGGGAGACTAGAGGAAGCAGTTTGCGTGTTAGAATGGCATTGCGTTTGTTTAGAGCCATGTATAATTTTGATTAATGATGTCATCAGAAACTCCATATCCTGTTGTAGTTTGACTTTCAAATTTTTTAGGTTTCAATTTGTCTGTACAAATAACTAAATCAATTTTTTTCTAGTCATTTATATTTTCTATATTTTTTTTTTTTTACTTCAAACAGCTTAAAAGATGATTGAATAACTTGACTGACTCCACCATAACATGTGAAGTCAGAGTGCTACTCTATTTCGAGATTTTGTCACTGTGCAATCATACATAAAGTGACTATCAGCCCACAACTTTGCAGGATAATAGCTTTGCTGCCATTCGACTGAAGCTATCTGCTGTAGTGAAGAATTAGAGCAATTTTGTTGGCTGTGATAGAGGGGTTATAGTCCATAAGAGTTATCAGATACTTCTGCCAGAGGAATTGTTTTTTTTTTTTTTTTTTTTTTCATGCCTCAGTCTTTCTGTGGTTCCATCATCGGTGCAAGTGCGTACGTAGAGGTCACAAATTAATTTAGGACACACTTCATGATTCATGGCTCAGGTCAGATCTCAAGGCATCTCATCTGCCTCATCTCATTTCCAAGTACCCACGTTGAACTCATTTAACTTTAAAAATTCTAATTAAGCATTGATAGCATAATCTCTGATTTGACATCATGCATCAGCAGAATCAAAGGGGAAACTGTATTATAGCCCTGAGTCTGCTTTGCCTACTCAACTATTAAAATATCCATGCCTGCAGATGAGAGCACTGTGTAATCTTGCATTGCTGTTCGTCATTCACTATCAATTATGTCACCATACACATCACTTAGTAAACACTTTTCCATATCTTGGGGAGCGCTATGAAGAAAGCAGTGCGACTGTTGCAAATACTTCCCTTGAGAAATGATTTGCATCTAGCTACGGCAATACAGTGTTGATTTAGTCGGCGCAGGAAACATGAATGAGTTATTACCATGTCTGAAAAGGGTTTTAAAGGCTTAGCTGGAGCTGGTATGTGAAGGTTTAGGAAATGTACACATACGTTATGGGTTAAACAGTAATAGGTTGTGAATGCATCCCTCAACTACCACATTTCTTTAGCTCTTTTATTGGGCATTTCATGGACTGGCTTCCTCACACTAAAGTCTGAGAATCGCTTCCAATTTATCATCTAAAACTCACGTAAAGTTCATATTTTAAAACACTGTAAATTTAATAGAACTGATAAATGTAATCTTTAACAAAAACATAATAATATTGTGATGCCCATTCTCTTGTACCATTTAAAATGGGGAATTTAGGGTCACGCTTTATAATATGTATAGTTAATTTGTTAATATAGCCTACAGTAGTCTCTACATTGTTAATATATGAATAGGCTATATACACATGTAATTAACACAATTATTAAGTGTGCTTGCTGAAAGCGCACACTTATTGTTCTTCTTAAGTTTTCTTATTATTATTATTATTATTATTATTATTCCCGGGAGAAAAATTTTGGCCAGCTCCTGCGCCTAGACCCTTTGAGACAGAGACACCGTTCCAACTTTAAAACGTTCGGTCAGTACCGGTGTAAGTTGCTCGCGAAGATGACATCATGAGTCCATGTCGTTCGTCCGCCATAGTGGATTGAACAGAAAACGAAACTAAAGTTTCACAGGTCACAAATTTGGTCCGAACTTCACGAAACTGGACGTACATGATCCTTGGAGCAAGCCTCACCAAAGTTACTAGAAGGATTTTTGATTTTTGGAAGCGTTTGCCCGTCACAGCCAAACGAAATCGGCGGCGTAGTCGCCAAAACAGGAAGTAGTTCATATCTCAGGAACGCTGTCACGTATCGAAACCAAACTTTGTACATTAACTCGAGACTCCAATGTGAGGATGTACAAGATCTGAATTTTTTTTTATTTATTTTTTTATTTCAGGCTAATAGACAAACCCATTTACCTATGTCTATGCAAGAGTTTCACCTTTTGATGTTAGGTAATGCATTTAGACAGTAGGTGGCACTGTTGTATTACATTTCACAGAGCAGCCAAGTCAGTGTATAGACTGCATTCGTTTTTACCAGGTTTGTCTTAATAAATGCAGGCATGAATTTCGTTTTTTGCATTGGTCTATTTTAATCATCTTCATTTATTAATATATACAGATTTGTATGCATGAATTGTGCATTTCCAATCCTCAAAGCAGTTAATAAAAAAAAAAAAAAAAACTTTATACAAAATACATCATGCTCTTCTTCGATAACCGAACAAACAATTAATTGTCTGTGGCTGTGTTTGTGCGCGCGGGAAATATGCTGCGCATAACAATAGAAAACAAGGAGAAACGCGCAGTCACATGCTCAAACAATCAACAACGTCGCTCTAGAGGTGCGTTGTGGACTGCGAAGTGGACTTCACAGGGTATTCCGCCATCTTAAGTTAGAGTCTAATCCGAAGGGAGCGAACATGTTCAGTTCGAAGGGCACTGCGCACGGCATAGGGAATAAGGGAACATCGATACATCACTTCACAGGAAGTGGAGAGCGATGATCACACCCAACTGTCATTTCGCGCATCAGGTCATCACCAGTCAGAACGGTCATAACTAACGATGGAGGAGTTTAGGTATGTGTGTAAGTAATACATTTCGCCATTGTTATACAAATGACAGTATTTTTAACGGTTATTGTTGTGAATATTACATACTATTTTTGATGATTATAATTTACCTCAGTGAATGCAGCCAGCTTAGCTAGTTTGTGAAGTAAAGTGATTTTATTTTAGGTAGTTGTAAAATAGTGCAATATAATTGTAAATATATAATATAATAATAAAAATTAAAATATGAATGTAGTCCTATATTTGTTATATCATAATCTGCGCGACTCCGTCGTTGACTTTCTTTGATGACTGGGCGTTTCTAATGAGCGGTTATTGTCAGTGAAGTCCACTTCAACTGATATACTGTGCTCAGGGAGTAGGGTAGCAGTGAACATTGCATATGGACCCTGTCGAATGGAACGCACATTAGATGTGTAAAAACAAGTGGAAAGCGCGAGCGCGCCGCTGTCTCCTTTCGCTTGTTCTCCTGTGGCGTCTGTCGTTGCTATGCAAACATGAACTGCGCTCTCCATGATGACAAGAGCTGTGTCTGAAATCGCTCCCTATCCACTATATAGTGCACTATTTAGGGTGTCGGCCATTTTGTAGTGGTGTCCGAATTCTGAGTGAACGACATCATTCCCTATATTCTTCACTACTTTTATCCACAATCCTCTCTGAATTCGAGTGTACATACGATGTACACTTGCTGAGACACTATTTCCCACAATCCATCACGATAAGGCGATTGAGCGCGAATGAAAAATAAACAAAAATGCCACCATGGCAACGGTGCACCGAGTTAGAAAACAATCATTTATAAGACCAGACGCCTGGTTATTTATTTATACATACCGTTATGTCTATATTTGAAAAATCAAATGTGTTGTGTAGTGTTTTGTTCTCTTTTATTTTCACATATAAATTAAAAAAGTAAATAAATATGACAAGCAAGTGTTTTTATTATCTTTTTTTTTTTAATCAAATAACGCAATAAACGTGAAAAATACATACATACAATGGTTACATACAATTCACACAGCCAAAAAAAGGAAATATTAAAGATGGGTAGGTAATGTTTATGACAAATTGTCTGAGCTCTCTGGCGCGTGATAATTATGTCAGCGTCCAAATTCTTTGCTGATGTAGTGCTCTCAACTGCCATTCACTATGTAGGGATTAGTGAATGAGTGAGCGGTTTCAGACACAGCTAGGAAGTATCAGCAAAAGATTACTAGATTTCTAGCCCTTGCATTAGCTTTACTACTAGATATATTTATGGAGATGAAAAATAATAAGGCGCCCTGTACAGCTATGATCAGCTTTTCGGCCGAGCATTCAATGTTGTTACGCTGCAAGCTGATGGTTCGTTGCTGCCGCGCTCTATCACTCGCACACCATAAAGAGCAAATTGTTTTTTAATGTTTCAATTTCGTGATTAAAATGACATAATTAGGAAGCGGATAATTTCTTCATAAACAGCTCATTATGACTCAATGTTAGAATGCTGCACCTACACTCGATAGTGTGAATAAGATCAGCGCAACGCAGACCACTGCATTGACAGGGTAAAACACATGATCTGTCTACGGCCAGGGTTCAGCGGAAGATAGAAAATGCCGGTCCAGCGCTGATTGAGGAATTAAATTTGAAAATAAAAGACAGTTTGACATCTTTTTTCTCACATTCTCGCATTTTTTCTCGCATCTATCCACTACCTGCTAACGTTAGTGCACTGCACCCGAGCAAGCACACTTTGCAGTTCCTCCGGAAATGCATTTTTCTAGTTATTGTTGAATGAGCTCGTAGTAAAGGAATTGTTAATTGGTTATTATGAGTAAATAGTTCTCTCTTTAGATTAGGTCAAGAAAAAATGGGAAAATGTCATAAAGTGCTTTAAACCAACCTTTATTAGACCTTGATTGCATTAGTATTAAGAGTTCCTTAATATACAGTATGCCTCTATGGCAGTGGTTCTCAAACGCATTTAACATCCCTCTGCATACCGTAAGATCCCTCTCTTCCACTTAGATTGAGGTCACACCTTTTTCATTAAGGGACAATATTTGCCCCATTAAATAGATTTTTCCAGTGCATTTTTTTTACCTTTACAAATACCTTTATAAAATAAGTAATGCTTTAAATAAAAAATGTTCAATAGAGAAATTTGAAATGATGGTAAAAACAAAGTGATACATTTAAATATTAAATGAAACCCGCCAGTAGGTGGCAGTAAGTCACTGTCTTAATGAATGAGTCATCGAGTCATTCATTCATAATGAAGCAAGTAGTTGTAATTATTAATGGGTCATTGAATCATTGACTCTCACGATTCGTTCAAAGCTGCAGATTCGATCATGAAAAACCGCTGTGTGCAGCAGTTCTGCTGTGGCTTTCGTTGGAACTATTATTTCGTTGCAATATAGATTAAAAAAATACTGATAATACTGTTTAAAATGAACATCACTTAATATTACCCTTTCGTTTGTTGAACTGTTGTATAAAATCGATGTCACATTTACAATCCTGTGGATATTCGGGAAATGTTGTTGGAGCCATTCTGTGTATTGGGATGGGTTGGCGCTGTGTTCTGCCACAAGTCTACTTAAAGGACAAATCAAGTGAAAAATGAACCTGGGGTTAATTAACACATGGTTACCGAGTCGATCGTTCCCTGCGATGCGTTTTCATGAAATCGAATGTAAAGAGTTTTATCTTTAAAAACAGATTAGCTCATAACAGTAGTATATTAGGCACAGAGTAAGTAAAAATAAATCGCTAGTTAATACCACTAACAAGGCTCAAAATAGCCTCACACTAACACGGTAACATAATGAGGGTCCTTACATACAAACCGAAGCATTGAGAACTTTGTAAGTGTACAGACAGATTAATAAGAAGATACTTTATAAAGACAGTACATTACACGTTGACATGCAGGATCCATCTTGGAAAACAGTCTCGACTAATAGAGCCACGAACATGGCCGTGCTACGTTAGATTTCACAAACGTAATTCCTATCGACCAGCTATCCTATCGACGGCGTTCGTGGCTCGATTAGTCGAGACTGTTTTCCAAGATGGATCCTGCATGTCAACGCTTAATGTACTGTCTTTAAAAAGTATCTTCTTATTAATCTGTCTGTACACTTACAAAGTTCTCAATGCTTCGGTTTGTATGTAAGGACCCTCATTATGTTACCGTGTTAGTGTGAGGCTATTTTGAGCCTTGTTAGTGGTATTAACTAGCGATTTATTTTTACTTACTCTGTGCCCAATATACTACTGTTATGAGCTAATCTGTTTTTAAAGATAAAACTCTATACATTCGATTTTCATGAAAACGCATCGCAGGGAACGATTGACTCGGTAACCATGTGTTAATTAACCCCAGGTTCATTTTTCATTTGATTTGTCCTTTAAGACAGGGGCTAATTAGTGCAGGTGTGGCGCACAGCGAGGTGCATGGTTTTTGACCGTGAGGCACGGCGTGTAATCATGGAGACTGACTTGAGTTAAGTTTTATTTAAGAAATGTTTAATTTTTCGTTATGTTAATACATGGATTGGCATATCTGACTTCAAGTTCAGACTTTTGAAAGTTTATTATTTTTACCTTATTTAATTATTTAAGCCACAAGGAAACAGCACGTCGAAAACGTGCGTGCAAAACAACTTAAATGTGCGCCAACAAATGTATTCTTTCTCGTATAATCAACATTAAAAACAAGAACTCACTTGTGTGTGGTATGTTTTTGTATCGAAGAGTGTTTGAATCTTAAATCGATCTCTATGCACAGTCTGTCTATATTTGTTCTTCATGCTTTATTGTTAAATCCCCACAAAGGTACATTGTCGAGAACGGCAGTAATTTACGCGGATTTGCTAAGATAGCAGACTCTGCATGCTGCTTGTGTGGATGCAGTCAGTTTTGAATGCGAAAGATGAGGTAATTTGATTAAAAACTCTCAACAAAATTAGCCTGGTTAAAACCAGACCATTCTCTGTAGTAACTGAGTTATGGTCTGGCAAAGCTTCATTAATAGCTCATTTCCAAAGGGGTGTCACCAACAGACGTCGCTCAAATGCCTCTGGGCGCAATTGGATAGACCTAAAACCAATCAGAGCGATCGTCATCGTGTAAAGCCATATGCTGCGTCCCAATTCGCCTAAGTTACAATACGCCATAAAAGTATGTACTCTTTTTGTGAAGAAAAGGTATTTACTTTTGAATGTGTTGCAAAAAAGTAGGCAAGCTTTGGGACATACTACTTCGTCATCTTTATCAGACAGATCTGTCACGTGCATCCTGTCCCGTAAACTGCCGTCAATCATCTTGTCACACTTAAAATCCTCTATTAAATCTAATTTAATTTCCTACTGTTTCGGAGAGAAATGTAGTAGCACGTTCATCTGCCAGTGGGTCTTTCATGGAGACTGTCCTCGTGTGTTTGCAATTTGAATATAATAATGCATTTAAAAGTTGAACGGGCGTTGCTCAAATGCCTCTGGGGGCGCAATTGGATAGACCTAAAACCAGTCAGAGCGATATTGTGTAAAGCTCACCCCAACATTTCTGATTCGTGCCGCGATTTAGACGGAGTAGAAATGGGCTTGAATGAGCTCTTGGCCAGACTACTTGCAAATCTAAATTTGCCGGAAGTTGTCTGGGTTTTCCCAGGCTACAACAAAATGTTTGCGTGGAATCTTTCAAATTATTTTTTTGGGAGCTTTGGGGTCCCTGATAATATATACAATTTAAAATGTCAATCACAAATGGTTCCAAACAATTGCAAACATCAAACAACTACAACTAACACCTCATGGATAAATGTTTCTCACATTTCATATAAACATATAAACCAAAGAAGCAAACTCACACAGATACACATGCGCACACACATTTCTCTGCTGACTGACCTCTGACCTCCTAGCTGTCTCTCAAACCTGATTCAGGGATCCACTGATTATGGGATCCATCTTCCTGACTCTCCTCAAGCTCACTGTCCTCACTGTCAGAGGGAATGACCCTCACTGCTAGATTATGTTAGCCAGAAAACACTTTTAGCCAGTATATGAGCTGATAGGCATGAGTGACCAAACTACATTTCCCATCATTGTCTGTGGAGCATAATAATAATAATAATAATAATAATGAAAACATCTAAATATTAATAAAAATTACACACATAATGTGCATTCTTTGAGTTTTTGGAGCTTGTAATAACTAACTTCCCGAGAGGACTTAAATGCACGATATAGTCATAACCATGATATTGCCCGAACAAAAGTGGTCTAACTGCACAATGTTGCCCTGAGGCAACAAAGCAAAAAACGCAGTTTTAGTAAATAAATAAAAACAAAATAAGTGTTTAACCAATCAAACTTAATTCATTACATACTGATGCACATGCGTATATTTTTATACAAAGTCATTTCAGTTTAAACATGTCAAAAAGTTATATTTATCTTACCAATTGATGGGACTATGTCCCATAGCTTTGCTTTCTGAAAGGACTGCTCCATCCCCAAACAAAAGGCCACACCCACCTCAGCCCCATTTAATTGAACAGGCATGTCAGGTAATATTATACAGTATATATGTAATTTTATTTAATTAAATATATAAGGAACAAAATATACAGTTTGTACAGTGTGTGTGTGTGTGTATGTTTAATGTATTTGTAAACATTTTAAGGAACATTGAATATTAATGCAATTAATGTCTAATAAAGGTTGGTTTAAAGCACTTAATTAATGCCATTTTCCCATTTTCCGTGACCTAATCTAAAGTGAGAATGATTTACTCCAATAACCAATTAACAGTTCCATTCTACTAGCTACTTAAACAATAATAATTGTCTTAATTAGAGTGACAATTATGGCTCGTTTCCACTGAGCGGTACGGTACGATACAGTACGGTATGGTATGCAATTATTTCCGTTTCCACTGTCAAAAGTTGTGAATGGTACCAAAATGCCGAACCGTACCATGCCACTTTTTCGGTACCCTTCCATTGGGGTACCTAGCACAGTGGTACGGTATTAAAGGGTGGAGCTAGACTCACTGCAGAATGTTGACTGGTGACAGAGTATGGTCACTTGCGCATGCTACAAGGGGAATGACAACATAAGAAGCGCCATTTTTTAATATACAGTTGAAATATAATACTACTGTTATTGTGTCATGAAATGTAGTTTTAAGAGTTTTTCAGGCGAGAATGTAGTTGTTTAAAGCTCAAATCTGTGGTTTATTTATAAAGATTTATGAAAATTTGATCCAGGCGATCACCGGGCGCTCGGCGCTCATGTACCCCGCCTGGAACAGCCTTTCCTCGGCTAGTCGTTCTGACGTTTGCTGCTGATTTGACGTCTTAGTAGTGGTTAAACATGAGATATAATTTGTCTTGTGTATATCTAACGGGCGATATTTGGTCTTGTGAATCTATAATTTGTTCCCTGGCCAATCGTTTTGGCTGAGGGCTAAGTGAAGTTTCATAAATGAAAGCTTTAGCATAGGTTCTGCTGGGAAGACTCAATTGTTACGTCACTTTACCTTCTCATCTATCCAATCACTTTCTAATACTTGTGGTATAAAATATTGGTACCTACACACGTTTGAGTTCGCAGATGCTGATGCTTCCATTCACCTTCATCCTCCCCACCACCTCCAAGATGAATCCTTCCATCCATCCTCCCCACCACCACCACCAGGATGGTCCCTTCCTATACCTCACAGGGGGTCGGCTGCGCCCCTGCCTTTGTCTTCAGGCAGGATATGCAGAGTCTGGACCCTCAGATTGCGAGCTACGGATGGGGCCTACGCCAAAGAACTTTATTCCTTGCTGGGCTGTTAATAAATGTATAATTGTCACAGTATTTATTCTCCCGAGTCTTTCTGGTAGAACTTTATATATTAAGCTATTTACCGTTGTAAGGTTAGACTGGAGAGAGCTGACTTTGTATGTTTGACTGAATTGTTTGCTTTATTTCTTAATGTATAGCTTCTTGTACCTTTTACTTATACTTTTATAATGGCTAATATTCATAAAACTGAAATTTAACAAAAAGAGACTGGGTTGAGTTTTGTCATTTTTAATTTGATTACAGTGAAGATGATCACTGTAATGTTGTTTACTGCAACATCTGTTGTTTAGTACAAATGCACATATTGCCTTGACCATATTAAAGCAGGGCTCAGTAGTTTCGGCATTTCTTCGCTGTATTCTCGCTTTTTGCTCGCAGGTTTCTCTCTAGAGCTCCCCCCACAGCTTCGGAATACATATTTGACAACACTGTTGTAAAAACTCATTGGCGATTCTCAGACACCAGAGGCTATAGATCAACGACATCAAAGCAGATGGGACATTCTTTAAAACGTCTTCTTCATTCGGGTTCGAACAGCATGAGGGAGCGCAATAATGACAGCATTTTAGCAGATTTCTTTTGGCCGTAAAGCAATTGTTTACATCGCGAGACCTGATATCACGCGATACTTCCCGGCGCGGCGGCCGACGGCCCGCTGGCTCAAAGTTGCAAGTGCGGATTTTCCGCTCACAGGCACCAGGGGGGTGCGAAACGACCACCATTCAACCCGAAATAAGTAATATAACCATTCCAATGACTCTGAAGCTGTTCAGTTAAGGTAAAAAAGTTACTTAGTTCACCTTTAAAATGTATCATATTTTTATATTATATTTAAACGAAAAGAGGCAGGGTTGTGTTTTATATTTCGTTTTGTTATAAATGCTAACGTTACATGCAGTGAATATAATCAATAGGCCTACGCATTGCCGAATGAAAACGAAAAGAGGCAGTGTGGTGTTTTATAACATATTTAGTTTTATTGTTGCCTAAAATATACATACAGAGATAACCGGAGTAGCAGAGCGAGCTGAGTGACGCTTTCAAGAACGCGTTGTTCCATTTGCAGAATTACCGGACTCGCGTCCTCATGTTCTTCGCGCGAAAATGACGTTGATCGCTTCTTTCCGGCATAGGCTACACCACGCCTATCGAGTAAGGGTACTGTTGGCAGTGGAAACGCTAGCCGATTCATAGTTTACCGAACCGCACCGTACTGCACTGTACCGTACCATACCGCTCAGCCATAAATAAAGAACTCACTATTTACCATCACAATATTATGTTTTTGCTAAAGATTACATTTACATTTATAGTGTTTTTAAATCAACTCACATAAATAACTTTAGGTGAGTTTTAGATGATGGCAACAGTAATCTAAACAAAAATAATGTTTGAGAATGAAATGAGCATGCACAATATAGACTGACAGACAAACTTTCCGTGACCTAATCTAAAGTGAGAACTATTTACAGTTAATAAGATGTTAACAAAGCATAAAAAAACATATTTTTACATTTGAGCTAATTAAACAATAATAATTGTGTTTTACAATAATTACAGTGACAATTAATGAACTCACTATTTGTATATAGCCTATATTAACAATGTAGAGACTACAATATATTAACTATGAATTAACTATAAACTAATAGTTTGTTAAAGGTACAATATTTAAGATTTTTGTAAAAACACTTGCACAGTGTGATATATTTCATGCAGTTGTGTACTTACATTATCCCAAAAGTTCCCAAGGATTGTAAATCCAGAGAAATTACAGTTAATGTCTTGTCCCTTGTCATTGTCGCATATCAGTTACGTAATATCCACTCTATCCTCGGTTTCGCGTGACGTTTTCGAGATGGAGAGAGTTTTAATATACAGACAAGTAAATATATATTGTTAATTGTACACATACATTGCACTTTGTTTGTCCTTCAGTTACGCTTTTGATCAGGTCTGGTGACCAAGTCTATGGCAGTGAAATTAAATACAGCATGTGTTACACAAAAATATTTAGCCATTACTTGCAAATACTGTTGTCACGATCCACACACAAAGGAAAGGGAGAGAAACAGGTGGATCCAAATACAACACTTTTATTCGTAGGGCAATCCAATTCGTCATCATCCATGCAGGGGTCAAAATCCATGTTAGCAGTCCAATAACAAAATAAACAAACAAGGAACAAAACAAACTCAAACCAGGAAACAGAAGTGTAAGTGACATACCACAATGACTCCGTGACAAGGACTAAAACAGACAGGGTATTTATAGACAGGTACAAACAATGTGACGAGAAACAGCTGTATGCAATGATGAGTGATAAGGGACAGCTGAGTGCAATGAAAAGACAAGAATCATGGGGAATGTAGTACGAGAGTGTGCTGGACACCGTGAGGAAGGAGGACATCTAGTGGTGACCCAAGGAACACAAACCAGACACTGTGACATAACCCCCCCTCTACGGAGTGGCTCCCAGACACTCCAAGACAGGACACGGAACAAAACAAGAGTTCAGGAGGGAGGTGGCACGGTGGAGGATCAGGGGGAGGGACAGGGGGCCTGGTCCATGAAGGAAAACAGAAACAGGGGGTAACAGACTCAAAGGGGGCCAGGGTGACACAGACAATACATCAGGGGAACAGGGCGAAGCAAACAGTCCATCCGGCGGCCAGGGGGGAGACTTTCCCTCGGGCGACCAGGGCGGAGACAACAGTCCATCAGGCGGCCAGGGCGGAGACTTTCCCTCGGGCGGCCAGGGCGGAGACAACAGTCCCTCGGGCGGCCAGGGCGGAGACTTTCCCTCGGGCGGCCAGGGCGGAGACAACAGTTCATCGGGCGGCCAGGGCGGAGACAACAGTTCATCGGGCGGCCAGGGCGGTGAAGACCCCTCGGGCGGCCACGGCGGTGAAGACCCCTCGGGCGGCCACGGCGGTGAAGACCCCTCGGGCGGCCACGGCGGTGAAGACCCCTCGGGCGGCCACGGCGGTGAAGACCCCTCGGGCGGCCACGGCGCAGGAACTGGAACAGACACCAATGGCTCAGGCACTGGAACTGGCACCACCGGCTCAGGCACTGGAACTGGCACCACCGGCTCAGGCACTGGAACTGGCACCACCGGCTCAGGCACTGGAACTGGCACCACCGGCTCAGGCACTGGAACTGGCACCACCGGCTCAGGCACTGGAACTGGCACCACCGGCTCAGGCACTGGAACTGGCACCACCGGCTCAGGCACTGGAACTGGCACCACCGGCTCAGGAACAGACACCACCGGCCCAGGAACAGACACCACCGGCCCAAGTGTGTGCGTAGCCCACACACACCACATGGCTGTGGCCATAATGGCCAGTGTCGCGGTCACTGAGGGCTCAGGAACAGACACCACCGGCTCAGGAACAGGCACAGGCTCAGGAACAGGCACAGGAACAGGCTCAGGAACAGGCACAGGAACAGGCTCAGGAACAGGCTCAGGAACAGGCTTAGGAACAGGCTCAGGAACAGGCTCAGGAACAGACACTGGCTCCGGCTCAGGAACAGACACTGGCTCCGGCTCAGGAACAGACACTGGCTCCGGCTCAGGAACAGACACTGGCTCCGGCTCAGGAACAGACACTGGCTCCGGCTCAGGAACAGACACTGGCTCCGGCTCAGGAACAGACACTGGCTCCGGCTCAGGAACAGACACTGGCTCCGGCTCAGGAACAGACACTGGCTCCGGCTCAGGAACAGACACTGGCTCCGGCTCAGGAACAGACACTGGCTCCGGCTCAGGAACAGACACTGGCTCCGGCTCAGGAACAGACACTGGCTCCGGCTCAGGAACAGACACTGGCTCCGGCTCAGGAACAGACACTGGCTCCGGCTCAGGAACAGACACTGGCTCCGGCTCAGGAACAGACACTGGCTCCGGCGCAGGAACAGACACTGGCTCCGGCGCAGGAACAGACACTGGCTCCGGCGCAGGAACAGACACTGGCTCCGGCGCAGGAACAGACACTGGCTCCGGCGCAGGAACAGACACTGGCTCCGGCGCAGGAACAGACACTGGCTCCGGCGCAGGAACAGACACTGGCTCCGGCGCAGGAACAGACACTGGCTCCGGCGCAGGAACAGACACTGGCTCCGGCGCAGGAACAGACACTGGCTCCGGCGCAGGAACAGACACTGGCTCCGGCGCAGGAACAGACACTGGCTCCGGCGCAGGAACAGACACTGGCTCCGGCGCAGGAACAGACACTGGCTCCGGCGCAGGAACAGACACTGGCTCCGGCGCAGGAACAGACACAGGCACAGGCTCAGGAACAGACTCAGGCACAGACACCACCGGCTCAGGTTCAGGAACAGACACAGGCTCGACGGCGGCCATCTTGTCAGGGAACACAAGCTCGGCAGACGTGACGTGAACACTCTCGGCAGCGGCCATCTTGTCTGAAGATACAGGCTTGGCAGACGTGACATGAACACTCTCCGCGGCGGCCATCTTGTCTGAAGACACAGGCTCGGCAGACGTGACGTGAACACTCTCAGCGGCGGCCCTCTTGTCCGAAGACACAGGCTCAGGAACAGTCTCTGGATCGGCAGACGACCCGTGCTTCCTCCACGACTGCAGTACCGCCACTGCATAAAAAAGGAAGACCACTCTCTTGGCCGTGGCAGGACTGATGGTGGGCGACTCCGAGACGATCTCAGGGATGACAGCGGGCTGCTTGGAGGGGACAGCCTCCGGGCCATTGGGGAGGCAGGAAGTCTTCCTCCTCCTCCGCCTCCGGACCACCGGACTCGAGACCACCAAACCCGGGACCACCGGAACTGGGATCACCAGACTCGGGACCACCGGACTCGGGACCACCGGACTCGGGACCACCAGAACTGGGACCCCTGGAACAGTCACGGAGGAGGTCTTCCTTCTCCTCCTCTGTTTCCGACGGTAACGTGCAGGTTCTGAGCTGGACGGAATCAACGGCGAAGGGTGCTTAGGGGAATTCAGCGCCCTGGCCTCTTCGGTCTGGCGGGCCCATAAAGCAAGGCCCTGCAAAATGTTCATGTTGCTGGATCCATTGTATGACGGAGTCATTCTGTCACGATCCACACACAAAGGAAAGGGAGAGAAACAGGTGGATCCAAATACAACACTTTTATTCGTAGGGCAATCCAATTCGTCATCATCCATGCAGGGGTCAAAATCCATGTTAGCAGTCCAATAACAAAATAAACAAACAAGGAACAAAACAAACTCAAACCAGGAAACAGAAGTGTAAGTGACATACCACAATGACTCCGTGACAAGGACTAAAACAGACAGGGTATTTATAGACAGGTACAAACAATGTGACGAGAAACAGCTGTATGCAATGATGAGTGATAAGGGACAGCTGAGTGCAATGAAAAGACAAGAATCATGGGGAATGTATTACGAGAGTGTGCTGGACACCGTGAGGAAGGAGGACATCTAGTGGTGACCCAAGGAACACAAACCAGACACTGTGACAACTGTGGGTTTGTTCAAATGTACTTTTAGTACGATTGTTTTAAACGTGTAAAACTGCGCAGCATTAACCCACCAAATCATTTGACAAATAGTCACATATAACAGGATAATATAACATTAAATTTTATGTTCCTTGCAGCTAATTCCTTACAATGACATAAAATAATGTGATTAAATGTTCAATACAAAATCTAATTTATTAGCTGATATATAATTTATATGATTGGTGAATTCCATACATCTCTGGATGGTGAAAACGGCATCTCCCATGGTTCCACTCTCCCTCATAGCGTCATCAAGCTTCGTCTTTGTTATTGTTTTGAAAATTTGACTTCTGGCTGCGAAACCAATTACAGGTTGTACCTTTAATGATTTGTAAGTACTTTATTACTGTATTCTTACTATAAATTTGTACCAATTTTTTTTTTTTTTTTGATGATTCAGTTTTTATATTATTAAAATATCCTTCAGATGAGAGTGCTTTCTAATCTTGCATTTCTGTCTGTCATTTATCATTAGGCATTAAAATGACTGATTTTTAGTTTTTATAGTTAGTATCAGCCATATATTGGTTATTAGCCACAAAACTAAAATAATCGGCTTGTCTATATTAGCCAGAATTTTTATATTGTCGCAATTTTCATTTTTAGGTTAGTTTTAATTTATTCTGACAAGCGTTTGTTTAAAATCCCCAAAGTGATGTCGTGGTGAAACAATTCGTGGAGAAGAACAATTTAATGACTGTTTACAGCAACCTCATCAGTAGGCAAAAATGTAACTGTCATTTACGCTCAGCAGCAATGATAAAGTCATCACAGTGCATTGTTTAACCTATTATTATAAAGCAATTGGCGAGACTGCTGTGAAACACTGTCTAAATCATGACAATGAGACACCAGTGGCACTGCATAAAAGACAATATAAGTGTTCACAGACAGAGTACTGCCACGTAAGCTGTGCTGTGAGAGTCTCTGTGGTCATAAGAATAACTTATATGCCATCTGCAAGGGAAAGAGACCTATTTTACTAGAAAAACAGTGCTAGACATGAGCCTGGGGAATGTGGTGTAATGATATCTTTGCAAGAATAATGAAACAAGAGTTAGTTGAGAGGTGCTAAACATCTGTATCGGTCGTCACATTACTGATAAAGACTGTGAATTATTCTTACAGGGGGGTCAACAACTCGAATAGTGCAGTAAACATTTGTTCTGATTGCTCCAACAAACACTTCTGATAAGAGTAGTGCAATAATAAGAGTTCAAACACGCTGGGGATGACCTGTAACTGGAAATGTAGATAACCGAGCATGTTGGTGTGCACTGTGCACAACGTGGGTAGTTTAAACTAGTCACAGATTAACCATGCATCAGGATCACCTTTGAAATGTGCATGATTTAAGAGATGGAGGGGACAAAAGAGTTTTAAATGATTAGAGGTTATCAAATACATTACATGACTCATCCACAGAGTTTCATTCACCATAGGAATTGATATAAAATCAAAAATACTGCAGAATGTATCGCCAGTGCCTCTGTTATTGTGTTGGAGACTGCCAGGGTAGCTTTATATGCTCACACTAATGATCTTGTAATTAAACCGAGAGGAAAACATATCTACATTAATTATCGTAGGCATTGTTTCTCCAGTCAAGGCAGAGAAATTGCTAGCCTGAAGGGGCTGAGTTACATTGCAGTTGGCAGACATTCACAAGGTGTTCTGAGCCTATGAGTCCACGTTATCCTGCTGAAATACTGCCATTCTCCCTGCCTTTACTCTCTGATCACACAAATGTGATCTGAAGCAAAAGGTTAGTAAGAAGACCGGATGAGCTATGACAATACCTCGACTTGGACTGTAACGGTGTGACAGCCTTTGACACTCTATAGTCTTATGTTGTGCACCTCAGCTTGCTTGCTCTTTCCAAATCTATCATTCTCTGTGTGATTTGCGGCCAATTCAAATGTTTCAGACGCTTTTACTGTTTACTGTAGGCATGAGACTACAATTATTTAGCATTATAAAAACACGTCTTCTCTATTTTGGGAACATTTAGTGAAACACATTTGAATAATCTCTACCATATTGACTTGTCATAGTCAATTGAAGCTCTTAATTGTTTAAATCAGCTGCATGTGGGAATGACAAACCACTCATAGCAAAACATCACATTCTATTCTTTTATTGTTTGTAATTAACACATCAAGCCAAAAATCTAAGTGACATTTTTGTTAAGTATAAAATTAGGTAATTAATAATAAGATAATTATTAAATCAGAAAATAATTGAATGCATATGTTGTTACAAGGCAGCATTTTGTTTTAAAAAATACAATAAAAACTGAACTATTGTGGAAATACTATTAATTTACGTTTATGCATTTGGCAGACGCTTTTATCCAAAGCAACTTTCATTGCATTTCAAGGTACACATTTACATTCTTATAAATTTTTGCTTTCCCTGGGAATCGAACCCATGACCTTGGTGTTGCAAGCGACTGTTTGAGCTACATGAAAGACATATTCATTACTGTTATTATTAAAGGTACAATATGTAAGAATTTTGTATCAAAATATCCAAAAACCACTTGCACAGCGTTATATATTTCTTTCAGTTGTGTACTTCCATTATCCTAAATGTTTCCAAGAATTTAATTCAAAGAAATTCACAATTTTAAAAAGTGTCCATCCCTGTTCACTTGTCGACTGTCAATGACGTAATATCCGTGTTATCCCTGGTTTCCGCTTGTACTAGTAATCATGGCGACAGACGTGGACGCATAGACGTTGGAACAGGGGGGGCGGGGGGGGGGCGGGGGGGGGGGGGGCGGCCGCCCCCCCCCATTTCCCCACCCCTCTAGGGGTCAGCTAGCTGTTTGTTTCGTTGTTTTTGTTTTCCGTTGTTTTTCATATATATATTATATATATATAAATGCAGAATCTGAATTAAAATGTGTTTGATTTAAGCCTATTTCAAAATGTTGTGTCATAAAATTTCTTGTTTTTAAGCCTTTCGCACGTACGTTCACACCGGTGTGATTAGAACGGTCAGTGCATCACATGATCAACTGCTAAATTCAAATGCTGAATTTAGCCAGAGACAGGCGCGCTCAGAGCTGTCATATATCACAACTTTTCAGTGTTTTCAACCACATACTGTTTATTTTAGGTTTCAGACATATAAATTCACATAAGTAGGCTACTAAAAAAACAATACATTTAGAGTTTGTCAAATACACACTGATGTCTATGGAAGAGGTAAAAATAATCCTTTCCATTATAATTCGACACGTTTTATTCACATCAGATACACATTGTGTAAGTAACTTTAATGTTTACTCTATTCTTCTCCCAGTTCACCAGCCACTTACTTTTAAGTATTTCGGGAGAAGTGGATGAATTCACGTGTTGTAAATCCAACAGATCCGATTCTCTGAACTGCGTCTGCGGCACAAATTAACATGGCGCCGCCCATCGCGCATACAGCTCAACTAACGCGATGCGATCGTTATAAAGGTGTTTAAACAACAATACAACAATACAAAACATTCCACTTGCATGTATTTGACAATCGGAATATCAGATATTTCATGCCATAGCTAACACATTTGTAAATATTCTGAATAAAAAAGGGAAAAAATGGCATAAAAGCAGATCATCATTCATTCAGCTTTGTTGCTGCTGCGGTGTGTCACGTGACAAGCAATGACGCGTCACCATGGAAACCATAAAGTGATGTTCTAAATAACGGTCGCCTTGAACCCCAAGCACCCCCCCCCCCAACCCCCCCAAACCCCCCCCCCCTCCTTCAAGAATCCCGCCCCCCCTCTCACAATATATTTCCCACGTCCCTGCGTGGACAACTGCGTAGTGCGTAACGGCTCACGCTGTTGTTGTTTCGTTCAAACATTATGGACTATGGAAAGCAGACTTTGGGACAAAAGGAGAACTAAAACGAGGATCAATTTCAGCGTGGCATTTTCGAGATGCCGAGAGCTCCACGTCCACAACTAACTTGCACTTGACAGAGCTTCACAGGTCAGGAATTGACAGGGACGCCGCTCTTGCACGTACTTTAGGTGAGCAAATGTACATAAAACAAATCAATGTTATATAGCTCAACATGATGAAATGTTAGAATATGATCAGTATGTTATTCTAATGTTGATCTAGCTTACTGCTATCTCATATAGCAAACAAACTAACACAGAATAACATTATAACTTTCAACACACTCAAATGCTGTTTAGTGTGATAGTGTAACGTTAGACCAAGTGAAATAGCGCTGCGTTACCTCACAAGTTTAATTCGTCAAATAAGCCGACTGTGTGAGTAGTAATTCTGCACTTGCGGGTAGTTCGGTAGAATGAAATGTCCTCATTCCTAATATCCGCGGGACTCGCGTGTGGCACTGATATCTGTCTCTCATTAGCCCTGCTTCATACTACAGTCATGTTAAAAACATCAATGTATTCACTCATCCATAAACATTATTAGATCCATCAGCATGACAGCAAGTTCCATCATTCAGCTTATCACTGCGTCATCAACCTACGCCTTGTTATTGTAAGACGTTAGCGACCCCTAGTGGCGAAAAAAATATACATATTGTAGCTTTAATTACGGTTTTCTATTTTGTATATTTTATAAATGTAAATTACTTATGTGATGACAAAGCTGAATTTTCAGCATCCATGTCATTCTAATATGCTGATTGAATGCTCAAGATTTTTTTTGCTATTATCAATGTTGAAAAATGTTGTTTAATATTTTTGTTAAAACCGTGCTACACTTTTTTCAAGATTCTTTGAAATAACAGCATTTATTTGAAATATTAATCTTTTAGAATATTCTAAATGTCTTTACTGTTACTTGTGATATTTGTAATGCATCCTTTCTGAATAAAAGTTAAAAACTTTTTTCAAAAAGATTTCACTGACTCCGATCTTTTGAACAATGTCAGTAGTTATATTTTGTCGATACCATCCGATACTGATCATAACAGAAAGAGCTTGAGCAAGTAAGGAATATTTGACGACGGGTTGTTGAACTATTAGAAAAATAATGCACACCTGAGATGGTAATGCGGTCACGATGCGAAGCGGAGTCTCTCAATAGTGTTCGGCACCAGCGTCTACTAATAGCGAAATATTGTATATAATATTACCGAATAGCATTTTGGTTCTGTAGGCTGTAAAGACCTTTAAATCACTGAAATCCTTTGGTGAAGTGATATGAAACTGTAATGCGGTCAAGACCTGCCTGGAACTACTTTAGCCGTGCGTTCCCCTGAAAATAGTTGCACACCTTAGAACGTTCGTCAACCAATCAGAATCAAGCATTCAACAGACAAACTTTTGGTTTTTCTGTTGAGAAAAATGTCATTCTGAATAACAATTTTTGCAAAAACAACAGGTCAAACCCCACCATAATTTGCTCCATGGTCCAGTAAAGTCAGGTCACTCAAACAACTTCTGTTTTTGATGCTGTAGTTGGGCATTAATTACACAATCAACCTTTAACTTTTTTACCAAAATCTTTTTCTCAATGTTCTCTACCCACTTTTCTTGACTGTTCTTAATCCTTCCTGTTAGAATGCACTGAAAGCTAATTTTTAGATTAGGCTAAATGAAACTTAATAAGAAGTGAGAAGTAGACATTTCTTTGATCTGACTATAAGCGGAAGTAAATTAGCCCAACGCCATGTTTATTAGGAAACAGTTTATCACAGACAAGCTCTGTTGATGAGATTTTAAGCAATGATTATTTGCTTTGAGCTATCTCCTCTGAGAGAGCCAGCATATAAACTGCAAATACATCAAATGCAGCTGAGTTTGTGATTATCTAGTGTGTGTTTGTGATTATTATGGTCAAGTGCAAAGACCACAAGTATGGGTACTGGGCAAGGCCCATTTGCTATACACTGCTCGACCAATCAAATTAGAGGACAAAAAGAGTAGGCCGTGGATTCTGTTGTGGACTGTGACGGTACAGGAAAGTGACAGATGTGCTATTTACTTGCAAAACAGCAAAAAATACAAAATAAATAGAAAGAATTGAGCAAGCAATACAGCAGCACATCTATAATTGACAGAAAAGTAACATTATAGTAAAATTATGGAGTGCTGGATAAAAGTGGGGTAGTGGCTGTTCTGAGCCTCAACAACTGGGATTTTATAGTAATATACTGTTATTATATATGATGTTAAGCTTTCAGTGCAGAATCAGTTTAAAATATGAAATGTGCTTTCTGCAGTGCACAGATTTTGTTACATTGGCTACAGAAGAAATAAAAGCTGCTTATTGAAGAGAATCCTCATTGCCAGCTCTGAATATTGATTGTTCATGCTGCATCACAGCTGCAAATGTTCTTAATTTTAACCATTCACCCTTTTTTTTCATTCTGTAAACAAGACATCGATCCAGGAGAAGAGGTTTGAAAGTAAATGATTTTGATATTGACTAAAATGCAGCCAGTAGACACACAGTCATTTAGATTTCAGCTCCTCATTGGAAATCCACCATTGAAGGTCTTAAAGGGCCATGAAACCCCCATCTTTCAGATCAAGTCTACCTCACAATCTTTTTGAAAAATGCAACTTAAATGGGCGTGGATGGCTGTGAGAAGAAGGGAGGGAAGTGGGTGTGGCAGGGCAAGGCAGGAGAGGAAGAGGGCGGCGAGCAACTGTCATCTGTCAGTGGCCCATCCCGACTCTCACTAAAAATCAGGGGTAAAACGTAAGGAATTGCAAGGTTTTATAGCCGGCAAAGTTAAAGTCCAATGAAATACACTAACCGTCTGTTTGTCTTTTTAAAAGTAACTTAATGCCCTGCTACATATATTAGATTAACCCTTTGACGCAAGTGATTAGAATTTTCTGTGCATCAGTTGATCAACTGCTAAATTCAGTTTTGGCGCTGAACCAGAGATGAAACCTAAAATAAAGATTATGTGGTTGAAAACACATGATCTTTGGTTGTGATATATGACAAGCTATGAGCGTGTAGCTCAAAGCTTGTCATACAGTATATCACAACCAAAGATCATGAGTCCCATTATAGATCTGCTATCATGATCATTAAGGTTTTTAAATGACAAAACGCATTCACTCCTCGCGAAAGATGCTTGTTACAAACAAACGTTTTGATGTGTCGGTAGATGATGGCCAACCATCTGACCACAGCCAGAGTCTAGCCCTGGCAGCATTGCGGGCAAAGCCATGCAACACACCCATACTTTTACACCAAGGAAACAAATGCTTTGCGACCCTGAACGCCTCTCTTATCTATTACGCGTGATCTCACAGTTTGACACGTCTGTCATTGGAAAGCACCACATGGTGTCATGAATAATTAAGAGACAGTGTCTTCTCATAGAATAAGAAAACTCAGTCTCATGAATAATTATGAGACACCGACGCGTCATCAAAGTACTTTAGTGCACTACAGAAAAAAAAACAGCAAAATTAACCAGTTTTCCCCTACAATTAAATCTAACAGATGCTAACATTGTCTTTAATGATGTTCAACACACACACACACACACACACACACACACACACACACACACACACACACACACACACACACACACACACCTATGTTAAAATCTCAGAAAATTGAGTTAAGGGTTTCATGACCCTTTATTTATCAAACATTTCACACTGTAGTATCAAACCTTCTGCTTTTCCAAGGATCTAGGAAACATGTTTGGCTGTAGAAAAGGGATTGGGGTTGGCACTACTCGGAAAGCCTTTGAGACATTCTTTTATCAGAAATCTTTAATGTGGTGTGGACTACGAAAGAAAGATATTCATATGCGGTAGTAAAATTGAATTGAATATGCGTCTGTCTGCCTCCACAGAATCAATGCCTCAGCCAGTCTCTCTCAAAAGCTTCATTACCTTATTAATGACTCGCCTCGTGCTGTTGATCAGGCCTGGAGAAGCGGCCTTGTATTTATAACGCAGCTCGCTCTTGTAAAGCTTTTTGTCTAAGCCTGCCATGTAGTAACAGGGCTTAAGGGGAGGGGAAAACTTTAATGGAATAGTGGATTGAAAAAAAAAACTTCTTAAAGGGGTCTTGGAAGAGATCATTTCCAAGAAAAGGGTTGTGAAAGGATGCATATCCCTGTCTTTGATGCTAGAGTTATTCATATGGTCTGTTCATGTGTGCCTGACAGGAGTGGTAAAGACATGGCAGTTTGTCTCAAATGGCAAGGTTCCTGCACTCTGTCCTCTGTGGTTAAACCTTGCAGCATCAGACATATTCAAGGATATGAGTTACCTACAGCACCATACCAGAAAAGAGGATCAGTTGTGCATGTCAGCTAATCCAGTGGATATAGCATCAGCCAATTCTCCTGTTTACTTGAGACCAGCTATGGTTCCTATGAACCCATACAGGGCTAATAGAATGAACTAGGGAATATAATTGCACTTACTGTATATAATTAAATTTAGTTGTTTCTGATTAATTAATTGAATTAATTAATGTATTACAGCCTTTTTAATGAACAAATTTTTCTTAGCATATGTTACAGAAGAAGATACAATGATTACATATAGAGTTTCTATACAGAATCCAATGCTCTATTATGAAGATGCTAGGAGGTGAAGGGGTGGAGGTGGGTGTAAATGTCTGTGCAACAGACTGCGGAGCATTCGTTGAATGAGCTTAAATACTATAGTTGATTAGAGTAGGTGGAGTAACAAATCAGCTGAGCGTCAGCTGATATTGTTTAGCGATCAGTGGTCTGCCTGAACTACGCCTGAATTCCATTCAATCACTCAAGCTCTATTTATAATGTTACAAAAGATTTATATTTCGAATAAATGCTGTTTCCAAAAAAATTTCCAAAAAATGTCAAGCAACAAAAACTGTTTTCAGCATTGATAATAATTAGAACCATTAATGCACAATAATTGATAATAAATGAGCACCAAATCAGCATATTAGAATGATTTCTGAAGGATCATGGCTGCTGTTTTCAAGGAATATATTACATTTTATAATATATAAAAATAATTTTTATATATATATATATATATATATATATATATATATATATATATATATATATATATATATAAAGTGACAAGTATGATAATCCATATTACCCGCAACTTCCCTATTTAAACATGTAGTACTGTTTTTACTGTATATTTGATCAAGGCTTTGGTGAGCATAGGAGACTTTCTATCAAAACATTAAAAGAAAATCTTATTTTATACTTTTGACCATTAGTGAATACAGTATATTAGTCACATGTATTTGCTGAGAAAAGCCCCCAATTAATACAAATTTAAAACATCATATTATGGCAGACAAGTAAATAAGTAAATATACTTGCACATGTAATTAATTAAATGTAATTATTTCTGTCATTGAACATGAGGCTGTCACTAGTTATAGCAATCCATTGGACAATTGACACACACACACACACACACACACACACACACACACACACACATGAATACTATTATTTGGATCTGAAAGACATCATAATGAAAACAAGATCCAAATACTCTGGGAAGAGTCTTTGACAAGGTGACTACAATTCATGGCTCACATACTTGTACAGGTCCTTCCATTTATAATACTCAACACATTAAGGATAAACAAAACATCTCCATCTCCATATTTGCATGCTCCCTATGGTGGCTGAAACAGAGCAGAGTTTTGAATAGACAAGCAATATTGAAATGCAGACAGGTGAAAAATAAATTAAATAATAAAAAATAAATAAAAATATATTTCATTAAATGTTAAGTTTTCTTTAGAACAAAAAGAAAGTTAGAAAGTTAGTTTTTTTTTTTTTTTTTTTACAAAAATACCTTTTTGAGGTATATTTGAAGATTGAAGAGAAGATTAGATGCTTCCTCTGATTCATGTATTCTACCTGACTCATCTGTTCAGACATTTAGGAATGCTCATGCTGTCATAAGAGGATAAGCATGAGCCATTTTGGGTATGCTCGTACATTGTCTGTGTTCCCACAGCTTACATGCCCCAGAGGAAGAAAGGGAGAGAAAAAAATCACTCGCTGTGCTTCTCCACCATTCATCCTCACTTTGTGAAAGGCTCTGTTTTGACTGCGATGCCTCTGTTCCTCCAAACGAGCCTAATACCGCTGCTCCGCAAGTTGTGAACGAAAACATGCTGACTGTTGCCATCAAGCTGAACAAATTGACAAAGCTTTGTAAACAACACACTCTGCGCACATTCGTTTTAAAGCATGCAGCTCCACGTTTTCACGTCTCAATAATACATTAGGCCACACGCAAATGCTATGCAGTTTTGCTTCGTACCCAAAGCAATTTTACACTTCACGGTTCAATTTCAAAGCCACTCAAGTGCAGCAAAAGCATGGCCCTACATCAACAGGAAATTGGAGAACATATAAGCAGCTTGGTTATAGTTGACACATTTTCTGCAAATTCTTAAAGTAAAAATTAAAGTAAAAAGATATAGACCAGTTACGATTTACTGTTGTCAACCAGTCACAATGCTTTGTAACAATAAGGTTCAACTTGTTAATAATAGTTAACATTAATACATTAGGTTTTATGAAGTAAAAATAAACATTTTGAGCAATTTAACATATATACAGTAAATTAATGTTAAATTGAATGTATAAATTAGCCCTAGTTAATGTATTGAACAAACATGAATTAATCATGAACAATTGTTCAATATTTAATTGAAGCTACATTAATAAATACTGTAAAAAATATTGTTCATTTTTAGTTTATGATCACTAATTCGTTAACTAATATCATCAAAGTAAAACTTATTGTGTAGTTTTATGGTTGTGACAAACTGTATGTCACGGTTTGGACTTTGTTTCTTGTCATTGTCATGTTTCTATGTCTTGCCATGTGATTCCCTGTTTGTCATGTGATCCTGCCATGTGTCTTGTTAATCGTCTGATCATTGTTCACAGGTGTTCCTTGTCTTGTAATTAGTCTATGTATTTAAGCCCTCATATTTGCCCTGTGTCTGGGTCGAGTATTGTAGGATTGTGACTAGTCTGTTCTTGCTTCTAGTTTCCATGCTTCATGTTTTTGTTTTATGTTTGATAATTAAAGTTGCATTTGGGTTCTCTACATCTTGCCTCCAGTGGAATCGTTCATAACACTGTATTTAGTGTACAACTAAAGGAATCAACAGTATTTGAGGCATATGTTATGTTTAGTTTTAATTTAATTTTTTTCGACTTATTTCTCTTCAGTTACCTGTTTCCTTTGTTATAGTTTCCCGCCACTAATCAGTTGTCATGGACATTCATTTAATGAGCACACCTGTCTGTATTTAGTTCATTATCACTGCATATTTAAGTTCCCCCTTGCATTCAATTCTTTGTCTGGTATTGTTTGTGCTTGCACACTGTTTTGTTTGTGTTTCATCACTTGGATTGATAAACCACATTTATAATGGAATTGCTTAGTCTACCTTCCTCATCCCTTGGAGTGAATGGTACAGAATACCGGACCTGAAAATAAGAAAATGGGGTTACACTTTATTTTAAGGTGTCATTGTTACAGTGTAATTATATATTCAAGTGTAATATTAAGCAACTCCATGTACTTACTATATAATAGGTTTAGGGTAGGATTAGGATTTGGTTGAGGGTTAGTTGCATGTAATTATGCATAATTTACTGTTAATACTATGGTAAGTACATGTAACATATGTAACAAGGACACTGTAAAATAAAGTGTTACCGAAAATGGATTTTGCAGCAAAACTCATTGACTTAGTCCATGAGAATCTCTCTATCCTGAACTTTGAACTTTGATGAACTTTGATGATGAGACCATAAAGTCTCTTTATTGGATGGGGGCAAACTTTTACAGCTCCCTTGACCAGACATGGGAAGAGGAACCTGGAGAGAGGTGATCCTCTGTTGTCTGCAGTGAGCATACCCACAGATGATGATGCGTTGTCTAACACTGCAGAGCCCGAGCACTAGCCTACGGCAGGAAAGGAACCTGAGCTCACCGCAGAACTGGAGACTGCGCTACCGCCCGCCACAGACCCTGAGCCAATACCAATGCCCGTAACAGAGCCAGAGCTTGAAGCTACGTCCGTCTCGGGGCCAAATGTCGCCGCCAAGTCTGACCAGCTGTGTGTGTGTCGACTTCTACATCTGAGCTGGAGGGAAACTGAGGACGATGACCGCTTTCCTCCACTGATTCCCCCCTTCATTGCCACTGGTCCTGCCCAGCTTAAAGACAGTATCAACGCTGGCTCTACCAAACCAAAAAAGAAAACCTGTATTGTTGAAGACACACCCGCCCTGCTTACCTCTCCCAACTCCTCTGCCCATATCAGTCACTCCTTCGGCCCCGCCTTAATTGGTGCCCTTCTGTCCCTTGGCTCCACTGTTGGAACTACACTGTAAGGTGGCTCCACCTCGGATTTCCTGGGCACTAGCTCTGCCTTGGAGTGTAGATTCCCTGGCTTCACTGCCATTCCCATAACTCCACCTCAGCCCATCGACCAGTTGGCTCCACCTTGGCTCCTTGCCTCCTCAGCGCCAACTGGGACCATTGTCCTCATGGCTCCACCAGGCTACCTCTTCCCTCCGGCTCCACCTTGGTCAGAAGTCGCTCTGCCTGTGCCATGGACTTCCGGGCCTTTCACTGTGATTCGTCCCTCAACTCCTTCGGGCTCCGCCTTCACTCTGGCTCCACCTTGGTCCTCGGTACTTGGTCCTCCCACCCTGGTACTCTATTCTGCTGTCTATAATTGGGACTTGTCACATTTAGTCAGTTTTAGTTTCATTTTAATGGACTTTTAGTTTGATTCTCCTCAGTTACCTGTTTCTTTTATTCTAGTTTCCCGCCACTAATCATTTGTCATGGACCTTCATTTAATGAGCACACCTGTATTTAGTTCATTATCACTGTGTATTTTTTTCAGTTCTTTGTCCGGCATTGTTTGTGCTTGCACACTGTTTCATTTGTGTTTCATCACTTGGATTAATAAACTACGCTTATATTGGAATAGCTTGGTCTACCTTCATCCCTTGGAGTGAACGTTAAAGCATAATGCCACAAAGATAAATTAATCCTTCCTTTTCTTTAAAACATAAAAAGATCTATGTTACAGTGGGTTACACTGGAAATTAATAGGAAATTTTGTTTTTTAAAATAAAGTTAAAATACTCACTTTTTAAATAGTAAAGCCACAAGACATATGTTGCTATGACACACGTAATGCCTAAAAAACTAAAACAACTGTAAAAATGATTTTTATAACATTATATGTGTCATGAGTGCACCGGTCCTCCCTCACTGTTCTGCACTCCCTCAATCACACTCAAAGTGATAATGAGAGACACCTGCTGTTTAAGGGTACGTTTACATGACAAAGATATGCTTAAAACTGAGAAGTTTTTGCTTTGAGCATACAGATATACAGTACATACAGTGAGGAAAATAAGTATTTGAACACCCTGTTATTTTGCAAGTTCTCCCACTTGGAAATCATGGAGGGGTCTGAAATTGTCATCGTAGGTGCATGTCCACTGTGAGAGACATAATCTAAAAAAAAAAAATCCAGAAATCACATTGTATGATTTTTTAACTATTTATTTGTGTGATACAGCTGCAAATAAGTATTTGAACACCTGTCTATCAGCTAGAATTCTGACCCTCAAAGACCTGTTAGTCTGCCTTTAAAATGTCCACCTCCACTCCATTTATTATCCTAAATTAGATGCACCTGTTTGAGGTCGTTAGCTGCATAAAGACACCTGTCCACCCCATACAATCAGTAAGAATCCAACTACTAACATGGCCAAGACCAAAGAGCTGTCCAAAGACACTAGAGACAAAATTGTACACCTCCACAAGGCTGGAAAGGGCTACGGGGAAATTGCCAAGCAGCTTGGTGAAAAAAGGTCCACTGTTGGAGCAATCATTAGAAAATGGAAGAAGCTAAACATGACTGTCAATCTCCCTCGGACTGGGGCTCCATGCAAGATCTCACCTCGTGGGGTCTAAATGATCCTAAGAAAGGTGAGAAATCAGCCCAGAACTACACGGGAGGAGCTGATCAATGACCTGAAAAGAGCTAGGACCACCGTTTCTAAGGTTACTGTTGGTAATACACTAAGACGTCATGGTTTGAAATCATGCATGGCATGGAAGGTTCCCCTGCTTAAACCAGCACATGCCATGGCCCGTCTTAAGTTTGCCAATGACCATTTGGATGATCCAGAGGAATCATGGGAGAAAGTCATGTGGTCAGATGAGACCAAAATAGAACTTTTTGGTCATAATTCCACTAAACGTGTTTGGAGGAAGAAGAATGATGAGTACCATCCCAAGAACACCATCCCTACTGTGAAGCATGAGGGTGGTAGCATCATGCTTTGGGGGTGTTTTTCTGCACATGGGACAGGGCGACTGCACTGTATTAAGGAGAGGATGACCGGGGCCATGTATTGCGAGATTTTGGGGAACAACCTCCTTCCCTTAGTTAGAGCATTGAAGATGGGTCGAGGCTGGGTCTTAATGACCCGAAGCACACAGCCAGGATAACCAAGGAGTGGCTCTGTAAGAAGCATATCAAGGTTCTGGCGTGGCCTAGCCAGTCTCCAGACCTAAACCCAATAGAGAATCTTTGGAGGGAGCTCAAACTCCGTGTTTCTCAGCGACAGCCCAGAAACCTGACTGATCTAGAGAAGATCTGTGTGGAGGAGTGGGCCAAAATCCCTCCTGCAGTGTGTGCAAACCTGGTGAAAAACTACAGGAAATGTTTGACCTCTGTAATTGCAAACAAAGGCTACTGTACCAAATATTAACATTGATTTTCTCAGGTGTTCAAATACTTATTTGCAGCTGTATCACACAAATAAATAGTTAAAAAATCATACATTGTGATTTCTGGATTTTTTTTTTTAGATTATGTCTCTCACAGTAGACATGAACCTACGATGACAATTTCAGACCCCTCCATGATTTCTAAGTGGGAGAACTTGCAAAATAGCAGGGTGTTCAAATACTTATTTTCCTCACTGTACATTGTCAAAACGATCCCCATTCACACGGATCCGCGAAAAACGACTAAAAACGCTGTATTCTGCTGCCAGGCCATGAGATGGCGATAAAAAACTATATAGACTGAACATCTAATACGCATGTGCATGATGTCATCGTCTTCAGAGATTTGTTGTTTACACGGAGACCATTTTCAAAAACGTGCACTTTGAAACCCGTATTCAAAAGTTTGCGTTTTCAGGAACCCAAAACGTTGTTGTTGTGTAAATGAACGGCCAAAACGCATAAAAAGTTTTACGTTTTTAGTTGAAAACTGTGTCGTATAAACAGCCCCAAAACTTGCATAGCACCAGCACAGCACAACTAGTCAGTCTTTGTCTGGTCTTCGTGTATGCTCTACAGACTCACCTCCTGTTTACTGATTGTTCTAGTTATATAGATGGATGTGAAATGGACTTCAGTTTGGCAGCAAGTTAAGTTACTGTTTGATAACTCCCTCAGTTATCTTCTGTTTGAGACTGTTTTATGTTGGACTTTTTGAGAAGCTGCTCGTGTTGAAGAAAATCCTGTGTTTCAGTTTATTTCCTTGGAGATCTATGTATCTGTAATTGAGATACTCACCTGTTGTTATCATACGAGATACTTACCTGTGATACTCAAATGTTGTTATGCTACATTCAGTCTGCCAGATACTTACCCATGTTACACTCCTGTTGTCAACATGTATCCAGCCTGCTCCGCTCCTGTGTTATCAACTGTATACTCACCTGCATATTTACTGTATACTCACCTGCTGTTAATAAACTCCTGCAGTTGGGCCCTAACTCTATCTTCCCAGTTGGTGTGTGTGTTACAATACATTTCACATTTCTGCTTTTAAATTGTAAAAATACTTGCGGTGTAAGTGCCTTACTGTTGCCTTTTATTCATTTATTTGAATTTTTTTTTTAAATTATGGACAAGTTTAAATTATTTTTGTGGTAATCAACATTATGGTACAAATGCTGTAGATTGCTGTAAATTAACTGAACCCAGAACTGAACTGAACCCAAAGTATTCCTTTAATGTAAATGTGACCCCATAGCTTGCTTCAGTGTTTTGTCACATGAATCATTCATTTTATTCCACTGCACAAAAAGTATATTGCCGTTTAAGGTGACAGCTGAAGGCATCACACAGGAAGTGGCCTGGAAAATGACCTGCATACTCTGACAACACACCATTTAGGCAGGGATCAAGAGATGGGATTTGTAAGAATGCTGCACTGTAGGGCTGCCAGCATCAGTGTGAGCGGCAGAGATTTCAAATGACTTTCTCTAACTCATTTAAAATGCTGAAAACCGCACATGCCATTGAGCAGACACTGTAGCCAGGACCCATTTTTCTTCCTTTCAAAATATGTCGGCATCGTATTAAATAGGATAGAAATAAATATGGACATTTAGAACGTACCAAGGGAAACAGGCTTCCTTCAGCCATCCATCCACTCTGTCAAGTACAAACTGTGTGTATATCGCTGCAAAGCTTTTGCGGTCGACTTTTGGAGCTGGAAGTGGTGACAGCAATCCATAATTGGACTGAGTAGCTATATGCCACTCCACACCTCACACGCTGCTGAATCTGCAGCTAAGTGGTTTGTGACATGACCAATTTGCGAAGTTAGTCAACCGGAATTATTTTAGTCATAATCTCTTATAAGGTCATATTAGCCTTCACTGGGGAACAAGTCTAAAATGAGAGTAAAAAACAACTATATATATATATATGGGTGATTCTATAATTGCAGGTACATTTGTACTATATAATCTATAATTTATAATCGCTTCATGTTTGTATGCCTGTAAGAAGTATTAAAGATATCTTAATAGCCTTTTAGATTCTAGTTCTTAACAAACTTCTAAATGCCTTATATGGTTAAATCCCAGAGATATGGAGAAGTTAATATGGCTCCAGGAGTAAATAAGTAAATTGTTCACATTTTCAGTGGTCAAAAACCAAATGTGGGTCACTTTTGTATACAGCTGATACTCTTTTCTTTTAAAGAGAAATATCTGAACAACAAATTATGTTGAAACTAGAAATGTTTTTTTTTTCTATCAGCTCAATCACATAGAACATACCTGTCTGAGTGCCATAAATATTATTTTTTTAAAGCTGTCATGTCTGTAACTAGTCTTCTAGATTATCATTCTTTATTAACTTTTCCTTTGGCATCTTCATTTTAAGACCCTATATAGTTTAGTCCCATAGATATTGGGACCCCAATGTGAATGTGTACAAATTGTTGAATTTTACAAAATTTCAATGGTCAAAAACCAAATGTAGGTAACTTTTTAAACAGCTGATTGTATTTAAAGAAGAATGTCTGAAGAACAAATAACACTGAAACTAGAAATGCATCTTGTTTCCCTCTATCAAAACAATTGAATACAACACAGCTCTCTTAGTTTCAACATTATTTATTCTTCAGACATCCCTCTTTAAGTGCAATAACTATCAGCTGTGTGCAAAATGAACCACATTTGGTTTTCAGTCACTGAAAATGGATAAAATTCAACAATTTGAGCATGGAGCTGCTTTGAGATCCCCATATCTATGGGATACCTAGGGCATTGAAAATGAAGATTTCCAAAGGAAAGTTAATTAAGAATGAGAATCTAGAAATATTATATTTCAATATTATATAATAAGATATCTTGAATACTTTTAGAGTTACATGCATGTAAACTTGCAAGTTTACATGCATGTAACTCTAAAAGTATTCAAGATATCTTATTACAGTTTTTCTCGATTGTTTACGCACATTTTCTGAAAGCATGCCTCATATTCTCAGAACTCTACACACAAATCCAAAAACACACACACAATGGGCAAAACCCCTCAATTCTCCTGCAAAATTAAACTTTACATTCAAAACAATGTTATTTCTTCTCAAAATTGTATTTTGTTTTCAAATGACACACACAAACCATCATATGAATAGACATTTATAAGAACCAGTTGAACACTGATATGCTCAATGTAAAACACTATGATGTATGGAAAACACTTCTTCTCCAGTCATCATAATGATTTAGGCCTTTTTTTTGTTCAGTGTTACACTTTCTACAGACAGTACATACATAAGTGTGTTGTAAAATATCTGAGAATATTGTTTTTATACTCAGAACACACAAATACACGGTAACGAATATATTTTATTTTTCCCACAAAAACAATGTACACAGTGTCAAAATATCGAAACTCTTTGGTCATTTTTTTTGAGAAAAATGCTAATGGTCTCGTCCGATTCAATGATCTATGCTAAGCTATGCTAAAAGTGGGACCCCCAGACCCGGAGATCGGCTGAATGGATTAGAAAACGGTAAAACTCAACTGTTTAACTCTGGGTGAGTTGTAAAATGAACCTATTTCCAAAAAAAAGTGGAGTATCCCTTTAAGGCACGAGTAGAGTAACGGTGATAATATGGCTACGTAGCCTACATCAAACACGTTTTGCTATTAAGGGCAGCCTACCACACCATTGATGTGAACTTAGCTATACATGCCATTTACGTCAGAGGGAGCTATTTCAGGCCCTGTAGAGATTTAGTGAAATGCACATGCTTTTTTATTTTGCTACTTCACCATTTTGAATTTACACATTTCTCATATTTGTGTTATTGCTACTATTTGTGTTGACCTAATTGACCTTTCAGTAATAAAAAAGAAGACTTAAGATTATTGTGGGAGTATTTTTGTATTTTCAAAATACTAATTACTTGTATTTTATTTACAGTTTTTTTCAATTGCTTACACACTAAAATTAGAACTTTCCCACAATTAGCAAAACTTTACACTCAAGGAGCAAAACACCGGCCTAGATTTGCACAACTGTAAGCACATTGTCAACTTCACACTTTTTGCAAAACATTACACACAGTGATTTGCAAAACACTAAACACACTTGTATGCATTTGACACAGAAATTTATCATGATGTCATTTCCTTGCAATTTCAAAGCAAAGGCTTTCAAATGAGCACACCCATGAACCAATTGGTTAAACACAGGCACCAGGTGTGCACACACACTGGTGCTTAATTGTAGACACACCAATCAGGTTAAAGCACTATAAAAAGGCAACAGGTAAGTTCACCTGTCTTCAACAAAAATGGATGGTGTCAGAGGAAGAGGGAGAGTGCGGATGAGAGGGGGAATCCAGAGAGTACCAGGTAGAGGAAGAGGGAGAGGGAGAGGGAGAGGGAGAGGGAGAGGAAGAGGAAGAGGGAGAGGAAGACCTGGAGGAGGGGTAGGACATGCACAAAGAAGACAACCAAATCTGTGTAATGAAATTCGTGCTACAATTGTGGACCATGTAATAAACCACGGACTAACACTGAGGGAGGCTGGATTGAGAGTACAGCCTAACCTAAGCAGGTACACAGTGGCATCAATAGTTCGGACATTTCGTCAAGAGCACAGGTGAGAAACTTCTCTTCAGTCAACAGAAAATCCATTGCTTACTGCATGTACTATATCAACAGTACTGTATATGTACTCTATATTTTGGTACTGTATATATTCCTGTGTATCATTTTACAGTAAGCTGTGTATTTTGTTTGGCCAACATAGGATTGAACGTCGTGAACACCAAGGAGGAAGGGGCCCCATATTCACACAGGAGCAAGAGAGAGAGATCATAAACCTCGTTTTGGCCAATAATGCAATCAGACTTCGAGAAATTCAAGCCCATATTGTCAATGATCACCTAATTTTCAATAATGTCCAACAGGTCTCTCTGTCAACAATAGCCCGTATCCTTAAAAAACACCAAGTTGTGATGAAACAACTGTATAAAGTGCCATTTGAAAGAAATTCAGACAGGGTGAAAGTCCTGCGGCGTGAATATGTGGTGGTACGTTTTGTTCACTGACTGTAGTATTGTGTACTGCACACATAACCTTTTTACTGTACATGTAATTTTACTGTATAGCAGACCTACAGTATACTGATCTACACAATGTGATCTTTTGCTGTATTTCAGAGAGTTTTGCAAATGGATGCGGAGGAAGTCCCACATGAGTTTATTTACATTGATGAGGCTGGATTTAACCTGACAACAGTACGAAGAAGGGGAAGAAACATCATCGGCCACAGGGCTATTGTCAATGTACCAGGGCAACGTGGGGGTAACATTACCCTTTGTGCTGCCATTACACAGAATGGGGTCCTCCACCGCCATGCCAACTTGGGTCCTTACAACACTGAACTCATTCTTACATTTTTAGACAGATTACACAATATCATCACAGCAGCAAACCAAAGGGACCAGATGCAATACATTGTCATCTGGGACAATGTAGCTTTCCATCGTTCTGCTCTGGTCCAAAACTGGTTTCAACAACACCCACAATTCACAGTTCAATACCTACCACCATACTCCCCCTTCCTGAACCCCATCGAGGAGTTCTTCTCAACATGGCGGTGGAAGGTTTATGATCTCCGGCCCTATGTCCAGATGCCCCTCATTCAAGCTATGGAGGAAGCATGTGATCAAATTGAACCAGCATCCATACAAGGGTGGATTCGTCACTCAAAAAGATTCTTCCCACGTTGCCTTGCAAATGAAAATATAGCCTGTGATGTTGACGAAGCCCTGTGGCCAGATCCAGCTAGGCGGAGAGATGTTTAGTTTTTTTTTGTTGTTGTTTTTTTTTCGGTACTGAACTGGATATGTAATTTGTTACAGTATTACTGTAAGCTTAGAGTACAATGGTATGTTCAGTAATAATATATGAAAACTGGAAAATGTTTTATGAATATTTGTTCAGTATTGACTGACTTGAGTACATGAAAATAAATTATTTTCATCAGTCTGCACAATTGGTGTCATGTGGTGTTGGTGAATTTATTTTTACACTTTCTGTGTAAATGCTAAAAGTGTTTTAGGTTGAGCACAGGAGTGTTAAACTGATTCAAACAGAGTCAGACCATATGATGGTTGTGTTTATGTTATGACAACAAAATAAGGTTTTTATAAGACATTGTATAGTTTTGACAAAAGTGTTTCATTTTGCAAATGATCTGAGGTGTTGTGCTACTTTGGTGTAGTGTTGTGCTAATTGTGTGAAGGGTTTTGAAAAACCGGGCCCTGTTTTCAAAATTGTGCTTAAGCAATTGAAAAAAACTGTAAATACATTTTTCACATCAGTATTTTGTATTTTATTTTGTTACATTTCATGAGCCAGTATTTGTAGTTTGTAACAAAATAGTTTTTGATGTATTTGTGCCCACCTCTGCTGCTAATTGTAAAACTGTGTGACGGGTGTTTGCCCATGTGAAGAGTCAGTGTGCATATTTGAATGGCAATTTGTTCCTTGAGAAAACAAGAGATTTTCTGCATGAAAATTGTGCCAAAAGCAGAGAATTGTGTGCAGTGTTTTGAAAAAAGTGTGTTTTAGAACTGCAATTTGAGTGTAAAGCAGGAATTGTGCTTGTAGTTTCGCAGAATTGGCTCAGGGGGTTGGTGAATGAGTTACATGTTGTGGTCATTGTGTCTCAAGTACCAGAAAATGTGTGTAAACAATCGAGAAAAACTTTATATAATATTGAAATATAATATTATATGGGTTTTTCCCATGGGAAAAACAATATTTATGGCACTCGGACATGTGTTCTATGCAATTGAGCTGATAGAAAAACACAAGATGCAGTTTTAGTTTCAACATTATTTGTTCTTCATATTTTCCTCTTTAAAAGAACAAAAAGTATCATCTGTACCCAAAGTGACCCACATATGGTTATTGACCACTGAAAATATGTATACAATTTACTCATGGAGCTGCATTAAGATCTCCATATATCTGGGATTGAACATATAGGGCCTTTAAAGTGAAGATACCGAAAGGAAAGTTTGATAAGAACCTGAATCTAAGAGGGTATTACAGTAAGATATCTTAAATACTGCGAAAAACACAAGAAGTTTATTTTGCCATTTTTGAACTGTCACTGTTGGTATATAATGCAACAAAGATTGCTAAAGTAAACAGATTTTACTAATAGACCTACCAATATCTGTGTAAAAATGACTTTCTAAAAAAAAGTCATTTTTTGCACCCCTGTAAACTGGCTCAAAATCTCAGGTGAAAATTGTAATTTTGACCCCCTTCTACAAAATAGTTGATTAACTCAGTAAATATAAGTCTGTGACGTTTAAAGTGGTCATATGATGCGATTTCTTGTTTTCCTTTTTTTAAGTGTGTTATATTATTTACTAATTTGTTTATCAGATTTTTTTGTTTGTTAATAGGAGTTGCTAATGTTAAAATTGCGTTTCTTATTTGTGCGTGTGTAGTTGTTCATTAATGACAGAACAGTATTCTAAAGTGTTACTGATTTCTGAAATAGATTTGCTTCCAAATAACCCCTATCAGTTTGAGACCTACCTTTTACATTGAATAGTATAGTTCACCCAATGAGTCTGTATTTACTCACCCTCATGTTGTTCCAAATTTGTATGAATATCTTGAGGTTAGGGAAAGGTGTTCATTTAAAGAATTTAGCATAATGAATAATGATTTAAATTGCTGTACATGGCAAAATATGGAAGGTAATGTTTTGGAGTTTTATAACACCTGGTCTCCAACCACTTCCATTATAAAGAAGAAAGCAGCTCAGACGTCCTGCCAACTTCTCCCTTTGTGTTTCATAGAAGGCACATGTGACATGTGGACGTGAGTTTGAAACAACATAAAGGTCACTTTATCTTCAAATTCAGCATAGTGACAAGCTTTTGTTATTTAATGTATTGCACTCATAAACAATCAAGCTTTTGTCAGTGAAACAAGACAAAGAAATATGTTAGATTGAAATTTACTGATGCTTTGCTTGCATGACAAACAGTCTCGTCAAGTGGTTAAATTATGACATGGTGTGTGCACCCAAGGCATACATCTCATTCATCAATGCCAACCAGTTTCATCATACTTGTACAATATTTTACGCATAAAAATACACCCTGTGCCAAGTAGCTTGTGTATATGTTCTTTATGCCCTAATATAGTTTGAGCTCCAGAGCATGACATATGTTATGGTGTTGCTTGCTCAGTAAAAAAAAAAAAAAGAGTCGAGGAAGAAGGAAAAGATTTTCTGAAGGATGTGAAGTGTGAAATTCCAAACCCACAGATAGCATGAATCAAAACACCAGCGGTGACTTCTTTTCACTGTCCTCGACCAAGAAAATACATACATGCATGCATATATTCATTCATACACAGGGTTTCCACGGGGCATTAAAAAGCATTAAAAGCCATTAAATGGATTTTGCGAAAATTAAGGCCTTAAATGGCATAAAAAGCATTACATTTTAATCCTACAGGTATTAAAAAATTAGATAGTTTTGAAGAGAATTTTATATTATCAATTTATTTGTGTATAGCCTTCATAATTAATAATTTTTATTTGCTGTCATAAAATATGTACGTTAGAGTGATAAACACGCGGAACCAGTTTGGTAATTGCTTCCGGCCAGAGCAAAATTGGCGTGATGCGGAGGTGACGCAGGCCTTTTGAACAGTAGGAACAACAGGAATAAAACTAGACCAGAAAAATGGGAAAGTGCAAATTCCAGCAGAAGTGGCTGGATGACGAACAAGTTAGGACATGGTTGCAGTCCGTTGCTGGTCAAAATAAAGAAGGATTTTGCAGCGTTTGTAAAAAGGTATTTTAAGTTGGATAGCTACAATGGGGATCAACGTCGTAAAATCAGCCACAAATCCACGGTAAAAGGCAGACGAGTCATTCTACGAAACTGGTGCCATTTCCATTTCATTAAGAACAAACGTATTTTTTTTAAACGTACAACTTTTATGTTAATCAAAAAAAAAGAAAAAAAAAAAAGAAAAGATTTTCCCACCTCAGGCACAAAATCCTTAATAATATTATCCTTTTTATTCAGGCAAGAGAGTCTTTCTTGTACCACCCTGTTACAGACAATATGTATGCCATTAGAGTTGTAAAATAGAAATCAATAGAAAGTCTGTAATTTAATCCAAAAAAAAAAATTATCCTTAGTTTTTTAATCTTGAAATATGAATTCGACATTTCAATGGCCTCATTGTTTGTACTGAAAAAAACAAATTCACTTAAAAAATACAAATAAAGTTGCATTTATCTGATTAGTCCACACAACAAGAACATCATTCAACACTGATTTATGTAAAATTGAATTTCCTTTCCATAAAATCTGCACATACAGTGGTCTACATACAAAACAACAGAAGAATTGACTGTATACAGTAAAAAAAAAAAAAATCCAATGTTGGCATCCATTGCTCCATTGAAGAGCTCACCTGTTGCCCTTTTATGCTAAAGCTCTGATTGCTAATTGTAAAATCAGTTAATTGTAAAACTGATGAGTCAGTGTGCATATTTGAATGGCAGTGTGTTCCTTGTGAAAACAAGAGATTTTCTGCATGAAAATTGTGCCAAAAGCAGAGAATTGTGTGTAGTGTTTTGAAAAAAAGTGTGTTTTAGAACTGCAATTTGAGTGTAAAGCAGGAATTGTGCTTGTAGTTTAGCATTGTTTCAGGGGGTTGGCGAATGAGTTACATGTTGTGGTCATTGTGTCTCAAGTACCAGTATTTGTGTGTAAACAATTGAGAAAAACTGTAACATTAATCTTGCACAAAAAAAAAACACATTATATTACACTTAATTTTAGCATTTACTCTCCCATTCAAGTGCCATCGGAAAAGCATGCTGGGAAATAGACATCCCAGCCATAATAATTTCATAAAACTCAAAACAATGAAACAGTTCTCTAGATACAGTATACAGCTCTATATATCAGTTCTGTGAACTTGAAAGAAAAAGAAAGTGCTAAATAAAAGTTAATTTGACTGAACTAATTAGTTTAATTTAAGTTTGTCCTACTCAAACCAATTAATTATTTTGAGCGTTAGGGTTTACAGTGTACCATTACATTCCAAAAAAATGTAGTGTGAGTAGAGTAAAAAGTACTTGTCCAAAAAACTACTTAAGTAAGAGTAAAAAAGTAGCTAATTTAAAAGTACTCATGAGTAGAGAAGCTGCGGATTCTACCCCCTTATAATAAACATTGTGCACTACAATTTATAAATTAAAAAGAATTGCACATACTGTAATTCACATTATATTTTGTTCTTTTTGATTGAAGAATATCTATCATCCATCTTTTTAAAATACATCAGTATCAGTACACTCATTACCATTTAAATCATATTATTTGAAAAAAAAAGCATTTACTGTAAAATGAGACGAAATGCCACTGAGCCCGAGCATGCTATTGTTGCACATAAAATATAAATATTCGTAACTGTGCAAAGAATTCAAAAACCTTTAGAAACTCATATGATAGTTCACAGTTCAGCATCACACACCATGAGATGGGTTAAATAGAAAGCTTAAAAAAATACCTAATCTTCCTCACCTAATGCACTGAAAAAGGCTACGATAGTAGGTGAGTGAGTGAGTGAGTGAGTGAGTGAGTGAGTGAGTGAGTGAGTGAGTGAGTGAGTGAGTGAGTGAAAGAGATAGGGAGTGAGTGAGTGAGTGAGTGAGTGAGTGAGTGAGTGAGTGAGTGAGTGAGTGAGTGAAAGAGATAGTGAGTGAGTGAGTGAGTGAGTGAGTGAGTGAGTGAGTGAGTGAGTGAGTGAGTGAGTGAGTGAGTGAGTGAGTGAGTGAGTGAGTGAGTGAGTGAAAGAGATAGGGAGTGAGTGAGTGACATGGTGAGTGAAAGAGATAGTAAGTGAAAGAGATAGTGAGTGAGTGAGTGAGTGAGTGAGTGAGTGAGTAAAGAGATAGTGAGTGAGTGAGTGAGTGAGTGAGTGAGTGAGTGAGTGAGTAAAGAGATAGTGAGTGAGTGAGTGAGTGAGATAGTGAGCAAGTAAAAGAGATAGTAAGTGAGTGAGTAAGTGAGATAGTGAGTGATGAGTAGGGGTTGCACAACTATTTCTGCTAGTCGATTTCTTATCAAAACAATACTCGAGTTACTCGACTACTCGTGGTTCATGCTACTGTAAATGAAAAGACATGAAATAGCTACAGTAGATCTTATCAATAAACATTTATTAATTCATAGCCTAATGCAACAATTACATAAGTAAACTCTCAAAACATTATAATTATGACATTTCATTTTTAAATTTTCATGTAACAGTCTAAAGCCAAATAAATAGCCGGTCTTGCCTTTCATTTCAGACGTCTGCTTCTAGGGGCCGTTCACATATCGCGTCTTTTTCGCACTCAAGTTCGTTATTTCAAATGTAGGCGCGCGGCGAGTGCGCTCATAATGGAAGCAACGTGGTGCGCTAGTTTTTCCAGGCGTGCCGATGCCATGGCGAGATGAAAACATCTCAACTTTTCAGAATCCCTCAAGCGCATCGCAGGTCATGTGACAAAAAACAATTTTCCGTAACATCATCGAAAGCTCGGCCAAACAGCTGATCGTAGCTGTACAGGGCGGGTTTTTCCTTCTCATCTCCAGAAATATATCTAGTAGTAAAGCAAGGGCTAGAAATCAATTAATCCTTTGCTGATACTTCTTTGTCGTCATCATGGAGAGCGCAGTTCATGGTTGGTTGCATAGCAACAACAGACGCCATGGGAGCGCAAGCGCTTGTAGGAGACAGTGGCACGGCCGCGCTTTCCACACGTTTTTAGAAGCAATATGTGAACGGCCTCTTGCAGAGTTGGCCAATTACAATATTTTTGTCATCCTTGATGAAATACTTCCACACATCTGACGTGTGGTGTCTGTTGGTGACGTTCACCATTTTTAATTAATTTATGGTTAATGGACGCTTGAGTAGTCGATTGTTTCCGACAGCGTCGACTAGTGGTTGAAGTAGTCGATCTATCGACTACTCGACTAGTCTATGCAAGCCTAGTGATGAGTGACTGAAAGAGATAGAGTAATAAGTGTGTGAGTGATATAGTGAGTGAGTGAAGGAACAAAACAGGGTTAAGTTAACAGTAAAAAAAATATATATATATTAGAATTTTTATATTAGAATATATTATATAGAATCCTTGAGTTCACACAAATCCTTACATTCAAATCCGTCAGAATTTACCGGGAAGCAGAACCGTCACATCCCTTACCACCATGTCAGAATAAAACATGTGACGGGGTGGTAAATTTCATCCCAAAATGGCCACAGATCTCCCATGTGGTCAAGTTCTTCACCTAACATAAATGCATTCAATCTGAAATACAATTTTCTTTGCATTAATAATGTAATAAAAAATTAATACAAATCCGTTTTCCCTCTCTATTTTGCATGACAGGGTGGTTGGTTTGAGCTTGACGGAACATGCCTAACATGAAAAAGCCACAAATAAAGAATTAAACATTAACGCAATTTTATAAATAAAATATTTAATGCAAAACGCAGCATCCGTTAATTTTTGTCATCCTTTGGGTAGCGTTATATTATATGATCCCACTCTTATTCATGCAAATGCTTTTAAACGCGCTGCCTGTGGATGTCCTGTCTATTTGACACACACACACAGAGAGAGAGAGAGTTTTTATCCACACATCAATAGCTGTATTAGTATGATACTGGCCATTATGTTGTCTGTAAATTTATTTGTACATTAACTGTGAAATTATTACATTATAAAATATATAAACTAATATAAACCTATAAAAATGTAAGTGTTTTTAATTGTGATTAATCACAAAAAAAGTGTAATTAATCAAGTTATTTTTTTAATCGATTGACAGCACTAATATATATAATAATATATATATATATATATATATATATATATATATATATATATATATATATATATATATATATATATATATATATATATATATATATATATAATAACCGTGGTTAGTCATGGGTCGTGTATGGCATTAAAAATGTAAAAAATGATTAGGTTTTTTTGTAAAAGAACAGACACATTGAATTTCACAACATACAGTATTTCCTACATTTTGTTAATTAATGAGTAAATTTATGCTGTGCAGTTGTGCCAACCAACCCCAGCACCAAGATGGTTGGCACATGTTTTTGGGTTGTTTGGCACAACTTTAAAAGACTAGAGTTTTAAGAGGGAAGATGACAAAATGTTTATTTTAAGCCACATTTACATGGCTTCTCAACACACATTTGAGTGTTAATAACCGACAGTACTGAACATGCTTAGAAGAAGAGCATTTCTGTTTTTTTTCTTATAGTAATGCATAAAATAAAGCTGAATACTGCTGTTTTTGCTGATATCCTAACATCTCATGGCATGTACCTCATATATTGCCTTCCCCAGGTCAATAAAATGTGTTTTTACTTTGCTTTTCTCATTTCTTTGAGCACCAAAAAATATAGAGTGTTGCACACAGACTGTCTATGTCCCACAGGTCTTAACATTTTGTGGGTTACAGTGGATCTAACAATATACTAGAAAATAACTTCCTTAGATGGTCATCCCGTTATTTTTGTTGATTTCAAAATAAGCCACATGCTTGAAAAACCAAGACATCAGCACATTTCACATTTCAGTATTCATGCAGTATCTTTCAGCACTGTGTTATATGTATTGCCATACCATTGGCATCCTGCCTGTGGTTATTGCTTTATATATTCTCTTTGAGATGAAAGCACAACCAAGTTACAGAAGTTTGTACTGCTTAAACTGTAGTAACTTTGTTTTTTATGAACTTCCTTGTCATCACACTCTCATAAGGAAACGTCATCCTGCTACTAAGGTTTATCCTGTGCCACCAAAACGTCAGTCTGTCTCAGATATAAACCTGTATGATTATTTGTTTTCTAAAAGCTGCAAAAAATGACAAAAAGCAACATAAATGTAGTCCAGATAACTTGAATGCTTTATTCGAAGTGTTCTCACGGTAGCTTCAATTGAACATTCAAAGCAACTGCCTTTCAATTTCATTTATTTAGGTTTGATGCCAGTGATGTCTAATACCATTGGATCTTTTGTCTTAGGATATGAATTTTTTTATTTTTCACCCAAAAATTAAGCTGTACTTGCTTGATACACTCAAACCTCATTGCACAATGTGTGTGAACAAATTTATATAAAGAATGAATTTGCAAGAATTCAATTCATATAAATTACTTTTACAATGGCTTTATGTTTTGGAGCGTCAAAGTTTTGGTTGCTTGTACTTCTCTCAGGTTTCATTAAAATATCTTCATTTGTGTTCCGAAGATCAACGAAAGTCTTATGGATTTCAGAGATGACATGAGGATGATGTTAGATGTTCCCCATTTCTTGTCAGGGCGTTTGATGTTTGTCTGTTTCTAGTTCCATGTTTGTAGTTCGTTGTAGTTATCTCTGTTGATTAGTCTTGATTGTTCCCATGTGCGTCTTGTTTGCTTGTTACTCTGGCTGTGTCGCATACTTTCTTGAGTAGGTGCTTATTTTTAATAAGTAATTAGCCTACTTCACGACTGCTAAAAAAGTATGTTCTTTATACATAGTATGAATGTGTGTAATTTAATCATATTACCAATTATCAATCATATCAATTATCATCAGCGTCAGTTAAGTTGCTTCACTGCCATTCATAAATTCTCTCCTGTGGCCTCATGGGATAGTGAAGTGTCCATCGTATGCGCACTTCAGAATCACACCGGAAGAAGTAGGTCATCCAAGTACTTTGCCTACTTTTTTACGAGTACTGTGAATTCGGACATGCTTCTTTTGTCACATATACTGTTTTTTGCCTACTATAGAGTGGGGAAGTATGCGATTTCGGATGCAGCCCCCTGTGTATTTATACCCCAGTGTTTCCCATGTTCATTGTCGCATGTTTTGCTCCCTTGGATGTCGTGTGTAGTTATTTTCAGTCTCATCTCCATGTTTTCTGGTGTTTCTTGGTTGTTACCTTCATTTAAATCATTAAAGGGGTGGTATAATGCCCTTTTCACAAGATGTAAAATAAGTCTCTGATGTCCCCAGAGTGTGTATATGAAGTTTTAGCTCAAAATAACCCACAGATATTTTTTTATATAGCATGTTAAAATTGTCACTTTTTGAGGGTGAGCAAAAACGCACAGTTTTGTGTCTGTCCCTTTAAATGCAAATGAGATGCTGCTCCCGGCAGAGAGGGCGGAGCTTCAAGAGCTTGTGTCCTTTTACCTCACACAGATATGCACTGAAAACCTTTTATGTTCAAACCGGATTCAGACAATGATGGAGAGACTCAAGAAGAAGTGACAACATGTAGAAGCAACAGGACATTTCTGAATGGTTAGTTGATGAATTTATGTAGCTTATGTGTCTATCTTCGTCATTGATTAGCATATTCTGTCATGATAATCTATAAATTGCGTTCACGGGGACGGGGTTGTAACATATGTAAATGTTAGGGTTAGTGATGTCACTAACCCGGGAGGAATGTCGTGAAGTCCCTATCAGCCGTTTGTTGTAGTCCTTAAAAAGCCAAGAAAATATCTCCCTTTGCTTTGAACTTTGAGCATTGTAACTTTGCAGATGTTGTTTATGCTCAAACAGCAACATTACACACTAACTAAAGTTAGAAAAGTGAAATCATAATCAACCACCCCTTTAAAGTAAGCCTGCGTTTAGATCCGTCTCTCCTGGATTTCTTAGTCTGCCTGCACATTACAACTGCACAGTTATATATATATATATATATATATATATATATTGTTTTTTTTAATCCTTTTTTGGTTTAGTTTAGTGGCATTATATTGAGAAGGGGTGTTATAATGTAAATAAATTGTCAAAACAAGCAAGCACAAATTAGCTTAGATGGTTAAGCAGTGTCACACAACCAAAATGTGTTATGTCGCTGTGGTAGTAGGTAATGAACTGAACTAATGATTGCATAACACTGAATATCTCATTCGAATAGAGTCATTCATAACAGTATCACGATCCATAGCCATAGGTCTCTGCAACTCATATCTCGTATCCTATTTAAACTCACACTGTTAGGCTGATAATCAAATTGCTTTTCGAAACCAGTGTATGATGGCTCCTTGACACCCCGTTTCTGCTCCGTGTCAGAACTTCTCTGGGCATCCGTCTAAATGAGTATGTTCTGGCAAAGATTCTCTGCTTGTGCCAGGGAGAAATGTCAAGGTTAAATAATCCCTTATGAAAAAAGCATTTATTATGGGGGGGGGGGGGGGGGGGCTGGGGGGGGGCACGGCATGGCAGCGTAGTGTAACGACACTGACAGTCTATCCGGCCAGATGCTCTGAATTAGCGATTCCTGATTGTTTCTCTCATGCTAAAACACCTATGAGCATATACCCAGAAAGGCCTAGTTGACTAGTTTTCTGACACAAGTGTCTACAAGCAGGCCCTGGTTAATGTTTTACACGACTTAATGAAATAAACGAACAGGCCCCTGTTTGTTTCTCATACTATCACGTGCTGCGACCACAATTCCCTTACTGTGTCTAACGTTTGTCCTTTGTGTACTGAAGGCAAAATTACAAGACTTACCCCATTCAGTTGTTTTGGACAACTAGGACTATCTTGCTTCTCTCAGCAAAATTATATGACGCCTCAGGCTGTCAAGTTAGTCTGCCCACAGAACTACCTTTGTTTTTGCCGAGTAACACATTTTCAAATAGCCCCCAACCCCTCACGTGGTATGCACCACGAGATGCAACCGATGCTGACCTCACAGATACACGCAGACACGCACACTACCATATATGGACTTCCACTAGTAAAATCTCATTTTACCAACTATTACAACTGTGTAAAGAGTGTTCTGGGTGATTTGCATGTTCCCCAGAATGATATTAGAGTAGTTGTGTTTTTGAATTACAGCAATGTAATCTTAAACTGCCTTTGTGTCCACAAATAATGTATCTCTATGTTGCTATCCTTGTCAATAGTCGTTCTTAGTGTTATTTTGATCCCCTGGGCATGAAGAAGAAGATTTTTGATAAGAGACTGTGATAAACGTTATGGTTCCATGCGTTTTAATTCCCCGAGCATAATATCACATTTTGCCCCTCGTGATTCCACACGAGGGTCGGGCGGCATTAACACACCAGGACAATCTTCCTGCTCTAAACTGATTCGTCATCCAGAGAAAGGGGACGGTACACGGGACACTGATAAAAGCCAAAACCTTCAGTTTCTTTACTCTCTTCTCCCTCCTCCAAAACTCTGGAAACCCAAGTCCGGACCGGCTTCGGCCTGCTTCTCTTTTCTTTTCTTTTGTTTCTTTTATGTTTTTCTATAGTCTAGTTTCGTTTTCCTATTCGCCTCTGTTCATTCACGAGCTGAATGACCTTAGCCTGAATCATTCCCGGCAACTTCACCTTAAAGAAAGACTCTTTGAAGTTCCCGCGCTCGCATGCGCGCCGGAAGACACAGCACGCGCACGCCTCCCCTCAGACGACTCGCGCTGCTTTTAAAGATACGCAGAACCCTGCCTTCCTACCTCATACAGAGAGAACCATGTGCCATGCAAGTATCGATTATTGAATTGAACTTACAATGTGATTTCTTTGTTGTGTCTTAAGGGTTACTGTCTGTGATTTTTGCCATAGCCTACTGCGATCTCTGATCGCAGAGATTTTTGCTTTCACTTCCGATCTCATCTCCCATCCTTCTCTCTCGTCCGCTCTCTCATCCTTTTATGTCATTCTATCTTTTCTAACTCTGATCATTTTATTTTCTCTCACTGTTATTCGTTATCTTGTATTGTTTAACTGTATTTTATGTATATAATAATCGTGTGTATTGTGTAGTTTGATATATTCCTTAGTTCGATGTATTATTAAATTCCATATGCCCTTGACTGACTCTGATTTAAATGCCCATATTACTTAGTCCCTGAAATGTTCGATCTTAGCTATATGCTTTATCTTGGTACGATTTAAGTAACCTAATTTTACAAACACAGGAAGGTGTCTTTTCAAGGCCTGGAAAAGATACTCTTTCTCGTGGTTGTAAGGATAATTTTCCTTGAGAGTTAAGTTAATCTTACGTTCAATGTTTGCTGGACAAACAGATTGTTTGATAACTAAATTAATTCCATTAAAGTTATCCCATAACTTCGAGCTGAAATAAGAACAATTGATGTATTAATGACGAACCATAACCCGTTATGGTAATCATTCATATATCAATCTAGTTCAGCTGCGATAAATTAATGTAACTGTATATGCAAAATATTAATCATATTCATGATTAATTATTAAAATTCCCTATAGATCATTTGAGCTAATATTAATATTAATGTACAACCCATTGTTCTTACAGTTATGGTGGAACGAATGCGGGGCATTTCAAACTTTGTTTATGGGCAAATTCAGTTTCAGTTAAATGTGTATTATGGCTATTGATAATTGTAACATTACACGCGCGTTTTTGTGAATTGTGAGAATGAGTCGTGCTCAAACTCACCAGCTGACAACAAAGTCAGTAGGCCTAACGTCACATTGCTAAAATATGCCTAAACAATTTTAGCACTGTTAAATGCTACGTACACTGCAGTAGCCTATTTAATATTACAAATGTCAGTAAGAGATGAAGAAATATCTCTGCAGTTGATACATTTCTAATATTTGTTTTAAATCGCTGTGAACGAATAATTCTCACGTGCGTATTACCGGTATTAATAAATATGTTTTGAAGCGAGCTTCCTTCTAAACATACCTTGCATGCAAATGTCGTTATTGAATTTGTGGTGAACCACAGTGATATTCAAAAATTAACGATAAAACTCCTGGTCGAAAAAATGGATTAGCTACCCAATTTTTAAACCAACACACTTAAATCATAAAGTGCTATTTTGATAAAGTGCGTATGGGAGTGCAACAGACGTACAATTCCTGTTCTCCACATTTGAGTATTTGCGGCGAAGAAACCCCGCCATACTCTCTTGTGCAGTATTAATAGCACCAAAAGGTCCGCCGAGACCTCTGTCTAATTTGTGATTGTTGCAGAAAATCAGCGCGTTACGCGATCTGAAAGCTCTTAGCTTTGAATCACATGGAAATTGGGTGTAATTCCATTAACTAAACGCCAGAGGGCGTTCGTTAAGTGTTTAGAAGTTTCAAATTACCCCCGCCTTCTGATTTCCGCCTGCATGAGCGCAACAACGCCATCTCGTGGCCAGTTATCAGATAACGCTCTCTTCACGGCTGAACTCATTTCCCTGTGAATTAATGTTTAAACTCTAAATAACTATTCGCATTTACAGCTTTGCTCGTGCGAATATTATTTTGTGTTAGAAAATTTTCCTGCTGTTAACTGATACATTTACTCTGAGTTTGGTTCAAACAAGATTTGAATTAAAACCTAGATTAAATCTCAGCCATTCCCTTAGAGGAAACAACGGCACCTAGTGGCCGTCACCCGCGAGGTCGGTTCACTCAGCTCTCTTTTCGAATTGTTTACTTCCACTTTTCTCTTTTGATTATCTTAATAATTATTGATGAAACTTCACTGTTACCATTAATTATTATGGGATATTATTCTGAGTTTTCCTTTTACATGCTCTTTACATGCTCATTAAAATTTGATTTAAACTAGTTTGAACTTTAAATTTAAATTGAGTTGTGTATTCAGCCACTGACATCCACTTGAAGGAAACAGCACCATCGTGTGGCCTTGTGGATACTAAGTCGGCATCACTATTTTCCTCCTTTCACTCTTTTATATTGTCTTTCTCTCCTGATTATTTTTATAAGTAGGACTGATACTTTAGGGTATCTGGATTAGTATAAGATATCATTCTGATCTTTACATTTCCTTACATGCTTATTTTAAATTTTAATTTAAACAAGTTTTGAATTTTTAATTTGAATTAAGTTTTCGGTTTGCCAGGTTGAGCACAGAGAGGGAGCACGCCCCCTTGTGGTGAAAACACACTACTGCGGCCTGCTTCTTCTCCTGGGTTCATCCTGTCATTTCATTTTGATTTTGATTTTCAAATTTTATTTTTATTCTATTATTTTATTCTACTTTTTCCTATCTCTCTTTTGGGTTAGGTTATTTTGATAATTACCATCATTATCATAATTTCCTTTTCATTTTATTATTATTTAGTAAAACCTTTGACTCCTATTGCCACATAAACAATCCATTTGGTTTAAACAAACTAGCCTTAATTCACTTTAAGTTTCACTTGTTTATCCTCTGTGTATTTATAGGTGGCATTCACTTGAGCACTGTGGGGAGTTGCAGTCATCTCGGGTTGGTTTCCGCGAGCGAGGTTGCCCAACTGGCGTTACTGACACTTGCCGTTACGTGAATTTCAGACACTTCCAAATCCCGTACCATCGTTGCGGCACGCAACTGCGACATTAGCAATTTGCCACTCCAAAGGTCAACCGCGCCAGCCGACACACACAAAGCAATTTTGGGACAATAAACCCGAACTGGGGCCTAAAAGTGGGCCACTCTTCAGGAGAGTTCCGGGCTAAAACCCAATTTTGCCGTGTTGTCTGGCCGGGGAAACCTTGGTGTTGCCAGGTTGTGCTGTAAAGTCGCAAGTTGTCTGAGAGGGCGCAGCGAGGTACAGGGAGATAACGAAGCTGCCTGAGGACACTGCGGTCAGGTGTTGGGAACCGTCGGAGGGGTTGACTGAGCCACGGGTCCCACCAGAGCGGCTTCAATTCACCACAGGTAAACTAAATTTAGTAAAACCCCTTTCCTGTCTAAGCCACAAAAGATTAGATATTCCCTTGGGTACATTCTAGATGTTTGGCCCATCTCTTCTCTAAGCCATACCATCTTCCTAGGTTTCCTACCCCGATAGCCCCACTCACCTGTTGGCCTATCTCAAACCCTAGCAGTGGTAATAGCTTAGGTCTCTTTATCCTCTTGAACACGTACTGTGTTACTATTCTGTTTATTTAATTTCAGACCTAGTCATCACTAGTGTTTTGTTTTACCTCAGTCTTTTCTATCCTTTGTTCTGTTGTGATTTGGTTCTTTCATTTCACCTAGAGACAGTAACCTGTGAGAGCCACCAAGGAAGCTAAATAGTAGAGTGATAACCAGCAGCCAGTGTCACCACGTGACCCGCTAGGCTACTGCCTGTCAAATTTCCATTGCAGGTCCTTTGTCGACCCAAGTTAATTGGAACTGTCTAACTGTGCATCAGTTAGCCCCAAAATTCTCATAAACGGCATAGCCCGTATGAGTATAGCTCGTTAACCTTAGAACGAACTTGCATTGGTCTCTTTTTGTGTGTGCTGTGCTTCTCTCACCCACAGTGAGCCAGGATGTCCCGTTCATCCAGTCCAGCAGTCCACGGGGGCAGCCTCTCGACATGGTTGAAAGCAATGACTACCCCCTTCCTGCCCAAGGACGCCAGTGACCTGCAGCATCTGAGCCAAACGCAACTGGACACCGAGCTAGACGAGCTGATAACACACGATCCTACCCAAAGCTACAACTACAAAGACTGGGCCAGGATCGTCAGCAGCGTCACCCACAACGTCGTCGCCCAGGCGAGGCTCAGCGAACGGCGCAACATTGACCTGGAGCAGCAAGCAGCAGCGCTACAGCTTCAAGTGGAGGAGGCCTGGAAAGACCAGGCCCGAACCCAGAGTCGTCTAGATCAGCTCCTCCTCGAGACCCAGAACCAGCGCGAGAAAGAGGACGCCACGGATCCAGCGCTACAGAAAGAAGTAGAAAGACTTCGAAATGCCCTGCAAGATCTGCGCCTTGACACAGACCAAAGAGAACAGTTGGAGAGAGAATCCAGAAAAGAACTCGACGAAAAACTCCAACAAAGTGACGCTCTCCTAGAGAGAGCCGAGACTGAACTAAAGGAAACAAACGCTAAAGCCAGGGCCTGCGAAAAACACTTGCAAGCGGCCCGAGCGAAAATCAGCGAGCTTACTCTGCAGAGAGACGAGCTCCAAGATGAACTTGACACTGTTCATGCAGAACTGAGACATTCTTACAGACTACAGAGTGACTGGAACAGAGAAACACACATCACAGAGTTTCTCCCGGCCAGCCACCCCAACCCTTTCAGCCAAGAACCCAGAGCTGAAAAGGGAGATGTAAGCCCACGGCTCAAGACATCACCAGCCAGCTTTCAAGAACACCTGTCAGCAGCAAAAGGGGGAGGACCCTTTCAGACAACCCATGCCACTAACCACGGCACGACCCCCAGAGAACTTGACAAGCTAGCCCGAAACATTCCTATGTTCGATCCAGATTCTGCAGAAGGTTGTGACATTCATGCTTATTTAAAAGATATTGACTTTCACTTGCAAACTGTCGCCAATTTGACAGCTTGGGACAATTTGTATCTGTTAAGAATAACGGCTAGCAGTGATGTTCGTAGCTTCCTAGACCGTCAAACTGAGGCTGTCAAAACGGACATCCAACAATTACGGCAAGCTTTGATCCGCGAATTCTCTGATCCAGACTCCGATCAAGGTTTCATCGTTGCTGTAGACCTCAAGCAAGGTCGGCGTGAACACCCCCAGATCTACTACAACCGACTCCGACAAGCCTTCTTTGGAGCATGGAATGAGCCCGGGATGGAACAGGATGTTACCTTTAAAACTCTTTTCCTGCGGAATCTCCATCCAACCTTATCCCATCATATTGGGGTTCTGGCCGATGCACGGACCATGTCTACCCAACAGCTGCGTGACTTAGCCCATAAAGCTTACACCAAGCAAAAGACTATTTCTGAAAAGACTGTGAAAAACCCCACAATCTATTCTGTTTCTGAGCACTGTTCAGAACTGACTTTAGAGGGTGCCCCACAACACCACAGTCACAGACATTTTTACAGAGAGTCACGACCGTTCCAAACCAGCAGAGGGCAACACAATCGCGGTGGTGCTCGTCCAAAGCACCAGAGCGAGCGCTCTGAAAGATTCCGGGAAGCCGGCCGGCGACCCAAGAAGAGCCGACCTCCACCGTCCAGGACAACAAGCCCCGACAGAGAGTGGAACCACTCTCGACACGACACTGGTAAGCTCAAGCCTGAGCTCACATCACATAACCACAGTGCAGCCACGTCTGAAACAGCAGAGATCCTAAGGGTGCTGAAAGAGCTTCTTCACCAGAAACGTTGCAAGAAAGACAAGAAGGACGAGCCAGACATCTTATGCCTAAGCATAAGAACTGAAACCAAACCATCTGACCGCCAGCTGACTGAGCCAAGCACCCCGAACACTGCTCGTCATCCAAAGATCACAGAGCTAACTGTCACATCACAAGGTGACAGCATCACCAAAGCTCCACAGCTGACAGCGGCACACCCTGAACGAGATGGCACACTTCCTCACACCAGGTACCAAAATACCAAGGTACCAGGAAACGCTGTTCTGTCTAACTGTCTCCGCAGCAAGCTACACGGGACCGGTCCTAACCACCCGATGACCGTTACACCTGTCCCGATGCCAATGTTCCTGGGCAACCTCATTGAAAAGGGCACAGGCCGAAAACTCTACCTGAACATCACGTTGGAAAAAGAAGTGAGCATGGAAGCCTTGATCGACACAGGATCAGACATTACGATAATTTCAGTTCAACTGTTCCAAAGACTCCAATTTGAAGCTAAGAGACAAGACCGAACTCTTACACCTCAAACTTGTGAACTGAACGTACAGTCATACAGTCAACATGACATCCGGCTCGAACAGGTAGCTCACATTCACCTGACAATTGGTCCTTTGAGTCTACTCCATCCAGTGTTCATCTCAAAAATGGACACCTTTCCATTCCTCATCGGCAGAGACCTTCTAGATCGTTTTGAACCGTTACTGGACTTGAAACAGCTCAAGATCTGGGCTCAAGTACGAGAACTTTGCCCCCTCCAGTCACAGCCAGACGGTCAGGTCACAAAGGTCACGGGAACTTCCGCAGAGCCCGACTTTCAGGTCACAGAGTTCATGGGAACTCCCACAGCCAGCCAGGAAGACACAGACTCAGCACCAACTGAAGGTTTGAATCCGCTACCCTGCACCTTACAGCCCACCAAAGACTTTGACACTTGCTGCCTCAATGTCATGACTGACCTGCAGCGACATGACCTCACTCAAGCCATTGCCAAGCCTGGTGCATTAAACAACAAGCTGTGGTCACTTTCAACCCACCCACCCACCCTAGAGGTTGAAGGGCTTACACACAGCATAAAAACTTTACAAGCTCAACTGCCTACCTCAGAGCCGCTTACGCTGGCTCCGCTAGTGGAAAAGACAACCATAATGGACATGCGGACTTCTGTCACCTACATACAGACTCTCCTTATCCACCCTCACACGCCGTCTGACCCCACTGACAACCAGTGCCTCAGACCACTGCATAACACAACACACATGCTGCGCGTACAGAACAACATTATGAGTTGTGCACCGATTGACATCACAATGCCAAGGCTTATAATGCCACGGCGCACAAAGGGGGATAAACTGCTAATGTTCGTCTCTAACGCATCATGTGCTGCACACCGCGGCACCAGAGACACTGATGAGACACTGAAGCAAGCGACATGCCAGCAGCAAGATGTGGCAAAACATGGGCCAAGGCGAACTAAACCCAGTCGCTGCCCACGAAGTAAAAAGACTGCCCTGTCCAATCAAAGACAACCCTTGCTGGCTTCTTCCTCCCCTTTCTCTCTCTCTCTCCCTGTTGTCTGTACCAGGTTGCTGCCGTGGTTCGCCATGCTGTACTGTCAGCCAACCAGAGGACAGCTGCCACTGAGAGAACAACTGAGACTCCAGATCACCGACGACAGGACCTACCCCCAGCAAGTGCATGTTCGACTCATCCAGCCCCGCCCGGTCTACAGAGCACACTACCCCAGCTCCGTAGCCCAATACATCTGGACAAGTGTCCGACGGACAGAGGACTCCCTCTCTCACGCCGAGGCCAAGGTCGAACACATGTTCAACCAACTTGAGAAAGTGACTGTTGCACAATCGGGACTCCTAAGCACCAACCACCACTCCAGCCGGTTTCTGGGAGCGTTGCTCGAAGCCGTAGCTGCCGCCAGAACTCTGTTTAACATTGGTATGTCCAGTGTAAATGCAGCGAACCAGACCGCAAACTCCATGAAGCCGTGGTTTACTGTCTTACAGAGTGACTTTGTCCAGACTCAGCTGGTTACAGCGCCAACGACAGACATGCTGTGGGAGGTTAGCTCCTCCAATGACAGCATAGCCACAGGTGTAATCCCACCGTACCTGATACTAAGCCTGATGCTAACTGTGCTGGCTTCCGCCATCAACACGCCAGCTGACCTTCTACAAAAACACCTGGCCTACTCTCTGGGTAGCGCCATCTCACTCTGCGTCGATCCCGAGCAGAGAGAAGTGTGCTTTCTCCTAAATCTGCCTATCATCGAGTCAAGCCAAGTCTACAGACTTACAGACATTTGCAAGGTCAGGTTTTGGCAACGCAACACCCACATCAAGATACGCACTCCAGACGTGGTGGCCTACCACGACAGCGACACACAACGGTACCCAGCTCCAAACCTGCACCTGTGTACTATGACCAAAGACATTCATTATCTCTGCCCTGCCGAAGCTAAGCCTCACACACAAGTGACAGAGACGCAAGCAGAGATTGTAGGTGAAAGTTGGCTTGCTAACACACCTGTGCACACAGCCACTGTCACGCACGACCAGCATGACACAAACAGCCGTGTCAACATGCTCAACCAGAATACGGGACTTCAAGTATCGAAAGGTGTCACCCTACACCTTGATGGCTTGGCATGGTACCATCTTCCGAGCGAAGAGTACCAGACAGCATTGGAACTCCCATCCTCCGAGAACTACAACCTCACCTTAGATCCAGAACTAGAACCCCGTAGTGAGAAAAGGGGGTCCCAACTCAATGACATTGCTCCTGCCAACAAAGCCCTCCGAGCACCGGCTCGACGGCCCGTTCTGAACACTTCATCTGCGGTTCGAGGCTGGAACGCTGCCGACATTGTGCAGTGCACCTCTGCAGGTAATCAGCCACACCCTAACACTAGGTTGGCCTCCATCCTGTACAGAAGACTCAACAAGATGCGATACAGCCAAGCTCACGAAAGCTGTGTCCGAAGGTCTCAGATGGAATCCCCGGAAAGGGGGTGTCAAGTCAGAGACCACGCCAAACCTCAGCGAGCTGAAGCCTCAGCTCCAAGAACCACCTGCCTTCCCCCATCATGATCCACCTGCTACACAACCATCATGATCCACCTGCTACACGACCATCAGGATTCACCTGTCATCAGCCCATCGTGATGATTGTCGTCCGATGATGTCCACACAGGGACTTCATCCGACGAAAAGGGGGAGATGTAACGACACTGACAGTCTATCCGGCCAGATGCTCTGAATTAGCGATTCCTGATTGTTTCTCTCATGCTAAAACACCTATGAGCATATACCCAGAAAGGCCTAGTTGACTAGTTTTCTGACACAAGTGTCTACAAGCAGGCCCTGGTTAATGTTTTACACGACTTAATGAAATAAACGAACAGGCCCCTGTTTGTTTCTCATACTATCACGTGCTGCGACCACAATTCCCTTACTGTGTCTAACGTTTGTCCTTTGTGTACTGAAGGCAAAATTACAAGACTTACCCCATTCAGTTGTTTTGGACAACTAGGACTATCTTGCTTCTCTCAGCAAAATTATATGACGCCTCAGGCTGTCAAGTTAGTCTGCCCACAGAACTACCTTTGTTTTTGCCGAGTAACACATTTTCAAATAGCCCCCAACCCCTCACGTGGTATGCACCACGAGATGCAACCGATGCTGACCTCACAGATACACGCAGACACGCACACTACCATATATGGACTTCCACTAGTAAAATCTCATTTTACCAACTATTACAACTGTGTAAAGAGTGTTCTGGGTGATTTGCATGTTCCCCAGAATGATATTAGAGTAGTTGTGTTTTTGAATTACAGCAATGTAATCTTAAACTGCCTTTGTGTCCACAAATAATGTATCTCTATGTTGCTATCCTTGTCAATAGTCGTTCTTAGTGTTATTTTGATCCCCTGGGCATGAAGAAGAAGATTTTTGATAAGAGACTGTGATAAACGTTATGGTTCCATGCGTTTTAATTCCCCGAGCATAATATCACATTTTGCCCCTCGTGATTCCACACGAGGGTCGGGCGGCATTAACACACCAGGACAATCTTCCTGCTCTAAACTGATTCGTCATCCAGAGAAAGGGGACGGTACACGGGACACTGATAAAAGCCAAAACCTTCAGTTTCTTTACTCTCTTCTCCCTCCTCCAAAACTCTGGAAACCCAAGTCCGGACCGGCTTCGGCCTGCTTCTCTTTTCTTTTCTTTTGTTTCTTTTATGTTTTTCTATAGTCTAGTTTCGTTTTCCTATTCGCCTCTGTTCATTCACGAGCTGAATGACCTTAGCCTGAATCATTCCCGGCAACTTCACCTTAAAGAAAGACTCTTTGAAGTTCCCGCGCTCGCACGCGCGCCGGAAGACACAGCACGCGCACGCCTCCCCTCAGACGACTCGCGCTGCTTTTAAAGATACGCAGAACCCTGCCTTCCTACCTCATACAGAGAGAACCATGTGCCATGCAAGTATCGATTATTGAATTGAACTTACAATGTGATTTCTTTGTTGTGTCTTAAGGGTTACTGTCTGTGATTTTTGCCATAGCCTACTGCGATCTCTGATCGCAGAGATTTTTGCTTTCACTTCCGATCTCATCTCCCATCCTTCTCTCTCGTCCGCTCTCTCATCCTTTTATGTCATTCTATCTTTTCTAACTCTGATCATTTTATTTTCTCTCACTGTTATTCGTTATCTTGTATTGTTTAACTGTATTTTATGTATATAATAATCGTGTGTATTGTGTAGTTTGATATATTCCTTAGTTCGATGTATTATTAAATTCCATATGCCCTTGACTGACTCTGATTTAAATGCCCATATTACTTAGTCCCTGAAATGTTCGATCTTAGCTATATGCTTTATCTTGGTACGATTTAAGTAACCTAATTTTACAAACACAGGAAGGTGTCTTTTCAAGGCCTGGAAAAGATACTCTTTCTCGTGGTTGTAAGGATAATTTTCCTTGAGAGTTAAGTTAATCTTACGTTCAATGTTTGCTGGACAAACAGATTGTTTGATAACTAAATTAATTCCATTAAAGTTATCCCATAACTTCGAGCTGAAATAAGAACAATTGATGTATTAATGACGAACCATAACCCGTTATGGTAATCATTCATATATCAATCTAGTTCAGCTGCGATAAATTAATGTAACTGTATATGCAAAATATTAATCATATTCATGATTAATTATTAAAATTCCCTATAGATCATTTGAGCTAATATTAATATTAATGTACAACCCATTGTTCTTACAGTAGTTTGGGATCGGCTCCTCGATATGTAAGCGTATGAACAGGATCACCGGTCCCTTCACGGCTCACAGCCCCATGAAAAATGTCAACGACTCCCCTCAGACTAGAGTCATTGCCATTATTGACTCTTTCAATGCTTTTTAAATCCTGATGTGCCGCAAAAACGTCAGGAAAGAATGGCACACATATTCTAATATACCTCATAAACAGCACCGTACTGCTTTTTATTATTGCTCAGCCTCCAGACAAAGACAGGTGCTTGTTTTGGGGGGATTTTGTGAAGCTGTGTTTTAAACATGACTCTTGAGCACCTTGAGGACTTCATTCAAGGCAGACACAAAACAGTTTGATGCTGTTATACAAAGGGGCTGATTATGTGAAGTTGTGTAGATGACTAAAAGCCTCTTCGTTTATTCCTCAAACACCTTCATTAAAATTCCACACCTGCTCTGTGATGCTCACGGCAAAGACTGAGGGAGAGCAGCGGACCCCTAGAGGAGTCATTTTTATTCTGGAGCATGAGTGCCTCAGCCAAGGTGTCACCTAATCAGGAAAAAACAGCGAAAACAACTGGCTGAGAATCCACACACTTCCGTGGACTAAGCATTCCAATTAATCCCGTAATGTTCAGCGTAACCCATTCCCAATCGCCTGCTGATTAACACCAAACGTGTTTAGGACTCTATTCTATCAGGAAATGTATATTTTAAAACTCCATCCTTCTGATATTTGAGTCCACCAAGTCTTTAATCTGCCCTGATGTGGTATCTCGATATGGTACGTCAACAGTCCCTCCGTTGCAGTCACTCATTTTGATCCAGGTCATATTATGACACAATTTCTATCTCGTCTCTCTTTAAAGCTGCTCTTTCTTCTTTTTCATTATTCTTTTTGATCTCCTTCTACTTTTGAAATTGTGCCGGACTCTTGAAGATATAAGCTCCGTCACTCCGTCACACATTTCTGTAGACACAACTTCTGAGGATTCTTTCACTGGCAGTTATTTAACTTTAGAGATGTAGTCAAACGTGTCTGTGTATTTTGCTCAATGCCTCAAGCACATGATGTTATGGGACAGCTGTAATCTACACAAATGTAACCTCCACCATGATGGGTGTTGGCATTAGAAGAGATTTGTGTGTTTTGAAACTGATCAGGTTCTGAATAACTTCGCCTGGCAATATTTGATTATTTATGCCAATAGCAGAATGAGTTTTAATTTGCCTGCTGACTTTTTTGAAACCTGACCTGAATGAATGTCTGTCTTTTCCACAATAGAGAGACAGGCTTTGTCCTACTAGTTCTGAGCCTCTGGCAATGCCCCTGGTACTGCCACTGCAAGTGTTTAAACACTTCAAGCACTGACAAATATTGGTGATGAAGTGTTTATGCAGTGAATCTAATGTGGTCTATCAAACACACAGGTTTGTTTATCCATCACAAATTTTCCATTGACATTCTAAAAGGTTAGGTCCTAAAACCCTAACCCTCAAAGATTTTTTAGTTATTATTATTTAGGTGTTATTTAGTTTGTTGCTCTTGAATTGAATTGGAAATGACGTTGCAAATAGAGAGCAGAATTGTGTCACACTTTAGTTTAGGGTCCAATTATCATTATTAACTAACAATTAACAACAGCTTTTGCTTGAATAAACTCCTTGCTGCTTATTAATGGTTAGTAATAGTTGTTCAGTTTTGGTTATGGGTAGGATTAAGGGATGTAAAATATGGCCATGCAGAATAAGGCATTAATATGTGCTTTATAAGTACTAATAAACAGCCAATATCCTAATAATATGCATGCTAATAAGCAAAGTTAAAAGTTATAATTAGTCCACAAACTAAAGTGTTACCCAATTTGAATGTAAGTATGATTGAAATTAATCGAAATTCAAAGAAATTCACATAACTGTAACATTTAACTAAAAAATCGTATTTTTTAAGAAATAAATATGGTCATAGATAGATACAATACAGAAGATAGAAACAGTAGAGTAGATGTGATAGATGCGATAGATGCTATACAGTAGATTGATACATTTTGGATGGATGGATGGATGGATGGATGAATGGATGGATGGATGGATGGATGGATGGAAGGAAGGATGGATGGATGGATGGATGGATGGATGGATGGATGGATGGATGGATGGATGGATGGAACACTTCATTTCCCAGAATGCATTGTCGAAAATCTTTAAATTGCAGTTCAGTGAATTCCTCTTCCTGCCATTCCCTCGTGAATTAAAAATGAGCCATTTTCTCAATTTTGAGTCCTACAAATACACATTGTCACACATACTCATATAAATGCACTGAAGATTGAACGAGTCCTTACTTTTTGAAATAAATACAAAGTCTACTGTAAACTCTAGAAGTACTGTATGGTGCAACAGAAAGAGCTTTTAAACTCTTCAGAGAACAAAGCCCATAGCTGAGATCAAATATCCTCTAATGAGGGCTCCTTCTATTCAATTGTGTCACACTGCAAAAACGCCTGCAAAGCAAATATGGCAAGTGTGCTTTGCTGTTATACATTATGCAACTAACCTGCAAAAGAGAGCATTTTACGAAGGTGCTATCAAAACCAATTGAGTTATTTTTTTACCTTCTAATGCACAGCTTAGATATCTAAATGTCTAAAGAGTGGAAGTATTGAAGCTGATATCGATTTCCTGAACTTTTGTGCCCCCAATGCTTTTGGTGAAATGTGCAAAACAATGTTTTTAACTTATGGGAGCTCTGCACTTTGGACATCTTATTTATTTATATTCAATAATCTTTTGAAGATACTGGCAATAATGAATTGCATTACACTTTTCTTATGGACTCTAAGGACATTTACCCATCATGAATTTTGTCTCTAATTTTCAGAGCCAGTGAAATATTTTCCTTGTACATTTTTATTTAAGTATTGTCAGGACCTTATTCCATATAAGTAAATTGAAATGTTTCTGTGTGATGCTTATTTTTTGTTCTTATTAAAGTATTGACATGTTTGCTTAGACAAATTGTAATGATCAAATCAGTTTTGAAGATTAGTCAGGCTTTTTGTGCTATTCACATGTGCATAAATGCTGTTTATGAAGTGTTATAAGTCATCAAATGAGGTTACACACACGTTAGAATGCACTTTATATACACTACTTCCCAGGTAGGCAGTATAGCAAGGTTTTGAAACAGCTCAAATGATGTGCAGTTTTATAAGAAAAGGAGCCAGAAAAAAAGAGCGTTAAGCGATTTCTTGAGCTTAACAAGCTCCATTCAATTAGAAAATTGAGGTTATTTTTTGCAAACCCCATTTGAACATTATTACAGTGGTAATTCTCGGGTCAGGGTGTGCAGGTGAAGTTTAACATTCTTAACTGTGACTGGCCCCTTATCTGACCCAGAGAGAGTTAAATGATTTGTTTCTTGCATGGTTGCACCATGAAGATCAGCAGATACTGCCTCAGAGTCTTTGCTCCAAAAAGGTATGAGCCATGTGCTAGTATTCTGAACTCAACAGGGCAATATGTCTTTTCCTCCCTGAGCACAGCTGGAAGTCATCCTCCTACTCATTACTTAAACTGTCAAGATCGGCCTCAAAAATTCTGCACTGCATCTGTGGTAAGAACAAAATTCAATCACACCACAATGACACTGGCCTCATTTCTTTCAGGAAAGTGCATCATGTAATTCAACTCTACATACGATGAAACTACAGTTTTACTGCAAAGTCAGTTTTTACTGACCTGATTTCTTTTGCATTGTGCAGCTCTTTCTTAAAAAGGAGACTAAAATTGCCTGGTTTAACAATGTTTGGTAACACTTTAGTTAAGGATCCAATTATCACTATTAACTTGCTTATTTGCATGCATATTCCTAGGATATTGGCTGTTTATTAGTACTTATAAAACACAAATTAATGCCTTTTTCTGCATGACCAAATTCAACATCCCTTAATCATACCCAATACCTAAACCTAACATCTACCTTACTAACTATTAATAAACAGTAATTAGGAGTTTATTGAGGCAAAAGTCATAGTTAATAGCTAGTAAATAGTGAAAATTGGACCCTAAACTAAAGTGTGACCCAATGTTTTACTGAGCATGTTTCCAAGTTTCTCTTTTTACCGTGCCAATATTAAATAAAATTACTGCCATTGAATTACTGTTGTGTTGCGTTGAAATGGTAGAGTGCACATGTCAGCATCAGGTAAATACGCTTTCCCTTGATTTCTTCACTTGCATCAACAGCATGTCTTGATAATTCATGTTGCAGTCACTCAAGAAAAACTGGCATCTGAATGTTCACAACAAGCAGCATATGACTGATGATCAGATAAATACTGTACATTTGAATCAAAACAAATTTTTCTATCTACTTGACTTAGAATATAATTAAATAGAATCCTTATTTATTAGCCTATCTTGACTATCTGTAAGTAGTCTGACTCGTGTTCTTTTTATGGTGTAAAACTTAGAGATGGTTTACTACAGCTGCCAAGGTTCATATTGGCATTTAAATGTTTGGCTGTGAAAGCTTTTGGTTGTTCATTTAATCATTAATTGTGTAAACATGACTATATTTCAGAAAATGGCTTTCTGGAATATCAACTATATGACTCTTATAGTTCACACTTGACCCAAAACACTGAGGTGTGAAAATGGCTCCTCTGTTAACAGAGAAGACCAAAAAAAGAGCTTAAGGCGGTAACATTTATATCCTTTTTAACAGCGGGGTCTCTGTAAATGCTGAATCAAGACCTATGATTTGCCTATTTGCTTTTAGGACAAATATTTATCACCTGGACAGTGCAACAAAAGAGTAACCACTGTGGCTCTATTTCAATAGGAGATCTTCCTCTGCCAGAATCTCCATCTATGACTCAGATGTCACCTCTGATTGATGGCAAGCACTTAGCGTTCCCACAAGGGGCCTGTGAGCACCTGAGAGCAGTGATGTGGCTAGACAAGACTGATGCCTCATCCAAACGGATGGATTGACCACTCAGCCTGCAACGTCTTCAACGGCACAGGCAAAAGGGCAGGGAGCTTGATTTCACAAGGAGAGTAAAGTAAATATGCCCCCCTTGACATTCCCTCAGTTTCCAGCGGGGCTATCAAACTCTTTTCTGTCAGCGGTAAGATAACACTTTGCGATGGATCTGATTTAGTGGGGACTGTTGATGCATTGATTTACATCTCATCGCTTGTCTGTAAACCATCCATTAATGCATGAGAAGTGCATTATCTCTATGCATGTTTGCACCACAGACAAGAGCAGGAAATAAGATGTCTTCACACCTTTTCCGCCTGCTAGTTTTTTCCACCTCTGTTTAATCTCTAAAAACTCCTGGGCCGAGGAAGGCTGCCTAGCATATCAACAAGAAACTTCGTAACCTTTCGATGACCCATCCGTAATGAGTTTTAACTCGCATCTGTCATAGAATGTGTTGACAATGACAAATCTGAGCGGCGCACGCTGAGATGAATTCTAAACAGCCCGGAGAGCCGCCAAACATCCATGTTTACGCATGGAGTAACTATTATGATTCGGATGCTTTGGGAAATTCTGGTTATGGCTCTGCGTTTGCCTTCTCAGGCTCACGAGAAATGGTTTTTTGACACTTCTTGTGTGAAGTAAGCAGAGCGGTCGTGGCTCGGGGTGCCGCGTATTGGAGTCAGTGGTTAGTCTGCAGTGTGTTCCAAGTCATGCCTTTGACAGATGCCACATTAGCATGATCAGACTGGTCTGGCCAGATCATCCGTCCTGTCATACTGGGCACTGGCTGTCTTGACTGAATACATAAGTGTGTTATACAGCGAGAAAAACAGCCTGGTGAACTGAAGGCTGGGGCAGCCTCTTGCTTTTTAGCCAAAGACTGTAGATGTGAAACATGGCCCTACAACTCGGGTAATATCTGGCAAATTGTTTATTTAACAACATATCCAAATGTGTTTGTCCTCCTTGCTCCTTAACTATCAGCAGGACAGTTTCACTTCAGTCTATAGCGACACCAAACTGTCACCCTTTTCACTTCAGTTCAGAGATTTCAGTCTAAATATTGTCACATTTAAATGATGCAGAATTAAAAAAATATATATTGAAATAAGTATTTTATGCTAACCAAGGCTTCATTTATTTGATAAAAAAAAAATACAATAGAAACAGTAATATTGTCAAATATAACACAAGGGCTAAGCTGAATTCTTTCAGCAAAAAAAAAAAAATGAACTCAAATTTGCTAAATGAACAGTACACAAGAGTATACAAGCAAGAGTTTGTTGTTAATCGCCAACAGCACACACTCACATATGGAGCAGAAACAACGCAACCTCTGCGTCCATTTTCAGGCCTTCCTGCTGATGTCTCTCTAGTGCTGGAAAACTTTTCTAATATTAACGTGGGTCCTAAAGCTCTTGGCTGGATCATAACCCTTCTTTTTCCATTAATATTCCTCTGAGCTTTTCTCTTTTGTACAGTCTTTCTTCAAATCTCCCTCTTGCTCTCTTCTCCCCCATCATGAGTGAATACGCCCCCTAATGCTACAAGTGTGCTGTGGCCCTCGGTTCCATCCACTTTCAAATTTTTTTCAGAAATCGCATACTGCACCTTTAAGCACGTACAGTTATTATGATCTATTATCTACATTTTTTGTTACCCAAACACATCATTTAATTAAAAAAGATATATCCAAACTTTAGTATTTTGCGATTAGCGATAAGACGTGTGATAAGCGATACGCCTCTTTATTAGCGATAAGCCTCAGTGATCCTGAACTTGTTATAGTGTAAAGGTCTAAAGAGTGTGAGATTAATGTTATGGCAGATGGGATGGTGACGGTCTATTCCTCATACAATGCTTTTACACTCTATGGCTTCAACGTACACAGAATATAGCACACAAATAGAATGAACTACTTTTAGTAGTTCATTCTAGAAACTACTTTCTAGTTGAGTAGGGCACCAGAGCAAAGTTTGATACATGGAACTAGATTGACTCTGGCACTTTGTCAGAATGGTTTAAAACCGATTACCATCATGACTATGTCTAAATGATAGTTAACTTTCAGAATAAGTAGACTTGTGGAAAAGTGGGCTTCTGTTGACATTGTTTATAAAGCTCAGTGGATGTTTTGCTTCATTTGATCCTAACCTGTGTTTGTCTTTCATCTTACATCAGTGGCAAAGGCCATTTCACTCATGATGCTTTTGGCTCCCACTGATGCTCTTGCTTTTTTGCACTTGTTTTCTTTGAGTCTCTTGAGAGCCTATTTCCACTTAAAATCACAGTGCAGATACCAATCTGCAATGTTCCAAGGTGTTAACCCCAGAACCTCTGTTACAACACAAGCACCTGCGCTACAGTCACTTACAGTGTTTATCTAAAATGCAATCACTCTCCACTCACAAATACAGACAATGTCACTGAGTTTCAATAAATGGGCTATTGTTGCCCAAAATCAATAACAACTTACAAGCCAGCAAGGAAACCTTGAGGTTAGCAGAAGGCTAACAGGGCAGAGTAAGGTTTTTGTTGGTGTTGTTTTTTGTTCTGATTTTTGCACCAAATGAAAAATGAGTTATACCTTGCATATACTGTACATCTGAAATTCTTGAATTTCCTTTATTAGATTTGCTTCGTGCATATACTTTAAGGTTGAATAAAGAATTCGTGGGATTTCTGAGTAGAAGTGGAACAGTCCTGGAATACCTTTGTGTAACAGAGTTAGAAATGATTTTGTCTTCCTGTTAAAGTACTTTATCGATACTTTACAAAATTATACTAAACAAATGTATAATTTAACATTTATGAACACTGTTTGCATTTTTCAACACACATCGTCTTTAAAAAAAAAGACAATTAAAGAAGACTAAAATTTAGTTAAAAAATGGATGGAGTTATTATTATTATTATTATTATTTCCTCGAGAATCTCTCAGTCTCTATCCGGGGCTCAACCAGAGTCCTTGGGAGTTCCTCTCTAAGAGAGTACTTTGCGTAGGATGTGTGCAGTCCCCCACAAAGCGGGATCATCTGTATTTTGAAGGAACTTGGCTTCCCTGGGATCTGGTCCATTATCGGTGGTAACCTTTCTTAAGGCTCTTGTACTTTGTGACCTTGTCGTTCTCCTTCTCCTCTATGTTGTGGTCCACTGGGATTGTGATGTCAATGATTACATCTTGTCCTTGTTGTGGACAATGATGTGGTTTGCCCTGATGTTCAGGTCGGTGAACACACCCTTGTCCCACATGATGGTACAGCCGTTGGTGTTCACTACTGGTTGTTGGACATTCTCATTCCATTTGTTGATCACTTCAACACCAAATCGTCCAATGTATGTAGCTGGCAACTTTGTGTCGTTCCATGTAGTCTGTGCCAGAAAGTGTGGAATATGTGACTGACTGACTCCACACATTTTACATCTACTGCAAGTTAAGGATCTTGCGTTGGTGGTACCTGGTGTTGAGTGCTTGATCCTGGGCTACGATGATCAGGCTCTCCATATCTCCTTTCAGGCCGGAACTTTGAAGCCAAGCTATACTGGCTTCCTTATCTACGAACGGCTCGTTCAGGTATTTGAAGAACTTGCCAGCTGTGGAGAGCCTTCTCCTTCACACACTCAATCCAATCTTGTTCGATATTCTCTCTCAGTGCTTGACCTTCATCCTGGATGTTCCTTGTGCCTGGGAAGGACCTTAGTGTTTGCAGATTTTATTTGTTGTCTTCATAAGGGGAGTAATTGGTTTTGTTGGCTTCATGCTTCTTCACCATCTTCATGAACTTGTCACTACCTTGCTCGATGTATGATGTTTTTGTTACGTCAGAAACGAGGACACAATATGCAAGTACAAAAACTCTTTATTTATAGTCAATAATGATGATGATGATGATGATGATGGTGATGTAATCCGGGTGATGCAGGAGGTGGCGCAGGGACTTTGATGGTCAGACACGGAGTGATGGATGAAGTGCAGCGTGCTCTGATGAGTGATGACGTGATCCAGACATGAAACGTAATCCAACAAGACGTGAAACCGGAACACAGGAACTCAAGACGGGACACGAGGCACGGGAACAGGATCAGACAACACAGAGACTTCATGCAACGATCTGACAAAGGAGATGAGAAAGCGGTGAGCATTTATAGGAGATGAGATGAGTGGCAGCTGGTGATGATGAGTGATTGCAGCTGGATACTGATCAACAGTAACGATCCGGACACACTCACACACATGTAAACAACAAAGCACGAGACTAGAGAGAGACATTGGATCTATGAACCGTGACAGTTTTATTAACAAAGTTTGGAAGGAGCACATTCCGATAATTGAGAGCATTCAGTTAATCAACGATAAGAGGTATATATATATATATATATTATATATATATATATATATACAAATATATATATATTTGTTAATATATATATATATATATATATATACAGTATATATATATATACAGTATATATATACAGCAGTCTTACCTCTGTTCGTTGACAGTTTATCAGCATCCCTCCACCACCCCTTCTCCACATTTCTAGTTCTAACCACTTCTATACACGTTGGGAGTAGCTCGGAGCCCTCCCCCCGGACAACATGCCAAATACCCATTAAAAGCTTTACTCCCTCTAATTATATGTAAGTGTGAACTCATGAAATTTGCTAAGGCCGATGATGGCGATGTTGTATGCAGACTCGAGCTCGATAAGCCCGCGGCCACCGTCACGTCTCTTGATATACAATTGGGTCTGCCTTCAGATGGTGCATGCCATGCATCGTTACCAGTTTCCTTGTCTTCCTGTCCATCTTCTTGATCTCCTCCACTGTCCAGTCCACAATGCTGAAGCTGTAAATGGAGACAGGGACGGCTAAGCTGTTGATACTGCTGATCTTGTTCTTGGCATCTAACTTGCTCCTAAATGTCAGGTGGACTCGGGGATAGTGCTGCTTGTTGATCTTGCTCTTTATCTCGTCATGCTGAATACCATTGCCTTCATCAACGCCCAGGTACTTGTACACTCTGTCCTGCAGAGGTTCTTCATGGACGAATAACCTTCATGGACAAGGTTCTTCATGGATGAATCTGCTCAGTTGGATGTTGTGGCTGTTGGTTCGTTGCGCGTTTGTCCAAACTCACTGAACGTCTTGATGATGTGCATTGCCTGCCTGAGCTGCTCCTCGTCTCTGCCGAAGGTCTTGAGGTTGTCCATGTAGAACAAATGGTTCACGACATTCTTGTCTTATTATTATTATTAAACTGCTAAAACTGTCATTTTTCCCCCTCAAACAACTAATGTTTTTATTGAAGAACATAAAAATTCTGGAATCACAAAATGAATTGTTAATTAATTTACCTATATTGACATTCCTAGTTTATGTTAATATTTTATATATAATATTCAACTATTTATATAAGCAACTATAATATATGAATATCGTTGGACAGTGTAAGGCTTTCAGGTCAAAAAAATTGGTTGTGTCACATACAATGTGAGCATAATTAAGTATAAGAGGACCTCAGGGAAAGAAAATGCTAGAAAATGTATGATGTGACCCTTTTAATCTAGACAAGTGGTTTACCTAATATTCCATCATATGCTATGATCTGTATGTGCTCAGACTAAGCCTTATTTAACATAACAAAATCAGGCCATACCGGAAATAAGTGATCAAAGGAAAACATTTGTTACATAAAATACATTTCTTTCCATTAGTGATCAAAGATGTGAACGAATTACGTAAGTTAGAGGTTAAGTTAGAAATTAGTACATTTAAGGCAGAAAAGTTGTGTGTAATGGTATATCAAAGACGAGCAATGTTTACTTTGATCTCATTGTAAAGTGCACTGCATCAGTAATCTTTCTGCTAATTAAACACAATGCAAGTTTAACTGGGGTAAACTGTTCAAGTTTGCTAACAACCTTTAGATCCTCCTCACAATAATCACAAACCAGTGCAGATAATCATAGTCAGAGACCCCCTCAGCTCCTAATGAATTTGTTCAGCTTTTTCCCTCTAATAGGCCAAGTTGCCAAGTTGTGGGATTATGACAGCTTTAACAAACCCTTACTATTATACATTGTTGCCTTGAACCAGTTTGGTACTCTTTGTATTTTTTTTTTCTCCCTAACAATTACAGTTTGGTATTTAATCATGTCCGTCAGTCATTTTCTCTCTCTCTCTCTCTCTCTCTCTCTCTCTCTCTCTCTCTCTCTCTCTCTCTCTCTCTCTCTCTCTCTCTCTCTCTCTCTCTCTCTCTCTCTCTCTCTCTCTCTCTCTCTCTCTCTCTCTCTCTTTCACACACACACCCAAGGATTAGCCCAGGGTTTCTCGTCCTAAACAGACGAAATATAGATCATTTTCAAGTGCTCCGCACTTCAGAGAAGCATATCTGAGGCAGGGACTTTGAGGCTGGTTGCGATTTTATTACATATTCCTAGGATGCAACACTGAACATTTCCATAATCTTCACCTCAGAGCAGCACAGTAAACAGACTCATTTCTCATGGCTCTATGCAAAACAGGCTGTTATGAATAAATGCATTTGGAAATTGGGGTAAAACACATACCACACACGGGATGATGGGATCGACAGAGCTCTCTGTGAGGCAAAGAGCGTGGTGTGTGTTCAGTGTTGATGGGAAGCCAGGAACAAAATGCTGCTACGGCACAGATATATGCTATAAAATGGGGTCAAAAAACCACGAATAAAACTGAAAGATTGAAATAGACAGATATTAAAGCATTATTTGATTCTATCTGTTCTGACATACTACAGGTGTCAGTTTGAGGTTCTTTAGAGGTTTTCTCCCATCACTAGAGAAGACTAGTGTTTATCATTTCTCCCCACACATGAAGCTGCATATGATTTCATATGATTACATATGATATGTTACTTGCTGCAATACATTTGCTCCTGACAGTGAGATGACACATGTGACACCAAATTGAGATTACTCGTGTCTTCAGAAGATCACTGCCGGTAGCGTTCAGCATCAGGAAACAAACACACGCTGGTCTCCCCTCCCTATTCGCTCTCTTTACATTGTAACTCCTGGATGACAGTAAGCCTTGTTTGCCAGTATTATTACACAGGGGAAATGCTGTGAGCATAGGCCCCGTAGTGTGGAGTGACAGAGTTGCCTGCCACTCAAGATTACAGCTTAATAAAAGTGACATGCATGATGGCTGTCAACAAAACAGCCTCTATACAGACAAGACACACCTCTAAAGGAGCCTGCTGGAAAACCACATTTCTCACTGGAGAATAAAAACCTGACATGTACCCTCTCCTAACTCCGAAGTCACAACACACTGTCAAAGGTGTCTAAGAATCGTGTGCAATATCCATAGCAGAGCGGGGAACCGATATTCAGGGGCTCCAAGCAGTGAGACCCTCGATACTCAGGAGCCCAAACACCCTGTATGAATCACCGAATTATCCATGTATCGACATGGTCTCATTAGTAATTGTAGGTCAAACGTCATAGTTAGTTAGCACAAACACGTTTCAGTCTTGACAACTCTCTGCATTTATTGTACTTATGCCTGATTTTGGCAGATGAGATCTGCTATGCTGAGCAAATACAAGAATTTGTTCAGCTTAGTTAAAACAACAAACATGCTGCTGCAAGAATAAATAACAAAAATACATACAAAACTATTTCTATTAGTTTTAAAGTTACAATATAAATACTAGATGAAAAACTTAAATGAAATTTGTTTTAATGTTGCTTTGGCTGGTACTGAAGTAAGTTAAAGTTGAATTACTAAAATAATAATAATAACAATAATAAAACTGAAATAAAAATAAATCTTAAGAATAAAAATAATCATACAGATACAGACAAATACTAATTAAATCAGATTGCATGTAAAGGGTAGGGTAAACGTACCTATTAAGCTCACCAAAATCTACATTGAGACATTTTTAGTGCACAAGATATTGGTTTTAGTACAAGAAGTTATTTTAAAATAAAATATTAATCTCTCACACTATAATATTTCATTTTATTTTAAATGACAAAAGTATTTCAATTAAGATGTACATCATTAAATATAAAAAGTCTGGCTGTGCTTAATGGGTACATTTTGTACCCTTTAAGCACACCCCTGTTCCCAATAAGCTCACAACAAGTTTTATTAAAAAATCTTGTTTATTTTAAACAACCTTTTTAAGGAATAATTGAAAAAAGTTTTATTTGAAGGTACAGAGTCAATCACAAAAAAACAGAACACTAAAATCAAGCAACAAGGCATTCAATTTGATCAGGTAGCCTATCCTATTCATAGTGACGTGTCATTCAAACTCATTGCAACATCTAGACTAGTCCACGTTCAGCTATGTAACCCATATTGAAAAATCAAATAACAAAACAAACCAATGTGCTCCTTTAAGGGATACTCCACTTTTTTTGGAAATTGGCTCATTTTACAACTCCCCCAGAGTTAAACAGTTGAGTTTTACCGTTTTCGAATCCATTCAGCCGATCTCTGGGTCTGGCGGTACCACTTTTAGCATAGCTTAGCATAATGAATTGAACCGGACAAGACCATTAGCATCTCTCTCAAAAAAATGACCAAAGAGTTTCGATATTTTTCCTATTTAAAACTCGACTCTTCTGTAGTTACATCGTGTAATAAGACCGACAGAAAATGTAAAGTTTAAATTTTCTAGGCTGATATGGCTAGGAACTATACTCTCAAAATCGCACCTTTTCATTTTCCGTCCGTCTTAGTACACGATGTAACTACAGAAGAGTCAAGTTTTAAATAGGAAAAATATCGAAACTCTTTGGTAATTTTTTTGAGAGAGATGCTAATGGTCTTGTCCGGTTCAATTCATTTGCTAAGCTATGCTAAAAGTGGTACCGCCAGACCCGGAGATCGGCTGAATGGATTCGAAAACGGTAAAACTCAACTGTTTAACTCTGGGGGAGTTGTAAAATGAGCTTATTTCCAAAAAAAGTGGAGTATCCCTTTAACTCTCTGGGTCAGAGCTTTCCTGTCTACTCCAAACTTCTTGGACAGATACGACAGGTTTCTGATGGCTCCTTCTTTGTATGACATGCCTCTTTCATCTTTGGGCATACACTATAGTTTCGTCTAGCTTTTGTCATCTTAAGACTGTGAAAATAAGTTTATTAATAATTTTTTTGAAGATTAACATAGTGACAACCATCAGTTAATATTTAAATTCTGATTATTAAGTATTTACATAGACGTTTAATGTGGGTGAGCTTAAAGGGAGCACACACTGTGCTTAATTGGAGCAAAAACATTTTTTAATTAATAAATATTAAATTAAAATTTAAAGGAAAATATTTAGCTAAATTAATAATCTAGGTAATGTATTAAGTTTATACCAATTTTAATATGAACAACTATTATAGACAATATCTATGAAATTATGCTTTTTCTAATTGATGTCACACTGAAGCTGTGTGATTGTCATAGTAGTGCACCCTTTAAGCTCACCTAAAAATAATATGAATTCTTTAAAAATTACAGCAGTTTAAAACCACAGACTATCAATAAAATGTAAAATTATAATATTATGGATTTAAAAGTACAAGCCATTAATTCCTGTGAAGTAATATATTAATGTAGCACACAATCTTATACAGCTAGTAAGCTAGCTATGTTCGTAGCATCTGGGCTATGTTGCTAAAACTATCTTTTAGATCTAACTGTAATTATTTCCCACATCCAGGTTCCAGGTTATAATATTCAAAAGTCTAAACATTAATCTCTTAATTTTGCAATAAGAAGATGTACTTCTTCAAAATAAAGGCTTAAACATATAAAAAATGCACATCTGAGGGGCTCCTCTTCTGGTGAAAGTTTTCAGACAGCTTTGAAAATAGCCGCCAGACAGTGTGAACACATGGACACACATATCTCAGTGTGCAATGGTCTGATTGGTTTAAAATTACAGGAGGTATATAGTAACAAACACATCAATTGGTTAATACATCAAATAGGATAATACATTGCTGTTTCTTTTTATAATCTGAGCTCCAAGATGGTAGTGTGCTTAATGGGTACTTGAGCTTAATAGGTACGTTTACCCTACATGTTTCTGGAGCCAAATGGGTACAATTTACAAGGAACAGCACAGGGGCCCCTGAACTTTAATGCTGTTTCATGATCATGTGCACCGACAGTTGAAAAGTAATAGTTAGATGTTTATAAATTAATCAAGAGTGCTACTGTATGCCATTTTTGTATCAGTATCAGTAACCTTACTGCCACCACGCGCCATATTGCCATCTGCATGTGGGATGTCTTCTCCCACACAGACTCACAGGTCAGACAGTTTCGGCATATGATGAATGCTCGATGTCCACAAAAACAATTATTTATTTTAGTTGATTTCAATTCATTTTTAGTCATTTATTGTGTTTCAGTTTATGAAAAGGTTTTTAATTAACCTTGATTATGTGTTTATAGAGGTAGTTGTTTGGGGAAGTTTGGGGCCCTCAAGCAGGTTTTGCTCTGGGGCCCTGTGATTCTACAGATCAGTTCTGATCCAGAGGTCAGGAGAGCAAATAACATAAATACACTTCTGCGGCTGCCCCCAAGGAACTAAGCATTTGAATAGTCACTGTGATCTACTTACGGAAATAGATATGATAATCAGTGTGAGGGATTGTCTACTGATGGATGTGAAGAAAGGCAGCGTCTTGTGTTGTCAAGAAATGTGTGTGACAATCATGCAGATAGAAGCAGTGAGAAACACAGAAAGGTCCCTAAACATCTCCGCAGTCTTTTAACCTGTCACAGTTCATCTGCTCACTACGCTCATTCATGAATATTGCAGTTAAGAAATGGAATATGACTGGGAAGTGCACTGTGGAAGGTCTGAACTGTGTCCCTCAGGTGTTACACCCACTCCTGTCACCAGTTGCCCAATTTAAGCCTCAAATTTCATTTGCCCTCATAGACATGATGGTCAGACAAGGGCATGTCATAGCCTCTGTTCGTTTTTATTTTTTATTTTTTATTCTGTGGCTTCTGTCAAATTTCCATTTCGTATTCTCTCCACAAAACGCAGTGAAACGACTGCTGCTATAATCCATATTTGAACATTTCATTATAAAAAAAGGTTCACACATTCTTGTAATGGATTAAACATCACTGGTCCTAATACTTTCAGGAATATCCGAATAGGCGCAAATATATTCTGGGGAGTGGCAGTTAAGTGATGGAATCAACAGGGTTCAGTCAGGCATGACAGACCTCAATACCATAGAAAAAAAGAACAGACATTAAAGGGATAGTTCACCCCAAAATGAACATTTTATCATAATTTACTCACCCACTGAACACAACAGCTTTGAAGTCAAAAGCTTTGGGTTACGATAGTTTTGTGTGAGGAAAATAAACAGAATTTTACTTTATTTCAACCATATATTTCAATCATATACAGTATATATTGTGTCAGGGTTTCCCAATCAGGGGTTTGTGATGGAACTGCAGGTGGTTCATGAGTTTAAATGAGTTTAATGAAAAGATAATAATTATAAAAATGTAAAATAAAAATAGAATAGAATAGAAAATGTTTTAAAATAGAAACAGTAAAAATAAATCACTTAATAAAAAATATTATTATTATTATTATTATTGACCCAACATGTTAACTTAAAATCTCAGAGGATACTTCAAGTAAATATATTAGGTCAAAGTTGAGGGAATCCCTGCATTGTATATAAATATTAAATTATCAATAAATACAATTATTAACATATACATTTTTACATTTTAATGTATTTGTAAGACAAAAGCCTTCCAACGACAGAAATACATTTATTATATACATTTAATAAAAATGAATGTGTTTGTCAAGAGTTTATGAGAGATATTCAGTGTTGCAATGTTGAGAAAACACTTCTGAAAAGTGAAATGATTAAATCGATTAAACGCTGTGTGGGTCTCAGTGTTCACATGACTAGAGGCTGTGTGTGCAATTTCACCTTCTGACTACACTACACTACACTACACTACACAACACTAATAAAATGTGATATAGAATTCTATGATGAATAGTTTGTTCAAAAAAACAGCATTTATTTGAAATAGAAATATTATAGATGTATTTACTGTGACATTTTGATCAATTTAATGCATCTTTACAGAATAAAAGTATTAATTTATTTCAAACAAAGAATCTTACCTGCCCCAAACCTTTGTGTATATTCATGCAAATTTTTGGTGTGTTGCAATTGAATTTACACTGATATGAATGAGATTTTAAAACTTTGGTACTTTATGGTACTTTTAGGGTGTGTTCACACTTATAGTCCAGTTCACTTGGTTCGTTTGATCTGAGCTTTTTAGTCCTGGGCTTAGTGTTCAGATTGGCATTTAACACAGAACCTAAAGGCATAGTGATATGTTCACATCCTGATTGGTCGGCTTTTATGACGTAGCCTATATTTTGAGACAGAACTTACATCCAAAACAATGCTGGGCTAAATGTGCTTGTTGTATGTGCGTAGCCTACATATGATGGTATTTTGACAAGCTGAGAACTCGTGAAGAGATTATAAAATGTGCAAAGGAGTCAAAACAGCGGCAGGAATCCCTCCATCTCACACACAAATGAGGATCTGTTACGAGGAGACGCAGTTCTGATGCCTGTACCAAACTGTGATGGGCAACATCACGACAAACAGGTATGCGTGTATGGCAAGCCCTTTTAACATTTAAAAGCCAAGTTTGACTATCCGGAATTAATATTGTAGATATCAACAACTTCTTTCTGACTAGTCGTAATTACATTTTGTATAGTTGGAATTGTCATTCAAGATATCTGTAACGTAATTGTGACTAGTCGAAACGACAGATAGAGATATATGTAATTCAGTTTTGACTAGGCAAAACTGAATTACAGATATCTGCAATGACGTCATTAAAAACGACTTTCAACTCGTCACACATCTTAAATGACAATTGCAGATATCTGTAATTCAGTTTTGACTAGGCAGAATGAAAGTTAAAGATATCTTAAACGTCATTATGACTAGTTCAAATTATTGTGAATGACGTTGTTTTAGATAGAAAATATCTATAATCTATCCCCCCGCCATAATCAAAGAAGAAGTGGGTTCATTTCCTTATTTCTATGAATGAAAGAAGAAAGAAGCAGTCATGGTGTTGGCTGTAATCGAAAAAATCACCAGAAAATGTTTCCATGTTTCCAGCATGACATGGGGGTTTCTCTCTCAAAAATATTGGCAACATGCAATGTTTACCATGCATTTTTATGTTCATTATCATGCTTAAAATTACCGTAGGTTATTGTTGACGTAAGATTTATGCTTGAGAGAGATTCACTTTAATAAAGATGCTGACATTAAATTCCTTAGATGAGAAAAAAAAGTTCTTAGTTCAGGTTAGTTCTTAATTTTTTTATTTTATTTTTATTTTTTTCACAGTAAAAAGCCATGATAGCCTGTAGGTATTGAAAGGTATAAAAGATGATTAAAAACTCTTTCGCCCTCTGGCATGGTGCTAATCAGTGCTAATTACAAGTTAACAGTTAACATGTGCTATGTGATTTGATGATTTGAACAACAACACGCTCTGCTCCCGCCTAATTGGGATGCGGGCCTAATTTGCATACAGATATCTGCAACGTCATTTCGCCTAGTCAAAACTCTAATTCAAGATATCTGTAATTACATTTTGACAAGGCAGAATGAAAGTTACAGATATCTCAAATTTCAGATATCTCTAATCAAAATTCATTTCAAGATATCTATAACTTGATAATAGATATCTACAATTAAATTATGACTATCCCTAACTCCAGTTTGAGATATCTACAACGCCATTTTGACTAGTCATAATTCCAGTTACAGATATCTACGTCAACTTAATTTAAGATATCTGATACATGTAGATATCTTGAATTGAGGTGAATTAAAGACATCTTGAACTGCAGTTATGACTAGTCAGAATCAAATTGTAGATATATCTCAAACTGGAATTACAGATATCTACAAATCAGTTGCAGATATCCGTAATTCACATAGTGGATATCTGCAACTGAATTGTAGATAGCTGTAATGATAAACCCCATACAAATGAAAGTGACAACATTTGTCCTAGGAAGAATGTCTTTGTGGATTTCTGAAATGACAATTATGGATAGGAAGAATGTAGTTGCGGATATCTGAAATGTTCTTTTTGACAAGGCAAAACTGAATTACAGATATCTTTAACACATATCCAGTCTAGCTGTTAAATGTTCAAATGGCTTGCCATATTCCAATGAACCACGCTAACAGAGCAATCGCACCAGGGTTTGCTTTAATCGAACCAAACATGCCGAGTGTGAACATTAACAGGGTTCGATTAAAACAAATTAAATATGAACGCAACACGGACCAAAGACATGCAAATGAACCAAAAACAGGAGATGAGACCCTGAAAAGGACAGATGAGACCCTAAAAAGGACAGAATGCTCACGCATACAGTACCTGTTTTTTTTCTAGTCCTGGTCCTGATGTTGCTCATCACAGTTTGGTACAGGCATCAGAACTGTGGATCTTTGTGTTTTTGACGGAGCGATTCCTGCCGCTGTTTTGACTCCTTTACACATTTTATAAGCTCTTTACAAGTTCTCAGCTGGTCAAAATACCATTATATGCAGACTACGCACATACAGTGAATGCATTTAGCCCAGGACATGCATTGTTTTAGATGTTCGGTAAGTTCTGTCTCAAAATATAGGCTATGTCATAAAAGTTGACCAATGAGGTTAAACTACAAGCGTGAACACACCCTTTGTCATTTTGACAGCTTTTTGGTCCTCTTTCACTTTCATTGAATGGAAAAGAGCAGCATGAATAACATTCTTGTTTTGTGTTCTGCAGAAGAAGGAAAGTTATACTGGTTTGGAATGACATAAGGGTGAGTAAATAACAGAATTTAAAGGGGACATATTATGCAAAATTCACTTTTACATGGTGTTTGAACATAAATGTGTGTTGGGAGTGTGTGTACACAACCACCCTATAATGATAAAAATCCACAGAGTGCTTTTTTTATAATCCCCATAAATCATAAGCACTGTGACGTCACTTTGCACAGGCCCCTCCCACGACTGTTGATTGACACTACAGTTTGAGCATAGACCAACCCTGAGTTAGCTGGACACAGAGTTTGCCATTGTTTCGACGCTTGAGCAGCTGTAGAAAAGAATGTCTCCTAAGCGATTGAGGTGTTTTGTTGCTGGATGTAAGAATGAACATAGCAGTCTTCATTTACTCTCGTTGTTACTCGAGGATGGATCTGTACTGTTTGTGATCCAGCTTATGGTCGCCGGAGCGACAAGACTAATGTTACTGACCACGATGAAAGTGAGAGCACGCACTTTATGACAGCTCATCAAGTTATTTTACGGATATATAAGGATTACCAGTTTATTAAGCACCCACTGAAAAGGTGTGTATATATTTGTTTACTGTTAGTTGTAACGAGTGTTTTGTGTACTTGTGTAGCCTATGTTGATGATAATGAAAGGGAGAGGGAGAGAGAGAGAGAAAGTTTATGGATAAGACTTTAACGCGCACTTCTTTTACTGTGTTTATTCAGCTCTTACAGTGATTCTCTGGAGTAAAACTAACGCTCATCTTTTGTGTGATGTACAATAAACTTCATTGAACTCATCAGTATATTTTGGTCATCATTCGGACGGGGTTTGCTACAGCAGGCTTGTATTAGTGGATAAAATCAGATGACAAATAAGTTATAACCATAATTAAACTAAACTATACCTGTTCTATCTCCATACTGCATATATTCTCTGGCTCTGTGGGCATTATTGTCCGACTCCGAGTCGAAATAAACACCGCAACTGAGAGTTTCTGTTCTGATATTATCAGATGAGATTGTCCTGGCTCTGAACGCGAGCTCGTGAGGCTCCGCCCTTTGGGCGGCAGCAGCAGTTAATTTGCATTTAAAGGGATACACACTAAAACAGCATGTTTTTCTGAGCTCCAAAAAATGACAATTTAAACATGCTGTAAAAAATGATCTGTTGGGTATTTTGAGTTAAACTTCACATACATACTCTGGGGACATCAGAGACTTATTTTACATCATGTGATAAGAGTCATAATAGGTGCCCTTTAAATGTTTGGCTGAACTACGCACAGAAATCAATAAAAGATGACCCCAAAGAGAAATTACGGCATATTTTTAGTTGCAAATTTATAGGACTATACCCTTTTTTTCCTTTTTTTTTTTGGTAAATAAAAAATACACTACATTTGCTTAAGTGTCTAAATGTCTTGATTGAAGACCACAAAGATATGTTTCTTTTGCATACTGTGCTCTCTAAGGTGATTATTATTATTATTATTATTATTATTCAGGCATGTTTTAACTATTTAAAAAGCCTGAGAATGATTTGCATGTTGTCAGTTTGTACACAAAAAATTTATTCAGGGTTTACCACAAAGACATTTACACACATACACCACTCTTGGATTTTAAAAGGGGGATCCTCGTTCACTTAAAACAGGAAAAGCTGTTAGAGAGGATAAGGATCTCATCCAGCATTAATCCCAACCACTCAGCCCTGTCAGGAGAGCGGAAAGCTTTGCCAATGTATTTTGCCATTATTACTTTTGATTTCAGGCTCTGGAAATGTTATACTTTATGTTATGTTTCTGAATAGTAATGATATTATCTACAGGTGTAATATCAAATTCCTCAATTTTACCCATAAAACAAGAATGAAAAGGATCTTTGGCACTGAAAGGTCCGTCGCATACAGATAGAATAATGTTACAGCAAAGTCAGGCCAAATCATTCAATTTCCTCAACTATATACATGGTTTTAATAATTGACAGTTGAGATGATAAGATGGTGACAGCAGAGGCCTGACCTGAGGTCAAGAAATTAATAAAGCAAAGACAGTGAATAAAGTATTTCATTTCTCCAGTGCGATAAGCTCTTAGTATAAAGCTTATAATTGTATAATCACCACAGCTTCTTTTCCTCTCACAGGACTCTGCAGCTCAGGTTTGCTTGAAAATGACTATCGATTTGTTTGTTTCACACTTTATCTGATTAACATAAATATTTTTTGCTCTGGGAACAACATTAGATGTTTGGAATGTTTCATTTTATTGGTGCCTCGAGTGTATGGATGTAAGTTTCACCATCAACATGGAATCCATTATTTGATTTCTTTAAAAAAAAAAAAGATTCTAAAGAAAATAATGACTAGATTTAGATTTTTGATTTTGTGGTTAAACAGTCATAAATCCCTTGAAAATTAGCTCATTTTTTGTGTTAAATCCAATGCCCAGAGGATTTTTTATTTTGTGCTTTGGTGGCAGGGAGAATGGATGCTTCATGGCCAGGTGCCTGCCTAGATTGGCATCTTTTCCCTGTGTAGACACAGGTGTGATCGCTCCGTGTTTAAATTAAAACAGTTGAGGCATGCAAGGGTTGTTGAACATTTAAAATGGAATTGAAAATTTTTCATTAAACACCTGAATTTAAGTTGAATTGAATTGAACTTCCCTGATTTGAACTTGAATTGCAATCGAATTGTAGTACTAACTACAAGTACACTTGCAAATGCTTTTCAACTAACTCTCATAACAGCATAAGTAGATTGCCAGATTAGGTGTTAGAGTCTGGGATAGTAGAATAAGATGACTTATGAAACAGTAGTTTTGATAGTCTTTTCTTCCCTATTGTGATGTTTATCCAAGTGAAACGGCTTCTCAAATTTAGGGCAGGACTTGATTTTGTCCATGGGGAATTGATTGGATGGCTGTGAATTGCTATTGGTGGCTCTCATGTGAGTGACAGTTTGTCCCGCAAGCCATGTTGCTGCAAGATGGAGGGGAAGTTATTTTGATTAAAGATTACAGAGCACATGAATATTTTTTTTATAAATAATTCATTTATAATACAATGAAAAAAAAAATAAAAAAAAAAAAATATATATATATATATATATACATTTAAAATATATATATATATATGTGTGTGTGTGTGTGTGTGTGTGTGTGTGTGTGTGTGTGTGTGTGTGTGTGTGTGTGTGTGTGTGTGTGTGTGTGTGTGTGTGTGTGTGTTTTATTTTTATTATTGTTTTAGTTAACTATAATATCCCTGTTTTTGACTACTGAACTGCACAAACACTGAGGGTCCGTTTACATAAACTTGGAAGTTGGCTTGACAAAGACTTATTTGAAAAAGTTAAAAACATCTTATGCAGATGGAGAAGTATAGAGAAGAGAATAATATATAAATACATTAACATTTAATGGATCAGTGTGGAAGAAGACTTCCCAGAAAGACTTCCTATTTTATTTTATTTTATTTTGTTTTGTTTTGTTTTGTTTTGTTTTGTTTTGTTTTGTTTTATTTTATTTTATTTTATTTTATTTTATTTTATTTTATTTTATTTTATTTTATTTTATTTTATTTTATTTTATTTTATTTTATTTTGTCCTGTGGTATGCTTAATTAAAACTGTACATTGTATTATGCACAATCAGCTAATTTTTTAAAGCATTTCTTTGACAACGTAAATGTTATGTACTGTAATTGTACTAGACTGTGTATATTTCAGTCATCAAGTTAAGCCTTGTTCATGCAGAGGTTTTGAAATATTAAGAGTTCGGACAGTCCACATTAATAATTTAAAGGATGGTATTCCAAGACAAAGTGTCTAATGTGTATGAAAGAGAAAAATTGGACAGTCATTGTACCACCATAGTATGGAAAGAAAAGGGAGGCAGCTAGAAAAATGAGAATATTATCAGCCAAAAATGTAATTAGCTCATTTAGTGTATATATACATATATACAGTACATATACACACCTTATAGATTTATATTTTACAAACCTCTCACACCTTTGGTCTATTGATCTTGGTTTTCTTGCTTGAACTAGAAATTCAACATTCAATAATTTTTATAAATATTTATAAATCACTGTTGACATATTTGAATATCTACCAAAGGCAAATGTTGCAGACTCGCCAGATATTAAAGAATCACTAGTAGTTCAAGACACAAAAAAGTCATTTTAATCCTGTTAGTCTAAAACACACGGCAGCCTTTTGCTGCTTATATAATTGAGGGAAACAATTAACTGATTATGCCAAAGGCAGGACACAATTAGTCAGGATATAATAATAACAATATAGAAAAACAAATATGTTCAATTTCCATTTCGCTCCTAGCAAATAATTACAGTAATGAGATTTTCTCTTGTAGCAGTCTTGTAAGGTAACTGGGACTAAAATGGATTGAACAGAGAAGATTGAGTGAAATCAATTACTGAGCATAGCTAGAAGCGGGAATCTTTGGCGGTCAAAAGCGCCGGTTGCTACCAAAGACACTTTGGTTCTGGAGAAATGCTTTCGTTTTACTTTTGTGTTTTTTATTCTAAATGTTCATCTCTTCTGTCTCCCTGTGGTAAAAAAAAGCTTCCAGCCTTCACCTGATCTGCGCAAATGTCATCACCGTGTTTCACTGGCATGTGCCCTTGCAGATTCACTGCGCTTTTCACAGCATAGACTGTTATGCTACTTTCCCATCAGATCTTTGCTGAGGTCAGACTCCAGATCTAATGGCCCACCGACACTTTTGGATGACCTGACAGTGTGGAAGTCACACATTTTTTTTTTTTAGAATCACACCTTTCCCTTTCACGCGCTCTCATTTCCTCTGCGTTAATCAGGCGACTGACACAGCTGGAGATAGTGACTAATGAAATGTCACTGTGACTCTGATAGAGACGCAGACCTGGAGAGAACTGAGAGAGTGAGTTGGACGAGAACTGCATCCCCAGTATCCCGGGTTTGTTTTTCACATGCAATCCAAATAATTATGGCACTAAATAGATATCATCTGTTGAGGATAAATGTTAAATATTCTCCTATGTGCCGTAAGTAGGCCAAGATCGTGAAAGACTTCAGTGAAATTGTTGTTGAGACAAATGAACTAGGTTTATGTGCATTTAAAAAATAAACTGTTTTTTCAACCTATATACTGTAGGGCATATTAATCATTCTGTGTAGGGTATATTCACTTTAACTCTTTAGAACCTGAAGCTAAAAGAGGTGTTTTACAAATTTTTTGACTGTAAAATTCTAAACCAATGTGCTATCTTCATGTGCAAGGTGTCATATTTTTCAGAAGAAAAATAGCTTTCAACAAATTACAGTTATTGACCATTACTATGTGTGGTGAGTTTGTAAATAGAATTTAAATAGACAAAAAAAAGAGAATAAATTTACTCAAAAGTGGGCATTTATAACATGGTATAATAAATGATCTGTGGGATATATGGAGCTGAAACTTGACACCTGAGACAATATTACGTCTTAAAAAAGGGGCATAATAGGTACACTTTAACACTTTTCTGTGTGCTTAAATTATGTGCTAAGACACATATCATTCCTATCAGAAGATTTTCATCTTACATCGAGCAGGTTATGTTGAAATCACAGGACTACCCGAATACTATTAGTTTTTTCCAGTAACTCCACTCATGCAAAATAAAGGTATAGGACTATAGGTAAATAACTAGAAGAATAACCATACAGGACTATTTGAAATAGGAACCAGTGTGCTTATTATGATAATACATAAAATAAATATATGAAAACATATAACAGTTTGCGATATTAAACAGCATAACGAACGATACTAGGTTACTTGCGTAACCCCGGTACTCTCTAGAAGAGGGAACGAGTATTTGCGTAAGCTAGCTTACGCTACGGGGAAAAGTCATCTTTTCTCGAGATACTGAAGCCAAAAAATTATCCTAATTTTTCATATATTGTCAACGCAGTGCAGCAGGCAGCTCAGCAGAGCTAGAGCGGGCAATACTGCGCGCTCATTGGCTGCCGCACGGCAACTGCTTAAGCCTACCAGTGAGCCCCGCGTGACGTCACGCCCAATGAGGGCGCGCGCGCCCTCGCGCCTCACAGCCCGCCATAAGGGGCGGAGTTAGAGCGTATATAAGGAGGGCTCGGAGGCTAAATCTCTGGTTTCTGTCGAATGAAGCGACATGAGCTCGAGGCATGAGCACGGCAGGGAACGCAAATACTCGTTCCCTCTTCTAGAGAGAACCGGGGTTACGCAAGTAACCTAGTATCGTTCTCTTATGAGAGGTTCTCTCATATTTGAGTAAGCTAGCTTACGCTACGGGAACCCTATTGTCAACGCCGTGCGCGCCTTACATCCACATCACATTCCCGGAGCCCGGGAAGCATAAGTGGAAAAAACGGGTGGCCAGCGGGGTGGGCCAGCACACGTTCATAAGCACTGATAGGGAAGAAAGAACGGCACAGCCGGTCTAATATATATCTGACATACCCCAGTGCAGCTCAACCAGGAGAGCTAAATCGAGTGGCTAGCCTGTGCACACATGAACAGGGCATATACTCGACTAGACTGACAAAAGTTTAGCCTGCAAGGCGGGAACTTCCAGGTTATAGAACCTAACAAATGTAGAGGGGGAGGCCCAGCCTGCCGCCATACAAATGTCCTGAATGGAAATTCCTCTGGACCATGCCCACGACGAGGCCATGCCTCTGGTGGAATGAGCCCATATGCCCAAGGGGCATTGCAGGTCTTTGGACGCATAGGCAGTAGCAATAGCGTCCACTATCCATCTGGATAGCGGCTGTTTCGAGGCGGCGGAACCCTTGGTGCGCCCTCCGAACGAAACAAAGAGCTGCTCCGAAAGCCTGAAGGCGGCGGAGCGTGTGACGTAATGCCTTAGAGCCCTAACAGGGCAAAGAAGACTGCTGTCATCCCCACTGCCTGACGGCAGGGCAGAAAGGGAAATAATTTGAGCTCTAAACGGAGTACCCAACACCTTGGGGACATAACCGTGCTTTGGTTTGAGAATGACTAATGAGTCATTAGGTCAAAACTCAAGACACGTAGCGCTCACTGATGTAAGTCACCCACGCATTTCACTGAAGCCAGGGCTAACAGAAAAACGGTTTTGAACGTCAGGTATTTCAACTCCGCCGAGTCTAGGGGTTCGAAGGGATGAGCTTTCAGGGCCTCTAGGACCAAAGACAAATCCCAAATGGGCACAGAAGGCGGCCGTGGAGGATTCAGCCTCCTGGCCCCTCGTGGGAAGCGGGTAATGAGCTCATTTCTTCCCAGTGCGCGGCCGCGCGCCGAGTCGGCAAGCGCAGCAATTGCCGCAACATAAACCTTGAGCGTGGAAGGGGACCTGCCCGCGATTCCAGAAGCTCTTGGAGGAAGTTCAAGACCTGTGGAACTCCACAAGATTGAGCATTCAAGCCCTTACCCGCACACCATTCGTTAAACACCGACCATTTAGACGCATAGAGCCGCCTCGTCGAGGGGGCTCTGGACTGCGCAATCGTGTTAACTACCCCTTCTGGCAGATCAACGAATATCCGTTGATTACCCACGCATGCAGAGACCAATGTTCTGGGTGGGGATGTAGAATTGAGCCCCGGGCTTGAGAGAGAAGGTCTCTCCTCACTAGGGTTGGGTACCGAGACCCGGTTCCAATAGGGAACCGGTTCCGACGTAAACGGTAGTAACCAGACCGAATAAGAACGAAACTTTCGGTGCCTGATTTCGGTGCCTGACGTTTTTTTACCGCCCCCTATAAAACATCTCGCGGCACGAATGATCCAATAATAAAACATCTCCAGTAAACCAGCAGAGCGAGCATTAATTTAGTTCGTTTGTTAAATAAGAGGCGATCTAGCGCTGAAATGCGTTTTTTAAATCAAGTGATCAAAGTGCTCGTTGCCGCTGCGATCAGTGGCGCGGATACAGTGTTTTCTCTTGTGGCGCGCGCACACCGCACTGTCACTCGGACGCGCGCTTCGTTGCGGAGATCGATCTATTTATGAGGCGCCGTCTATATGATTATGTGCGCGGAGAGTTTGTGTGTGTGTGTGTGTGTGTGTGTGTGTGTGTGTGCTCGCGTCTCAGATGAGTATGCGCGGAGAGTTCCGCGCGTCTCGTGTGTGTGTGTAGAGTTTGCGTGTTTGTGCGTGAGCGACTTTAGATGTGATGTTGAGCATTTCATATTAGTTTGAGCATTCAGCAGTATACATGTATGACTACTTAGTAGGCCTATATGTGTATGCAAGGGTTTCATATGCGTGAATGAAGTTTGATTTAAAGGGATACTCCACTTTAAAATGAAAATTCTGTCATCATATACTCACCCTCATGTTGTTTCAATTCTTTATGAATTTCTTTCTTCTGCTGAACAGTAAGGAAGATATTTAGAATAATATCAGTAACCAGACAGTTTCTGGTCTCATTTACTTCCATAGTATTTTTTTTTCCTACTAGCCTATGGAAGTCAATGAGACCAGAAACTGTCTGGTTACTGACATTCTTCTAAATATCTTCCTTCCTGTTCAGCAGAAGAAAGAAATTCATACAGGTTTGAAACAACATGAGGGTGAGTATATGATGACAGAATTTTCATTTTAAAGTGGAGTATCCCTTTAAGCCCTAGACGACGCCTATCTATTCATTCTGGTGAAATCACAAAATATAATGGACACAACGTGTCCCTGCTTGATATACAACCACTGATGAGCATAATCGTAAAAAATAAAAAAATAAACTACGAATGCGGATTAGAACCCAAAACCTCTGACACGCCTGACTAAAGTTCAAGTTCAGCTGCCAGTGTTCCTCTTCGGATAAGTCTAGTATTTTAATGCCAACTGCAAATCTTGCATATCAAGTATGAAGTATATCAATATCAAGTATATTTATATGAGGCTATACTGTGTGTGTTAAATATTTCTGCTCAGTGTCAGATATTTCTCTGTTTTGTAAAAGTCATAATATTAGAAGACAAAATTTTGATGTTAACTCAAGTGTTTTCGGCTACATCAGTAGCCTTTTAAACGGCACAATTTTTCATTTAATCAGAAATCAGAAAATCACTCTCTCACACACACACACACACACACACACACACACACACACACACACACACACACACACACACTCAGGTATTATTTTTTTGATAAAGTGTGTGCGGTTTAGTTTTGTTAAGTACCGTTTCAAGAACCGTTTAAGCACCGGAACCGTTTGAAAAATACCGAGTAGGTACTGGTATCGGATAAAACCCAACCGATACCCAACCCTACTCCTCACCGGGATCGGCCACGGGGCTGCATCTGACAGCGCCGTCAGCTCTGGGAACCAAAACTGGTTCCCCCAGCGCGGGGCTATGAGGAGCACCCCGGAGCGTGCCTCCCTGATCTTTGCTATCACTTGCGGCAGCATTGAGATCGGGGGAAATGCGTAAAGCGGGCAGCTGGGCCAAACTTGGGCCAGCGCGTCCTCGCTTTTTGAGAAGAACCTCTGGCACTGAGCATTCTCGCTCGTGGCAAAAAGGTCGACTTCTGCTTTGCCAAAGCGACGCCACAACATTTGTACTGTCTGGCCATGTAGAGCCCATTCCCCGGGGGGAACACTGTCTCTGGACAGCCTGTCTGGTCTGTCGTTCAGGCAACCGGGCACGTGCACGGCTCTCAGCGAGCGCAACGGTCCCTGGGCCCAGATCAGAAGGCGCTCTGTCAGAGCGCGCAGAGTTCTGGATCTGGTTCCGCCCTGATGGTTCACATAAGACACCACCGACATGTTGTCCGTACGGACTAGCACGTGGTGCCCGTGCAGATACGGGAGAAAGTGTTTGAGCCCCTTTTCGACCGCTAGCATCTCCAAACAGTTTATGTGAAGGCTTTTCTCCTGGTCTGACCAGTGGCCGTAGACCGGTCTGCCCTCGTGAAGCGCTCCCCAACCCGTGTTGGATGCGTCTGTTGAGATCAGTTTGCGGTGTGAGATCGCTCCCATCGTAACTCCCTGTTGGTACCAGTCGGCTGCCAGCCAGGGCTGCAGGGCTGAAACACAGCCCTGAGTCACTCTAATTCGGGCATAGCCTGAGACCCACGCTCTGCGGGGCGCTCTCGCATTCAGCCAGCATTGAAGCGGGCACATTCGTAGCAGACCCAGCTGCAGAACTGCTGCGGCTGATGCCATATGGCCCAACATCCTCTGAAACGTTCTCAGGGGGAAACACCTGTCTTTTTGAAAAGACTCGGCGAGGAGTTGAATACAGCGCACGCGCTGTGTCGACAGCCTGGCTGTCATGGACACCGAGTCCAGTTCTAATCCCAGAAAGGATATTGACTGGCTGGGGGTTAGCATGCTCTTGGCCCAGTTCACCGAAAGACCCAGGCTTTCTAAATGACTGAGAAGCGTCATCTTGTGGGAAGTGAGCTCTTCCTCTGACTGCGCTACAATGAGCCAATCGTCCAGATAGTTCAGAATTCGCATCCCCTGTGATCTCAGGGGAGCGAGCGCCGTATCCATGCACTTCGTGAATGTACGAGGTGCCAGGGATAGACCGAACGGAAGGACGGTGTATTGATATACCTGGCCGTCGAAGGCGAATCTCAAGAATGGCCTGTGACGGGGTATAATCTGAATCTGAAAATATGCGTCTTTCAGATCGAGAGAGATAAACCAGTCCCTCGGGCGAATATGCACGAGAATTTGTCTGGTAGTGAGCATCTTGAACGGCCGGCTCATGAGAGCTTTGTTCAAACATCTCAGATCTAATATAGGTCTGAGCGCTCCGTCCTTCTTGGGAACGAGGAAATAACGGCTGTAAAAGCCAGCCTCGGCTAAAGAAGGGTGAACTTTCTCTATGGCCCCTTTCCGCAACAGATTCGCTATCTCTGCATGAAGCAGATAAGCTGCCTCTGTATTCAACTTCGTCTCGACGCGTGCTCGAAAGCGCGGAGGACGGCAGCGGAACTGAAGCGAGTAGCCCTGTATTATAGTGCTCAGCACCCAATTCGACACGCCCGGAATAGCTTTCCATGCATCCGCACTCATAGCTAGGGGTCGAATGGCCACCGGGTCTCGCCCGCTGCTCTGCGCGGGGCAAGAGACCCGACACGGCGGCAGCGCGAGCGCGCTGTCGGTGTTGGGGAGCGGGGGCTAGCTGATAATGACAACCGGCTGAGCGGTGCTCACTGACACGGTCTCTAGCACGGGGGTGTTTACAGGCGAGTGTGAGCGCTGAGAAGCGGGCACAGAACTCTCTATTAGCACACCGCCGATGGCATGGGGCTTTATGAGATCTAAACCCCGAGCACGTGAGACAGAGCGGGCAGTATGTAGGGGTGAACACTTGGGCGTGGGCACATCTCTTAACACTCGAGCGGCAGCTGCGCGCTTTATGTGAGTGTGCTCTGTGGGACACACGGGGGTGATCGTGCTTGTGTGTAGACATGAACACGGGGACGTGGGCATTTTTACTACACTCATAACACTGCCGGCATGAGCCGGATGACCAGACATTGAGCTCTTTTTGCGAATTATCTGGGTCGCCGTAAAAACGGCGTTTGTGTGCAGGCGAGCGAGTTGAGAAACTGGCTCGTTGGCTGCGGAAAACACTACTGCAGTAGCCTTGAATAAGGGGACTGACAGAGGGAGGCAGACGAGTTTGGACGGTGGTCCGGCCGCGACTTCGCAGGCTCTGGTTTCAGTGAAACTTTAAGCCGGGGACCTCGCGGGGCCGGCGGCCTGTGCTGGCTGGATGACCGTGATCTCGGGCGGCCACGCTGCTGCGAAGGCGGAGGGCGAGATGAGCGCTGGGTAGAGCTGCGTGCAGGAGGCTGTTTCTGCGAGTGGCCTGCAGCAGAGCTCGAGCAGCGGGGCAGGAACAGGTTCATGGCCTGTGAAGCTTTCTGGACCTCAGAAAAACGGTCCACTAGGCCACTCAGTGCTGGGCCGAAGAGGCCGGTGGGGGAGAGCGGGGCGTTAAGAAAAACGGACCGCTCTGCCTCTCCCATGTCAGCCAACATCAACCAGAGGTGGCGCTCTGTGACGGTCAACGAAGCCATCGAATGCCCAATAGCCTGAGCTGCAGTCTTCGTAGCGCGGAGGGAGAGATCCGTCGCGCTGCGCAGGTCTGTCAGTGCGGTCTGATCCGGGCCCTTTTCGTCGAGCTGACGAAGGAGGTCCGCCTGGAAAATTTGAAGGACCGCCATAGTGTGCAGGGCTGAAGCGGCTTGGCCAGCGGCGGAGAAGGCGCGGCTGACAAAGGCTGAAGTGGTCCTGCAGGCCTTAGACGGGAGGGCAGACTTTGAACGCCATCTCGCGGATGGGGGGCAAAGGTGCGCTGCGACCGCCTGTTCGACCGGAGGGATGTTGATGTATCCCTTCTCCGCGGCTCCGTCCACGTGCGAGAGGGTCGCTGAGGCTGGAGAGCGAAGTCTGGCCGAAACTGGAGCGTCCCACGACTTAGAAAGCTCTGCGTGAAGCTCCGGTAGAAAGGGCGCTGACCTGGACGTTGGTGACTGGCGGCGGCTGGGCAAAAAGAACCCGTCGAGCCTGTTCGGCACGGGCGCCGCAGGCGGGGACCAATCGAGGCCCAGGTTTTCGACGGCCATAGTGAGGAGGCGGAGAAGCTCGGCGTCCACACTGGCATGGGTTCTCCCAGACTCGTGAGTAGAGGAAGCGGCGGAGCGGTGAGAACCGGACCACCCTTCGCTGTCTGACGCCAGTAGAGAGCAGCTGTCCAGTAGCGCGTCGTCCTCTGCTTCATCCCCTGAGGCGTCGGCATCGCGGGCGGTAGCCGGCGGCTGCGCGTCGGGAAGCGGGGGCGGAGAAGGAAAGAGCGAGGCTCACGGGAGGGCCTCCGGCGAAAGCCTGTCTCGCATCTCGGACTCCGGCGGTCTCTGAGAGCGGCGCTTCTTCTTGCGCGGCCCGGAGACTGAAGTGGGGTCGGCGTTGAACAAGGCGAGTCGAGCCCGCAGGGTCGACATCGGCAGTTCTTCGCAGAATTCACAGCCGCCTGAAGACATAGCAACGCCGGTGTGGTCACGTCCCAGGCAGAGAGCGCAGATCATATGGCGGTCTCGGTCACTGAGGTGAGAGCGGCAGGAGCCGCAGGAATTGTGAGGCATTTTGCAACAAACGCCTCTGCTCTTTTAGTGGTGTCGCGTGAACGACAACACACACACACACACACAGCAAGAAAAGGATATGTCGCCGGATAGCTGAGCTGGCACGGCAGGCTGAAGGCGGCAAGAATTCGTCCGGCTTCCTCAGGCGCTGTCCTAAGCTGGCTCGATGCTTTTTCGACGGCGGCGGCTTCTCTCGGAGAACAGCGATGCGAGCGCTTCGCTGAAGAGACAGAAATCAGAGATTTAGCCTCCGAGCCCTCCTTATATACGCTCTGACTCCGCCCCTTATGGCGGGCTGTGACACGCGAGGGCGTGCGCGCCCTCATTGGGCGTGATGTCACGCGGGGCTCACTGGTAGGCTTAAGCAGTTGCCGCGCGGCAGCCAATGAGCGTGCAGTATTGCCCGCTCTAGCTCTGCTGAGCTGCCTGCTGCACTGCGTTGACAATATATGAAAAATTAGGATAATTTTTTAGCTTCAGTATCTCAAGAAAAGATGACTTTTCCCCGTAGCGTAAGCTAGCTTACGCAAATACGAGAGAACCTCTCGTAAGAGAACATATGTTTTGTACAGCTAAAATAACTGGAAAGGGCTGACATCATTAACCTTTAAAAAACAAAAATCTCCAGTTTGTTTGATTTTGCTTTTACTTTGCCTTTGAAGTGTCAAGTCCATATTTTGTCTACTTCTTTTGGTATTATGTTCATTTAAATGGATGATTTATTTTCATACTTGGATAAATGAAAACAGAAATTGAAACAAATAAATGTGTATATCAATATTTGAACAAACAAATGTTTGCACAAATTTACAAAACTGGTGAGGTTGTGTAACAGAAAATGATCATGGCTGGCTTGAATATTAATGTGAAATGTAATAAGAGTAAAAATATTGCCAATCAGTTGAGACTGAGATGACAGCTTGCACCATTTTGTTAAAAGCCATCTGTCTCTAATTTCTTGCACGCAGGCACCAGCCACATACAAGATATGTATGTGCTTCTTAAAAATGTTATAAAAGGTGCCCTTTTACTGTAGATGATATAGGAACACGGCACTGGTGCCATCCATTTTCTGATTAATTAAGATGACATTGCTAAATGGCATTGCAAATGTTCAACAGTTTGGACACTTAATTGTAACCGGAGAGCAAACAGCGGATATTAAACAGAAACGCTGCCTAGTTTGTTCACGGTTTAGAATTGTAAAGATTGATCGACTCCTCTTTATCCTCTGCCTTCCATTCTTTGCCTAACAGTTGAAAAAGCCTGTCTAGACAACATAGCGGTTTTTCACAAAGACTTCAGAAGTGCATATTCTGAAGATATGTAGGTCTGTTTATTTTAGAGCAGAGAAAATAAATTAGACATGCACCACCTGTCTTGGCAACTGTTCAGATGCACTGAGCACTGATTGTATTTATAACGCAGCTTTCGGGAAGTCAAATCGAGACAAGCTTGTTTCATACTGTTCTTGCAGTGGCTGCTAGGTGTGTGTTCCCTGGAGGAAGCGATGTGTAAATACTATGTTGAGTGTGAAACAGCTTCCCGAGTGCATGTTGAAAAACACTGAAAACACATACATATGTGTGTCGATGGAGCTTGTTTCCATATTCTCGAGATTAGCAAACACATTTCAGCACAGATTCCCTTTATACACAACCTAGAGAAGAGATTTGTCTTTTTTGTACTTTCTGTGATACATTTCCCCATGAGATCTCCTAATCGCATGTGAAGGGTGCAACAATTAATCTTAATTACATAACAGACATTGTGCTACACATATTACAAATCCTCTTTTGGGACACACCATAAAACAATACAGCAGAAATTAGATGGGGGATTACTGTTCAATAATCTCATTAACGTGTGAAAGCAGCGGCAGGACTTCTCACCCCAGTTGTTTAATTCAGGAATATTTTGGATGTTACTGTGGCATAAAAATATACAGAAATGGAAATGAGCATATGCCCTGTTGAATGCACTTTTTATTATTATTCAATAAAAAATCCTTTGCTTTTCTGCACATTGAGTTATTTTACCTATGGCTAGGGAAACTGCTGTTGTATCTTTAAAGACTACTGTCACCCAAGTAAGACAGCGGATTCAATCGTGAGTGAAAACAGGAAGTTTATTGATAACAGGGAACCGGGGCTGGCGGATTAAAGTGTGAATGAGACACGGGTTTTAATTTAAAGACATGAAAGATGGGATGAATTCTCCTGTACGCAGGAGGAAGTTTGAGGCGGACTGTCACTGGACTAAGGACTTTGGTGACAGTGAACGGGTCGATGAATTTGGGAGCTAATTTGTTACAAACGCAGCGGAGCGGAATGTTCTTGGTTGAAAGCCATACTTTTTGACCTACGACATAACCGGGAGGCTTCGACCGGTGGCGAACGCCCTTAGCCTTGGTATTACGACCCCTCTAAGATTTGTCTAGGAGCAAGAGGAGTAACACTAAAAATATGGCAAAATCTGTAAGAATAATAGGAGGCGGCAAGAAACAATGCAAAAACACAAACTGCCAATGAAAATGATTTATTATACAAAAAGGAAAAGAAACCATTAAACTATAAAGTAGATTTACAAAAGTATAAATTATTAAAGCCACAACAATATGTACAAATTTACAATAAAAAGAAAAAGAAAAATGAACAAGAAAAAAAACTAAACAAATCAACCCAAAGGAAAGGGGACTCTAGTGACGCCAAAAGAAAGAAAGAAACAAACGAAAAAAAAAAAACAATTCTACCTCATTTAAACCTCTAACCTAACTAAAGGAAAGAAAAGAAAATAATTAAATCTTCAGCGCCAAACGCTGTATACTTCCCTACTTCAACTAACAAAACAAAAACATACAATGGGTGGCATTCACCTCTTACCTGGGGTTTCTATACACAGAGTTACCTAAATGTTACACAATGGAAGTCGCACGACATCTTCCCTATCCACCTTCCTCTTGAGTAAAGAGTAAACATCAGAGAGTGTAAGCTATAGTGTATAGTGTAAGAGCAACACCATCTAAGTAAAAGAGAATAGTCGAACAAAATAGTAAATCAAAGTTAGAACAAAACAACAGATGTTGGCATAAGCAAATAACAAATAAGGCGAGTCAAAAACCAAGTAAAATGACAGCAAAACCAGAAAACAAAAGAGACTCCATTCACTCCTTTCCAGCATCCTTTTATCTGCCAGCAGAAACGTTACTGGCAGCGGATAGGTCGACGTCACATCGCTTAATGATGACTGATAGCCTCGTGAGCCAATCAGCGGTCCAGGAAGACAGCCTAAGAGATCGACAGGGAAAAGGAGAGAGAGCAGGAGAGAAAACAAACACAGGCACTCCCACAAGACACCTATGAACGTAACACTTGGTGTGCGCCCCGACCTGGAGGAGAGTCTTACGGGCTCTGTTCCAGGTTTGGTGACACCTCTGGACGAATGTGTGGGCGGAGGGGACCGCGACTTCAGATTCCAGACTTGGAAAAATAGGTGGCTGGTAATCGAAGCTACACTCAAACGGAGAGAGGCCCGTGGATGACACTGGTAACGAGTTTTGTGCGTACTCAACCATTGTAAGTCGTTGACTCCAGTAGGAAGGATTCTTAGATACCAAACATCGCAACACTCTCTCCAAGTCTTGGTTGGCTCTCTCAGTTTGGCCATTGCTTTGAGGATGATAACCCGAATACAGACTGAACATTGCTCCCAGTAACCTACAAAACTCCTGCCAAAATTTGGACACAAATTGGGACCCCTTTCGGAGACCACGTCCATCGGTAGGCCATGTAAGCGAAAGACGTGATCTACGACAGTCACCGCTGTCTCCTTGGCAGAGGGAAATTTGGGCAAGGGAATAACGGTCAAAATGACCGTCTTGCCTTGGGAGGGTGGGAGGGCGGTGATAAAATCTAGTGCAATATGGGACCAGGGTCTCGAAGGGACAGACAGCGGTTGGAGTAACCCATATGGGGGTTGATTAGAAGTCTTACCAGTGGCACAAACCGAGCAAGCCAAAACAAATCTCAGAATGTCGCCAGCCATCAACGGCCACCAGAATCGTTGCTTAACCAAAAAACTGGTACGGTTTACTCCTGGATGAAAAAGCTACGTTGGAACAATGAGCCCACCGAATAATGTCGGACCATAGTTCCTCCGGCACAAACAATCGACTCGGTGGGCAACCGGGCGGAGGCGTTACCCCTTTTAAGACCGTGTTGACCCTTGACTTGATCTACCACAGCCTTAACCTTGTCAGGATCCATGCGCACTCCCTCAGATGAGATGATGTAGAAAAGGAACAGACTGTGCATGAAAAGCACATTTCACCGCCTTGACAAAAAGCCCATTCTCTAGCAACCTCTGAAGCACTCATCTGACGTGCTGATCGTGTTGAAAATATCAATAATATAAGATGAAAATATAAGATGAAAATATCAATATGTCATCCAGGTAGACATACATCAACCATATCGCTCAGCACGTCATTGACGAGTGCCTGAAAAACCGCAGGGGAGTTGGACAGACCAAAAGGCGTGACCAAATATTCAAAATGGCCCCTGGGGGTATTGAAAGCAGTTTTCCACTCATCCCCCTCCCTTATGCGAACCAAATAATAAGCATTACGTTAATCAAATTTTGTGAAGACAGATACTCCCTGCAACCACTCGAAGGCTGAAGACATCAGCGGCAAAGGATAAGTATTCTTTACCGTGATGTTGTTCAGCCCTCGGTAATCAATACACGGTCGCAGAGAACCATCCTTCTTCCGCACAAAAAAGAACCCCGCCCCCGCTGGCGAAGAGGAAGAATGGATGAGCCTGGCTGCTAGAGAATCAGAAATGTATTTCTCCATGGCCTCCCTCTCTGGAGCAGAAAGTGAGTATACTTTGCCCTTAGGCGGAGACGTACCTGGCAGTAGATCTATAGCACAGTCATAGGGACGATGCGGAGGAAGAGAAGCAGCCCAGGACTTACTGAACACTTCCTTCAGGTCGAGGTACTCTGCGGGCAGCCGGGCACATTTGACAAATTCACTGACTCCTCCTGCAAAACAGAACCAGACACAGATGAACAAGCAGACACTATACAAGATGCATAACATTGAGTGCTCCAAGCCGAAACAGAATTGTGGCCCCAGTCAACACTGGGACTGTGTTGCACCTTCCCTTGGATCTCCATCTTTCTCTCTCCTCCCGGGAAAGCCGAGCTCTACCCACCTGCATGGGTTTGTGTTCGCTGCTCCAGGCGATGTAGACGAGCGTCTACTTGTAGAACCAACTCAACCAGTCCATCTAAGCTGTTGGGAGGATCCAGGGTGTATATCTCCTTCTGGATACAGTCAGCCAACCCATGCAGGAACATGTCCCACTGCACTTCCTCGTTCCAGTGACACTCCGCAGCAAGAGTGTGAAACTCAATGGAGTAGTCGGAGACAGGTCTGTTACCTTGGAGAAGATCCGCGAGTTGCCGGGCTACCTCTCGTCCCGCGACCACACGATCGAACACTCTCTTCATCTCCTCAGAAAGTGCCTGGAACGAGGAACAGCACAGATGTTGATTCTCCCACACTGCCATTCCCCACAGAGCCGCACGCCCCGATAACAGCGTCAGCACAAAAGCCACCTTAGACTGTTGAGTATTGAATTTTTGTGGCTGGAGAGAAAAAACATTGCGCAGTTGGTGAAAAATGCTCTGCAAAAATTAGGCCCACCAGAATATGCCTTCAGGGTGGGCAAACGTGGCTCCGGTTGACGGCTGGGTGCTGGAAGAGTCGGGGGGAAAGGCGGCGGGGGTGGCGCAGTGGGACCCACTAGTTTTTGAAGCTGCTGGGTGAGCTCGGACACCTGCGCTACCAAGGCTTGCACTGCAGCAACAGTCAGTAGCACCTCACTGCAGTACACGAAATCCAGGGGGCGGAGTTGGATCCAGATCTAAGGGATGGAGATTGGTAGGTATAGGGGTGGGTTTAGGGATCAGGGGGTGGAGATGGGTTGGTTTAGGTATATGTAAGGTTTGATCTGGATCCAACTCCTCTCCCTGGATTTCGTGTTCTGCAGTGAGGACCATCTCGGAACAGTAACAGCCATGTTGTTGATCCATACAAACGATGCTTCGGGAAAGGAACTCACTCAAATCAGGTGAACTCGCTGAATCCACGATGGTCTGATCGTTCTGTCACACAAAGTAAGACAGCGTATTGAATCGCGAGTGCATACAGGAAGTTTATTGATAACAAGGTGATGAAGTAGAAATAAATGGTCAGATGAAGCATGTGCCGGGAAAAAGTCTATCTTGGCAGTGCAGGGACGCAGATGGGCAACCCCTTTTCCTCCGTGGAAGGGGAAGGAGCGACCAGAAGTCCAACTCGAACCCAGACAAGACTCAGGAACTCAAAGGCATCCTCTGTGGAAGAAGGCAGAGCGATCAGACTGGTCCAATAATCCAGTGTGAAAACTCAGGGAACTCGGAGACAGGCAGGAGACAAGACACAAACACTGGGAAACATCCACAACGATCTGACAAACACAAGACGAAAGACCATGAGTATAAATAAATGAATAGATGCAGCTGGCGCCAATGATCAGAAAAGTGGTGATCAGCGACCACACCCACACGCACACACAAAAACACAGAGTGAGAAAATGTCAGTGAATTCATGAACCGTGACAACTACTGACTACACTTCCACTGACAGCCTACTTGAATGGCCATTTCTCCAAACAGGCAAGGAAGGAAGCGATTCTTAGATAAGAAATTAAATGAAAAACAAAATTAACACTGCAAATTTGACAAAATATGAGATAAAATTGTGTGTAAAGCACTTTAAGTACAATACAGACATATTAACAGCATCTAACATGTATTTTAAGTATTTATTTTCTAGCTTTAGAAACAATTGAAGAGTTAAAAGTTTGTAATGAAGAAGTCTCTTATGCTCAACAAAGCTGAATGAATGAATGAATGAATAAAGGTTTCTATATAAAACTTTTACATTTTAAAAAGGTAAATTATTCCAGCAATGACTGCTGAAAATTACCTTTAGTGCCATTACTCCAGTCTTCAGTGTCACATGATATCAGAAATCATTCTAATGTGCTGATTTGCTGCTCAAGAAACATTTATTATCAAAGTTTTGAAAACTTTTGCTGCATAATATTGTTGTGGAAACTGCAATGCACACACCATTTAAAATTTTGGATAAGTATGTTAAAAATACATAAATACTTTTAGTCAGCAAGGAAACATTAACAAATCATTCACAAACTATTAGTTTATAGTTAATTCACAGTTAATTCATAGTTAATATATTATAGTATCTATATTGTTAATGTATTAATAAGCTATATACAAAGTGAGTTTTCAACATTGACGATAATAAGAACCATTATTAATAATTGAGTACCAATAATAGAGCATATTCAAATGATTTCTAAAGAATCATGTGAAGCAAAAGAAAAAAATAATATTGGCAGTACACATACAGTGACAACGATTTTGTTAGAATATTATATAGATGCTTTTATTATGATTTTGATATTTTATAGCTTAAAGTTTAGAATTGTGAATATTTTAAAGTTTAGGATTGTGTAAAGGTAATTCTTTCTAAACCTTTTCTCGAAAAATCCTTTTGAATACAGAATCAGAAAAAAACAAAACGGGAATGCGATTTATATTGTAAAATTAGGTAATTGCATAAAATGTGATATAATTTAAGATATTTAATTAATCTCATTGATTAAATACAATACAATTAACTTATTATTTTATTCTTTCATTCTAAAAGGATTTGTAACATTTGCATGTCTCTAAAATTATTCAAACTGTAAGTAAAATGCTTGCTTTTTAGAGGCTCCCAGTATTAATAATATGTTTTAGTGTCACACATACTGTATCTTGTGCCAATAGTAAATGAAATTATATAAAAGTCTAACATAATATACAACTTATGTATAAGGTTGCCACAAACGCATCTGCTACTGTGGCCTAGACCTAGAGAAGTGGTCTCAGAAAAGTTAATTGAGCCAGTCAGTCAGAAGATTGTAATAATAAATTTATAATGTTGTTTCTCTAAAGAAAACATTGCAGCAGCCCATCATCATGGCATTGTGCCGATAGCACTCTTGGCTCGGTCAATGAGCAGCACTGCAGATATAAATAAACAGTCTGCATTAGAGTGCATTATAAACTCAGAAATTATCTTGAAAAAAGCAATAGGTATTCCTGTTTCATTTTTATGTCATATAGAGAGAATAATATAGATTAATGCCATGGACATAAATCATAGCTAAACCTCTTGAGCATTACTAAAACATTTTGCCTCCTTTTGAACATCTCAGTGGTCTGATCAATTTCTGATACCTACTATGTGTGGCGCCCATATGCAGTGAAGAGACAGTGTTCCCTCTCACATGACTCCCTGTAGAATTACACTACTGTAACACTATTTCTGTGAAGTCACATTAGAAATATAATGACAATGTTGTCCTACCTTCTGCTATCTTATTTACTGGAAGATCAACCCAGTATAGAATAATTTCCACGTATTGGAAATCAAACAAATTGCTTGTAAATGCTGTAGTTAAAAGGTGAGTGAATTCAGTTTGTTGTTTTACCTATTTTTATTATCATTTTAACACAATGGGCCATATTTTTACAATCTAAGCGCATGGTCTAAAGCGCAGGGCACAAGTGCACTTAGGGCGTGTTCAAATCCACTTTTGCAAGTTTAATGATGGGAAAAAATGGACGGCGCGCGGCGCATGGTCTAAAGGGTTGTCTCTATCTCTTAATGAGTAATGTGTGTGTTTTGGGTGTAACATGCAATAAACCATAAACCATTGCAAAGGTCTTATCTCCCTTTCCCTTTAAAAGCCAGTTGCGCTTGCGCCTTGGCGGATTGCTATTTACATGGCGGAATTTGCAAGCGGAAAGACTGAATACGTCTTAATCGTAATACAACGTTAAATTTGGCTAGTTTGTGTGCTGCCGCGCGTTGCGGACCAATCTATAGCCGCACATTATTAACACGCTCTTTAAAGGGGCTTTAAGCGATGTTGGGTGACATCACTTCTTGTTGACGTTCTAAGTATTGTCAAACAAAACGGAGTCTAGCTTGACCCTCCCTCCTACTCATCCCTTCCCCCTGGCTTTAACAAGGATCAGTGGGTCCGAAATTTTGTTGTGTACAACAATATGTTGTGTCAATGTTTGTTCACATTCCTTTCCTACGACGACACAACGTTTTGTCGGGCCATCCGTCCCTTTACAGATGCACGTCGTTTCTCTCGTCATTAAACCGCGGAGACGTTGCCTAATGCCTCAGAAAATCCAATCTGTCTGTTCTGTCTGTCAATCTGTCGCATTGGCACTTATCCGATTTATTTCCACATATGAATGAGGCCTGAAACCGATCTCGAAATATCCGAATGCATGCGTTTTATTCCTGTTTACACTGTCATAGAACACATCGGATCTGTGTCACATATGAGCAACACATTTGAATTGGGTCACATTTCACTGACAGTGTAAATGAGGTCTTAGAAGAACCAAACTGGATTTACCCACCTGTCCAGCAAAAACAGAGCCACCTGAATGTCGGATCGGAAGCCCTTCTGTCGGCGGAGTTCTCACCACCTTTTGAATGCTTTTCCGATGTAAATTCGCGACTTTGCGCGTTCCTTCTCCTTTTCCCTATTCTTTGTTATGTGTTCATCGGAACGTTGTCTCTTTGGTCGTGCTTTAGACATATCAAAATTCTCAAGAATATAACATTTTAACTTTAGTCGTTTTCGTTGTCTAGGAAATCTCTCCTCTAGCTAACTTCCCTCTTCATGCTTCTCTCTCCTCCACTCCCCACACCCCCCCTTCATGTGCACGTGCACTAACCCCCCACCCCCAAATCGGTTATTGGCTGGAACACTGTTTGTTATGTTTTGTGGTCCAGGCTGGGCCAGTTTGTTTTTCTTGCCGTTTGTGGAGCCTGGACTGTCTAGACAGACCGCGTTTTTTTACAGTGTGTTCAGGGGACAGGCAGCTAGCGGATGGTGAGGAGATGTTTGCTGTATGTGACAAAAAATTATTCGGCCTAAAAAACGTGTGACATCGTTTAGAGCACCTTTAAATAAAATAAATAAAAATAAATAAATAAATTGCGGTCTATATCAGTTGCCTCAAAATAGCAACAGGCCAACAATGCGCCTGAACACACCTAGTTTTCAGACCAGCACACCCATGGGCGTATAAATAGGTGTAAATGCATTTGCTATTTAAACAATGTGGCACAGGATGTGAAAATTATAACTGCATTGGGCTGAAACTAGCAAAAAACACAACCTGGCGCTACATTGTGCAGAGTGTATAATAGAGCCCAAAGCCTGTTGTCCAACATAGATAATATATTCAGAATTTAAATTAAGTCATTGTCATTCTTTTCAACTCAAACATACCTTTCTATGCAAATATGGTTTATGATAGATTATACTAGTAAAAACAAACAAACCTTAAGCCGATATTAACCTGCATATTAGTCTATATGTAAGACTAATAATGTAAACAGGCCAAGCGGAAGGGTAAATTACTCACCTTAAGACAAGGGTGTTTTTTTGCACAATAAATGAGGTAAACCATAATTACTGTACAATACTACAATGCATTATCTGGTGTCAAAATGGCAAGTTGAACAAATAGAATTTCTCTTAATATGTAGACAAATTAATAGGAGACTCTCTGATGCAGGAGTTGTATTGAGAAATGGCAGACACTCTTCCACTTGCTGACATAAGGATCATTTAGAGAGAGTAGGACAGCCTGGTAAATGAGCCTAACGCTCTGGATATGATTAACAGGTCTGTGTGACTGTGCCAAGAATTGTATCTGAAACAATTTACTTCCATTGATATCAGAATAATCGTGCATTTTGGTTCCGCCATTATCTTCAAGCTTCTTTCTGTCTGAGAGTGCTAGAATCAAATCCCAGAAGTCATCTATATTCCATGTGATGGTCTTGTTTTGAATTCCATACAGAGCCAGATTCTGTACAGGGAGTGTTTTAGCTGTGTAGTGGATAAAACATGATCTATTTTCATACCTGAAGTGTTTGGCCAATTCACACTTTGAGAGAAACAACAGACACTTTCAGTGCCACAAATAAACAATGAAGCGCCATAAATTCTATCTATCTATCTATCTTTCTATCTATCTTTCTATCTATCTATCTATCTATCTATCTATCTATCTATCTATCTATCTATCTATCTATCTATCTATCTATCTATCTATCTATCTATCTATCTATCTATCTATCTATCTGTCCTTTATCATCCATCCATCCATCTATCCGTCTGTCTGTCTGTCCTTTATCATTCATCCATCCATCGATCCATCTGTCTGTCTGTCCTTTATCATCCTTCCTTGTATCTATCTTGTCTGTCTGTCTGTCTGTCTGTCTGTCTGTCTGTCTGTCTGTCTGTATCTAGTATCATCCATCCATCTATCCATCTGTTGTCAGAAATAGGGGTACAGTAGGAGTCCATTTCTGTCCCCCAAGGTACAATCTACACTAACGTACCCCATAGGGCTTATTATTGGACCTCAAGATACATATATGTACCTTTTTGAGGGTCAAAAAGCATTAAAAGGTATATGTACCGTTTCTTTTAAAGGTTAAGGTACAATAATTGTGCCCTTGAGGGTACAGCCCCAGTGACAAGCCATTGTACCCCTAAAGGTACAATTATGTACTTTATTTTCTGAGAGTGTATCCATCTATCTATCTGTCTATGTCTGTCCTTGTATCTATCTAGTAACATCCGTCTGTCCATCCATCTGTCTGTCCGTCCGTCCGTCCGTCCTTTATCCTCCATCCATCCGTCCCTTTATCATCTGTCTGTCTGTCTGTCCTTTATCATCCATCCATCCATCTATCTGTCTGTCTGTCTGCCATTTATCATCTATCTGTCTGTCTGTCTGTCTGTCTGTCTTTCCTTGTATCTATCTAGTATCATCCATCCATCCATCCATCCATCCATACATCCATCCATCCATGTATCTGTCCTTTTATCCATGTTTGTCTGTCTGAATGTGAAAACATAAGAAGTCATACATTAGTTTTGTATTTTGTGTCTAAAGCATGTGATGAAGTCTTGCTGTCTTTTACAGTTTTTCTCAGTCGCTTTGGTGCATTTCTCATAACACTATTTACATTTGCACAACAGTTAATGCAGTTCTCAAAACAAATAGTACAAACTGCAAAACCTAGTTGATAACCTGCAAAAGCGTGTCACTTGCTCAAAATGGATAGCCCATTCCTCAAAAGCAAGTATTTATGTCAATGAAAGTGTCAGTGTCATCAAAATAAAAAGTCCTGACACCATCGTTTATGAACAAGATAGTCAAATGGCTTAGTCGTGTTTTCATTATGACAGTTTACTCTGTAAATGTTTTCCAATGATAAAAGTCAGATCTTGGTGACACTACCTGAAAATGCTCAATACAGCACTAAATACTATTTGCACAGCCATTTGAAAAATACAGTAAAGTTACACATTACTGTATTTATGAGGTAACTGAGTACAAGACACTGAATATATGTATGTTTCACATTTTTACTGCATATGCTCTTTGCAATTCTAATTTGTTCACAGCATTGTGCAAAGAAAAAATACACCATTATTTACAACAAACATAAACTCCCTTTGGGTAGAGCTGTGCACAACTGTACACAATATTGCAGAACATATTGGAACTGAACATACAACATACATGGTACTGTAATCATTCATGCACATCCAGACGTTCCTCTCTGTCTGGTCACATAATTTACAGTAATCTACATCACAGCGAATATCATCTCTTGCTCAATTGCAAATTGTTCAATTTAGGAGACTTTTTCAGGATTTTTTTTTTTTTAAATGACAAATTTTGACAGCTAGTTCAACATTTTTGTATGTAATGACTCAAGCAATGAAATGAGGACTATTAGTTTTATATGGAATGACTATTCAGCATTCACAAGTATAGTTAATTTTGACTGACATGACATAAGCAAATGATAAAGTTATAAAACAGCAGAGAGTTGTATGAAAGCAATTGATGCATGTCCAAAAGCATTTGCAATTTGTTGGAAGGAATGAGAAACTGCTACTATGATGTGCCCAAATGACTAAATGTTGTGGAGGTTGAACTAACTGTTGTGCAAATGTAAATAGTGATGTGAGAAATGCACCAAAGCGACTGAGAAAAACTGTAAATTCTCCTAATGAAATAAAAAAAACAGATCTGATCCCCCTATTCTTTCAAATACTTCCCACCAAGTTTAGATTAAAGGGCTGTTTTATCTCTTTGGGGGGCTTTGTCAGCCTTGGAGGGCTGTTTCATGGAGGGAGTGTGCTTCAGCAGGATTGGTAAACTGCCTGATTCTCATTGTTCCTATTCTTGAGATAATCTCTCTTTTATGCTTTTGAAAATTGTTCTTATGCTGACAGTTGTGAGAGAGGCACAAGTGTCCAGACCATCAGGTAATACCTTTGCATTGAGGTTTGAAGATAATCCGTAGCTTCTCTTCTCTTCTGTAAGAAGTTGGTAAACACTCTTTTTTTTTCTGCTTGCTAAAATCCAAAGTCGCATGGGTATGAATATCTTTCTGTCTCTGCTGTTGGGCTCATGGGAGCTGTGATCTTGAATTCATTTCTCCTGCGGAGAGGCATTGCCACAGACAATCCCAGACTTCTAACAAAACGTGTTTCAGTAAAGAAAGGGGTTACTAAATTCCCTGTTTATTGTAAAGAGACTAAAAGAGGAAATGTTGGATGCATAATGAGTCTGTCTGATGAGGTTCCTGTGACAAAACACCTTATGAAACAGTGGCTCGGGGGTGGACAAGTATCCTTGTGTGAAGTTCAGAAATTGCATGTGATTATTTATTTATTCGTTTGTTTGTTTGTTTTTCAAGGAGCCCTTAAGCAAATTTCTTTGTCTGTTAAATAAGACATCTTTGAAGGACATCCACTGCTAACCTTGCCACCATTGTCACTTTTTTTCAGACTGGTAAGTGTAATAAACAAAGTCGTATTTACAACTGGGAAACTTCTGAATTCTAGATCATATACTGTATATATATATATATATATATATATATATATATATATATATATATATATATATATATATATATATATATATATATATATATATATATATATATATATATATATATATATATATATATATATATTAGGGCTGTCAAATTTAGCGCGTTAATAACGCGTTAACGCAAAATCATATTAACGGCACTAATTTTTTTAACGCTCGATTAACGCAGCGCGTATTTTCTGTTTGACCCGTGACCCAACCCCTAGTTGGAGAAATGGAGATACACAGTGTTGGCAACTTAGCGACATTGCAGACCCCTTTAGCGATTTTTTCCCTTCAACAAAGCGCCCAAACCTTATTTAGTTTCTGAGAATATACCGGTACCGCCGGTACTGCTCTCTCAGCACGCGCGCGCCTCTCTCTCTCTCGCTCTCTCTCTCTCTCTATCTCTCTGCGTCTCACGCGGAGGAGCAGCGCTTTAATTCAGTTAAACACAGATATTATGTTGCTTCTCTAATTTTACAAATATAGCCGAAATCAGAGCACGGTTATTAGCTTATGTGTATTTGATTTCACCAGACGACGGCTCGATTATCAGAATTTTTGTGCAGATTAACGTCTTGGAAGGGAGAGCTGGTTATGTTTATTTGGTCGCGTTTCAGTCACCATTTCAAATTCATTCCGTTGTTTGACAACAGAAACAGTAAAATATACGTTTTATTGAGAATGTATTGATAATTTAGCTTCATCAAAATGGGCACAGAGAGAGACAAACTACAATGTAATAATAAATGCTAAATGTACATTTAGCATTTTCAGAAGAGCTGCCCTGTCATGCAAAAATCTAAACATTTTTGTGTTAGTAAATTGCTCAGTGCAAAGAAAGAGAAGTAATTGGAACCTGGTATTTCTTTGTTCTTTCTACATGTGTCTAATAGACATGAACAAGTTCTTTGAAAAACATCTGACCTTTGAAACATGTCTCGTCTTCATGCTATATTGACCATGGTTTTAATAATAAACAAACATTTGCATAAAGCATCTATATTTATCAATGCCCACGTTGATTAGAGTATTACAAACTTGAAAAGTATAAATTTAAGGTATATTTAGAACAAATAAAAAATGTGCGATTAAATGCGATTAATCGCGAGTTAACTCATGACAATCACGCGATTAATCGCGATTAAAAATTTTAATCGATTGACAGCCTTAATATATATATATATATATATATATATATATATATATTTTTTTTTTATGCTATATAGACCTGCAAAATTGATTTTGATTAATCCTGTTATTTACAACCAATGTTTAGAAATGGTAATTTTTTATGATAACACTTTGCAATAAGGTTTCATTTGTATTTATATTCTATTTACAGTATTTAACTACATTACTTAACATGAACTAACAATGAACAATACTGTACTTGAGCATTTACTAGAGCATTTATTAATCTTAGCTAATGTTAATCTCAACATTTACTAATACAGTTTTAAGATCAAAGGTTGGATCTGTTAACATTATAACAGTTTTGGTACATTTCTTGAATCATCCTTAAGATTTGCAAACCAGCATTTCTCAAAGCAATTTGTTCAAACAGCAGCACACAATGGATTACCTGCAAAATCCTTTAACTCAAAATCCTTATTTAATCTCTCAAAAGTAAGTATTTATGTCAATGAACATATCAGCGCCTTCAGAATGACAAGTCCTTGTGTCATCGTTCACGAACAAGATAGTCAAAATGCTTAGTCATGTTGTTAATATAACAGTGTGCTTGTGGCATATATAAATAAACTCAAATTTACACATTACTTTGGAATATTGATTACAAGAGACTGAACAGGATTCACAGTTCATTTTCACAGTTCATTAGGTCTGTCAACAAATTACAGTACAATGTCATTGTGATATAAAAAAACGACAAGACTATATACATACACACACATACTGTATATATGTACGTGTGTGTGTGTGTGTGTTACATTATGTCTCTATAAATTATATTTACTGTATAATGTAAAATGCAAGTGGACTTAAGTGATATTGCATTACAGTACAAATTTTACCGTATAGTGAACATTGTCTGATTACATACTGAACCTGTTCTTTCTACAAACATTTGAATGATGACGGACACAGTTGTTCTCCCAACATTCAGCTGTACCTTTTGATCCGCCTTGTCCATAAGGTCATGATTGAAAACATGGTCCACAAAAGTGGCCTTTATTTCATCAGAAACATCTCTACAGTCTTGGCCTCTTCAACCTCTTCCACTGTTTTGCCTCCGTATCCTTCCACCACGTATCCTTACTACTGTTCTTCTTCCCGGCTGTTGACCTTGTTTGTTTCCTTGCTGTTCTTCCATTGTCAGAATTTGTTACACTGTGTTGTGCTCTGTCTATATGCTCGCTAAATGAAGCCTCATGAGAATTCAATAATATTAAGTTGCTATGAACAAATGAGCATATAGACAAATGTAAGGTTAATCACTCACATTTAACAGTTTGCTTTGCACATTTTTTTTTTTTTTTTTTTTTTGTTAGATGCCACATGAATAAGGGCTATAAATTACAATAAATATGGAAATAAAATGATTCAAATAATTATATTATAGAAATGAAATTTATTTTTCTCACTTGAATGTGTGATGTCATAATAATGAACTCAAAAGTTGGAGCTTTTCATGTACACTTGAAGGCTTTAAATGCACTTTTACAAATTAAATATAAAGTCTTATTGGCCAGTAAATGTTTCTATTAAGCAGTCACAAGCTTAAAAGATCTGTAGACACCATTTTGCTTTGGGCTAAATGTATTAAATGCAACACAAGGATATTTTTTGGATAATTAACAGCATTACAAATATAACCAAGAGAGAATTACAGCAATAAGCAGCAGGGAGAAAAATCCTACATTAACATTGCCTCCATTGTATCTCACTGCCTAATTAAACAATGTTAGCAGTGTGTGACTTTACATTTGTTCATAAAGTAATTAAGACATAGAGCTATGTGGGACGGGTGGAGGTAGGGTGTCAGTTACAACACCGGAGTCTACTCGCAGAACAGTCCGAGTCCATTAAAAGCATGCATGTACTCCATTGTGAGTGATTTCCATTACCACATCCATGGATTAGAGATGCTCTGATACATCTTGCATTGAACAAACCATATCCATTAGTGAGCTTGAAAGACTTGTTAATGGACGACACTTTATTCAGAGCATGCCTTTCTTATTCTATTGTAAATGGCATCGACTGACACTGGATTATATAACCCTGTATCACTTCCAGCACACAGAAATGTTAGTCAGCAGTGACAACAAATCAGACGGAGCTGTGAGAAAAGGAAGTAGCACCACGGAGACTGTCATGCTCGCATTAGTTCCAAGCACCAACTCCAAAACATTTACAGTGGCTGGATCAATGTAGTGCTGATACAAAAGTTTCAGAGATTTATGGGCCGCGGCATAACAGCATCTACAGATGAAGAGCGAGAGCTAATGTAGAGATGGGAGGAAGTGTCCATCTAACACAATCAGCCTCCCTGTTATTTCTGACACTACCGCAGACTAAAAGGCTACATTAGGCAGCCCTCACCTGGTACTGGAGCCCAGGCTGTGCCAGCTTTAATCAATAGACACAGAACTACCCATGGCTTTTGCTTGCAGACATGCCTCATAAGCTTTTCTGGCTGATAGGTCGGGTTGAAATGTAAGTTGATGAAATGGAAAAGGAAGGGAGTGTCAGGCCGGGCAGTGTGAAGATAATTATAAAGGATAACAAGACTTCAGCTGAAAAGCTTGTTGTGATAAAAAAAAAAAAAAAAGCTTGAGTGTTTCGCTATTGTAGCCCTTTAAATCATTACAGCAAGATAATGACACTGTTACTTGAAACCCTTGCAGAATTAATGTGGCTATAGAATATATATATATATATATATATATATATATATATATATATATATATATATATATATATATATATATATATATATATATATATATATATTAAGAAATTAATACTTTTATTCTGCAAGGATGCATTAAATTGATCAAAAGTGACAGCAAATAAATGTATAATGTATAAATAAATGCTGTTCATTTGAATTTTTTAATCATCAAAGATTTCAGAAAGAAATGACTAGGTATCCATAAAAATATTAAAGTCCTCTTGTAGTCAATAGTTTTATCCTTTAAAACTTATCTTTGATCACCAATATGACATATTGTAATGTTTTTTCCTGTGAAAACAAATTCTTCATGCCTTAAAATAGCTTGAATGTCACTCTACACCCTTGCTTCATTTAGTGTACGTGGATCGATGAACATGCAAATTAGCCCTGCCTCCACTCACTCACAGCAGTTAAGAGATCCACTCGCTCAACTTTACTCAAGTTTCTGAGTTGCTTGACTACATTATCAAACAGCTAATAATGTGTTGCTAATGTTACAAACCATGTTTGAGTTCACCACCTCAGAGTCAGACAGCTGCCTTCTAACAATTAGCATCCTTAGAAACGCTGTGAACATCTTAGAACGTCAGTGGATAAAGGCATATAGTTTACCATAACATCGTAATACATCATATACATAATTCACCCGCTATATTGCTAAATGTACCCGATTTTTCATATCAACAGGAATATACCGGGATAACCTGGGACTCCCCTGCTTCAGAAAATAGTTAATGTCATGGTTTGACTTAAAGCAAATTAAAAACACCAAATAATCAATGGACAAATTTGCAGTAGTTCATCAAAAATGTTCAAAAAAAAAACAGTGAAAGAATAGCTGAAGTTAGTGACCCCTTATATTTTCTCAAACATCAGACTTCACACTACATAAATATATATATATTTTTCTTCGATAATGGTGTTTTACAAAAAAAGCATTTTTTATTGACTGTTTGTCAACTACCCATATACATTTTAATCTATATATTTTAGCCTGTCAACAATCAGCGCCATTTTTGAAGCGTGTGCATGTGCGCAAGGTTAGCCTACTACAGAGTATGACGTATGAGGGAACCCACAATGAATGTTACTACGGTTTCAGGAAACGGTTGTGCCTAAGTTAGTTTTTCCAGTGGTGCCTCATACTATGATAGTTAATCAGCAAGTTACATCGTTGTTCGGGAAAAGCACCTCAGGCTGTATTACAATGGAGGATGGGTAATTACGTACACTGCGTGAAAAACAGCAGTGTTTGTTTTGCTAATGCCTCTCAGAATGAATCGTGGGTTAACCTGAAGCAAAGACAAAGTTTGCTTTTTCATATTAAAATGCCGCCTAATTGCTCAGTCCTGAAATAGATTCAGCGTAAGAATGTTGTGCCGACTTAGCCTTGATTCCTGCTCAAAATTATAAAGTAATATAACAACAGCTACAAACAAAGCCCTAATAAGCCAAAATAAAGAAGTAGTTGCAACATTGTAATAATTTTAATCCTCGTTTTGGAACCAAGCAAACGATCTACAGGTCTCAAAACGCCCTAAGAAATGTTACTATTAATAAGAAATGAGTATAGGATCTGAAGAATCATGTGACACTGAAGACTGGAGTAATGGCTGCTGAAAATTCAGCTAGAAATTACGTTTGAAAATATATGTAAATTAAAAAAGGTAATTTAAAATATTGATAATATTACGCAATATTACAGTTTTACTGTATTTTTGGTCAAATGAATGCAGCCTTGATGAGCATAAGAGCAAAATAGCATGTGAATTCATTGTACTATTCATAACTATTTTACTAATATTTTTCAGAGCTCACTACAAACAATTTTGGGATTGCCTTTTCTACACATTTCATGAGAAATCTCTCTGCTATGTATAAGTCGGGTGGTGTGGTACCTAATGCTCTGGGCTGGTAACCAGAAGGTTGCTGTTTTGAACTCAGCAAGAAACTGTAAAACTATTTGCACTACAAACCAGTGTGGTTTATGACAATACATTAAAATAATATGATAAAAAAAAAACTGTTTGAAATATCAAGCTGCATAATGAGCTGTTTTGTACAGCTAAAAATAACTGAAAGCGGATGACACCGGAAGCAAGACACATACAATTATGTTAAAAATAAGGTGGATAATAAAGATACATTTTCCTGTTCCAGTTGGATTTATTGATTAAAAATTGCGTGTACTGATCTTGTCGTATTTCCTGAGTCTGGATTATTGCTGCAACCTGTGTGGTTTCAGAACAAGGGACCAAGATTTTATTTTTATTTTTATTTGCGCCATTTTTTTATTATGGACTTGCCGGCCATCCAACTGTTCTACCTGGAGCAAGAGCAACGAAGCCTTGACATGAAATTACTATCAGTAACTATTTCCCCCTGGGCAATAATGGAGATGGTAAATAGAAATATTAGAAATACCTAGAAATATTCTCTAGAGTAAATAGTCTGATAATCTGATATGTCTCCCTTTTATAATACTTGTAATTTACATCCATCTGTGACTATTATTACAGATTGTCTGCATCATGCATTAATGGCATTCATTTAACTATAAACATTGAGATGTGTTTTTAAAACTGTTTACGACTTTGTATTATGACTTTGATTCAGTGTTCATAATTTGTTGCATGTAGTTAGTAGTAATCCTCTCTGGGTCCATTGTGTGCACTGGAAGGGACAGATAATCTGCACTCGTTTAATCAGTCAAAATGTTTATCATTACGACAGGTGTCCTGGATTAGGGCTGGAAATGGGACAGTGCCACCATAGCCACATAACCCAAAACAGAGCTTTAGTGGGCATAAAAAAAGTCAATAAAACATATAAAATGCTCGCATTCATCATGTTTGAGTCATTTGTGTTTGTGCGTGTCACTGAAGAAATCTTGAAAACATAAATAAGGTGGACCAATGTACATCACGCTTTAATGGCGATATTAGTGCTTCTTGTTTTTCCGAGACCAAATGGTGTGTGGGTGAAGCACATTTTTGACTGTAGGTGTTATATTTCTCTAAAAAGCTATGAACGTCAGGAGTCCTGCAGAGTTAAGTAACTTATTCGGTCAATGAAACTGAACACAGTTTCCATGGAGTCTGTAATGCTATCAGCTAAGCTCCAAGCTTGCAAGAAGTATATATATATATATATTTTTTTTTTTGTTATATCAAAATCATGCTCAGAAAGGAACATGCTGAACATACTCTTCAGTGTCCAGATTTTGTTTCCACCGGATTACAGAACCATGAGGAATCATATTTTTCATGCTCTTTTGAGATTGAAGAGATTCATGTAGGCCTACTATGGAAACTCATAACTTTCCAAAAACCACCGCAGGTCAAAAAAATAAAATTAAAGCAGTAAATATGGCTTATTTTGAACTTCTGCAATTTATTGAGTCATAAGTCATGAGTCACAAATGTGAAAATAGAATTTTTCTGGTCACAGCAGTTCGTTTTTGTTCGTGGAAAAAGTATAACTTTTTTTGTACAAAAAGTTAAATATATTATTTCATTTTAAAACACACTACCATTCAAAAGTTTGGGGTCATTATGTTTTTTTTTTTTTTTTTTTTTAAGATATATATTGAAATCCATACTTTTATTAATTACAGTACAGATATTTAGAATATTTCAAAATATTAACACTAAAAAACACTATTGCAATTTCCACAAAAATATTAAGCAGCACATTTGTTTTCAATATGATAATAATAAAAAACGCTGAGCAGCAAATCAGCATGTTAGAATGATTTCTGAAGGATCATGTTACACTGAATAAAAAAAAAAATCAGCTTTTCCATCATAGGAATAATTAAAAATTTCACAGTATTACAGTTTTTACTGTTTTAGATTAAATAATTGCAGCTTTGGTGATCCTAATGACCTCTATAACTTTTAAATTGTTGTGTAAATTATTTCAAGCAAACAATAACTTTTTGAATATGTCATGATGGTTTAAACTAAACATAAAGGCCAATGACAATGACAATATTTGGCCGAGATACAACTATTTGAAAATCTGGAATCTGAAATCGAAAAATATTACGGCAAAAAAAATCGAAATATTGAGAAAATCGCCTTTAAAGTTGTCCATTTATGTTCGCGATTGTGCTGCATTCACTCACAAAAATAAATGTTTTATATATTTACGGTAGGAAATTTACAAAATATCTTCATGGAACATGATCTTAACTAAATATGATTTTTGGCATAAAAGAAAAATCGATAATTTGGACCCATACAATGTATCGTTCGCTATTGCCACAAATATACCCGTGCAACTTATGACTGGTTTTGTGATCCAGTGTCACAATAGTCAGTGCAAGTTGCTTTCTGTTAAAACAGCTAATAAAAAATCCTAATTTAATCATGCGTTGTGGGATTATCAATAAATCAAGTGATCTATTTTGTTAGGTTGGGGTGGCGGTTGGGGAGATTAAAAGCAAATAACTATAGCCATATAGCTGTGATTAAGGACAATCAACATCTGAACATCAGCCAACCGTATAATTGAGTACCACATGCTCTACCTCTGGTTAGCATCAACTAGCACTAAATCAAAAATCACATAAAACAAATGAGCCATTTGTGTGGATGAAACAATTCCCATTAGTGCTGTTAATCTGATGGGTATTAGGGCCACAAGGTTTTTTTTTTTTTTTTTTTTTTTTAAACACATTGCAATTTGTTGATTGTTGGAAGAGTCATGATTTATTAAAAGCTTTTTCACAAACACTACAAACACATCTACTCCAGAGAGGGCAAACAAATCACTTTTAAGACCTGCAATGTAGTGTATTTAAAAGTTTGAGGGAAATTATAATTTTGCAATTTGAAAATAGAAATGTTTATCCTGAGTACAAGTCAATGAGGTCGAGGAGTGCAATCAAGAATACAAACTTCTTGTGCCTTGAGATTAATTTTGCCACTCTCTCTTCAGAGGAAGAAAAATTACTTTCATTATATCATTTAATTCTTAATACCTGTCAACCCAAGAGAGCTGTGCCTACAAATTCAACCCGCACTTTTATTATTGAAAGCATAACAAATAGTAACAGTGCACTATATCTGTCATTTGCAGTCTGGTCACGTATGTCTTGTTTATAACTTCCTCTCCAGCAAATAGGCATGGTCAAATGAATGCAAATACATCCCATTATTGTGAGTAACATGGGAGATGAGGAGCTAAGAGTGAGTGACACATAAGGTGTTGGGTTTGCTGAGAAAATATTAAACAAAATGGAACATGATGGAGTCATTTTGGAGAACTGTAGATAAGTTTAAACAAACATGAAAAACTAATTGTGTTTCACACGTTCCCTTGATATAACTATGGAAAGCACCCGAAAAATAAAATTCTCACCCTCGTCATTCCAAATCTGTGTGATGGCTTTATTCTGTGGATCACAAAACGATTTTGAATAGTATTTCAACTTTTTTTCAATGCAATGAAAGTGGAAAACATTGGACCACATTCACTTTCATTGTATGGACAAAAAACAATGATGCTGCAGAAATATATAGTACTATACACTATGCGAAATACAGTACGCCAACAGAGTAGGATGTCCAAGGGCATAGTATTCGAAAAAACAGTATTCAGAAAGTACCCGGATGACCTACTACTTCTGTCGAGATTCTGAAGTCCACTTTCGATGGACACTTTACTATTCCATGAGGTCACGGAGAGGAGTTGTGAATGGCAGTGAAGTGACGCAACTGACACAGTTGGTCACATGACAGTGACAACATGGTGGATGTACTGTAGTATACGTCCAAATGTCATTCATACTACACACATTCATACAACCTTTTTAACGGCCACAAAGTAAGTGTCAAACTAAATGTAGTACTACTATACAGTATGTGATTTCGGTTGCAGCTTGAGACTTGAGAAAAAAAAACATTTTCACTAAATAAATAAAGTTTGGTTTGGAATGACACGAGAAAGACAAAATGATGATGCCTCCTATACCACGCAATGAAGATCTTAGAGCAAGTTATCAAAGGCCGGCTTCACTCTCCATTTCACAGAACCAATGCAGCTTCATCCAAGGATGCAGCACCACTGATGCAGTCCATGCCGCCCGGCTGCTCCTGAACCTGAAGAGGCACCGTGAGAAGAACAAGCTGTACACATGGCATTCCTTGACCTGGAGAAGGCTTTTGACAGACCTCACGCCCCACAGCCTCATCTGGCATGCGCTTTGGGCTCACGTTGTCACTGAACCCTACGAGACTTAGATCAAGTCCCCCTACACCAGTGTCACCAGCACCGTCCGCTGCCCTGTCGGAACATCCCTGCCCTTCCCAATTACCATGGGTGTCCACCAAGGCTCGCTCCTCTCACCTCTCCTGTTTGTCCTGTGTATGGACACAATCACTAAGGTCTTGCAAGAGCCTCATCCATGGTCACTCCATTATGCCAATGACATCTTCCTCACGAGCAAATCACGTTAAGATGTGCAAGCAATGCTTGGAAGATCATAGCAGCCCCAAAACCGATGGCACCATCAGCATCGATTGCAAAGAACTGAAGGCCATGGACTACAAATACCTTGGATCCATCATCACCAGTGACGACAGCACCTTCCCCGACACTAAAGCACAGGTCAATGCGGCATGGATGAAGTGGCACCAGTTGCGGTGACTTGACAGACGACATGATGATGACATGAAGATCATCAATGCTGCCCCGGAGGTCACCCTCAACTGTGCCAAATAGAGAAAGCTTTGCAAAAAAGCAGACGAGCGGGATTAATGCTAGGACGAAAAAATGTATGCGAGTCACCTTGTAGGTGTTTATGCATACATCATAAACTTTATTTTGATAGTCCCTTTAACACATTCTGTCGACTAAAAGTAACGTTGCACCTACTGTACATGTCTACTTACTCTCATTAGAGTGTTAGTAGAGTATTAGTAGACTGGTAGGGTTAGGATTAGAATAAGTTGACATGTAGTTGCAAAGTTACTTATAGTCAGTAGAATGTCTGTTGGAGGATCATCACAATAAAGAGTTATCAAATATTAAGCAGACAGTCTACTAGTACACTAATGAGATATAGTTGACATGTAGTTGTAAAGTTACGTTTAGTCAACAGGATTGTTAAAAAGGGATCATCAAAATAAAGTGTTACCCATAAATGTTGTGTTTTACAAATAAGGCTGCCGAATTAACTCAAACTCTGTCTTGATTTATTTCATACAAGTCTTTTTGAGAAGTTTTAGTTGTGTGGTTTGGTTGGTGCTCCTTTTATGATTGTCCTACAGCTGGCATACAATGTCCATTTGCATCGGAATGGCTGAAGTAGAAATCAAATCATTTGGCAGTCCTAATGTGTTTTGATTCTTCCATTAGCAGGCCAGTCGTTCTGGCATTCATGCTGGCATGATCATAATTAGTGTCTACCATTTGCATTATTGCAGTCAATTGAACCAGTAGAGCATTGATCCCATGCTGATTGGCACTACCTGCACCGCTTTACAACACTGATCTGAGTTACAAGCCAGAGATGGTTTTTGAACCCTGACTGCATTAAACCTGCTTGTGTATGTCACTTTCCATTTGCAGGGCTAATGTGTCCTGGCTTTGGAACAACCTCCCAACACGAGTCCCTTGATGGTAATGGGAGAATTAAGGTTGACTTCCAATCGATTAGGGCATGGCCTGGCCCGCAGCAAAGGGAGACACCCGCACACTTGGATTATAACCCCTGCAAAGTGCAAACCCCCGCAGTCAAACAGCTATTGACCTCCGAACGGATGCATTAATGTCTTCCTTATTTCACAATGCACTTCCTCTCTCTCACAATATCCCGATTGCCACTCTTCAAAAGATATTTTGCCTTTTTTGGTCACTCTTTATAGTTTGTAGTTCATGTGCTATGGGCATAACTGTGCTTTATGCATTTGACATTTCATTTTCCTTTGAGACACACATAAAAATAGAAATGTTGTTGGTAATCTGAATAGAAGTCAATATATACACATCATTTTTGGCTGGTTCACATTTATCCAATAAATGACAACAGGGTTAATGCAGTATACCAACAATTAAAATGTCCAAAATACAGATCATACTCCTCTTCTCGGAATCGCTGGAATTTGATTGCCCTTGATAAAGGGGAAATCATGACTTACCTTTGAGAGTCTGACAAAAATAAAGTAAAATATTACATATCTCAGACTTTATGCTGCATTTAAAATATTTTTGAGAATCAAATTTGTTTATTTACATGATATTTATTTTATATTCATGTTCTGAATTGTCATTTACTATTCTTGAAATTCCAGACTATGAATGTCATGAGTGAAGTGCGTCTGATTATTTCTATGACTTTTTATACAGATAATCTTCTTTATAAAAGTAAGACTCTCCAGTCTTTCTTATCCCCTTCTGCCATATCCTGTATTGTATTGAATAAGCCGCAAAAAAAGCAAAAGGAAGCAATGAGTCAGCATTAGCGACTGCATTGTGATATTGTTCTCAAATTGAAAGGAGATTGTTTTTTTTATATCATGAGGACATGAACATACAAACATCTGAGCACATTAAATGAACACTGATAAATAATGATACAGTTGTCACATTTGAATGTTAATGTGCACCAAAATCATATCATCATAAAACTGTCATATAATTCCCCACAAGACTCAGGCCTTGTATAGGCTACACCTGCCGATTGCATAAACCTCTGAGACAGTCTTACAACTTAGACATCAATTTATTTTCTTTAAAACTGTTCATATCTTTTTTTAAATCAGTTACATAAAAATGTAGATTAGCCTAATTTGATACCAAAAACTGAGACTGACTGCCCCTGATTACCCAGCTAGCAGGGAACGTTCTCAGAACTTTCGCTAACATTCCCTACAAGTTTGGTTAATGTTCTAAAGAAAACATTTGAATGTAATGTTTACCGAACATTTTAAGGATGTTTTCTCATTTTAAAAAATGTTCCTATAACGTTATATGAAAACTAAGATATAACATTTTAACTGCAACATTCAAAAGATGTTTTGGGAATGTTTCTGAAATAACAAGTTGTACTATGATCTCAAAATATCATTGTCCCTATGTTTCATTATAACGAAAGAAGAACGTTCTCTCTGTCACGTTAGGAAAACGTTTTGAGGATATCATTGAGAGATGAGATGTTGAATGTTCTTTACAAAACGTTATTTTAATGTGACGAGTTAACAAAATTATAACATTTTATTTGCAACATTTTGAGAATATTTTGGGAATGTTGTTAAAGTTAAAGTTTGTACAATGATCTCAATATAACATTGTCCCAATGTTTCATAAAAACAAAAGAAGAACATTCTCTCTGTCACATTTGTAGAATATTTTGAGGATATCATTGAGAGATGATATGTTGAATGTTCTTCATAAAACGTTCTTCTAATGTGACGAGTTAACACAATTAGAACATTTTACTTGCAACATTTTGAGAATATTTTGGGAATGTTGTTAAAGTTAAAGTTTGTACAATGATCTCAAAATAACATTGTCCCAATGTTTCATAAAAACAAAAGAGGAACATTCTCTCTGTCACATTAGGAAAATGTTTTGAGGATACCATTGAGAGATGAGATGTTTATTGTTCTTTATTAAACGTTCTTTTAATGTGACGAGTTAACAGAATTAGAACATTTTATTTGCAACATTGTGAGCATATTTGGGGAATGTTGTTTAAGTTAAAGTTTGTACAATGATCTCAAAATAACGTTGTCTTAATGTTTTGTCATAACAAAAGAAGAACGTTCTCTCTGTCACATTTGTAGAATGTTTTGAGGATATCATTGGGAGATGAGATGTTTATTGTTCTTTATAAAATGTTCTTCTAATGTGACGAGTTAACACAATTAGAACATTCTACTTGCAACATTTTGAGCATATTTTGGGAATGTTGCTAAAGTTAAAGTTTGTACAATGATCTCAATATAACATTGTCCCAATGTTTCATGATAACAAAAGAAGAGCATTCTACTTGCAACATTTTGAGCATATTTTGGGAATGTTGTTAAAGTTAAAGTTTGTACAATGATCTCAATATAACATTGTCCCAATGTTTCATAAAAACAAAAGAGGAACATTCTCTCTGTCACATTAGGGAAATGTTTTGAGGATATCATTGAGAGATGAGATGTTGAATGTTCTTCATAAAACGTTCTTCTAATGTGACGAGTTAACACAATTAGAACATTTTACTTGCAACATTTTGAGCATATTTTGGGAATGTTGTTAAAGTTAAAGTTTGGACAATGATCTTTAAATAACATTGTCCCAATGTTTCATGATAACAAAAGAAGAGCATTCTACTTGCAACATTTTGAGGATATTTTGGGAATGTTATTAAAGTTAAAGTTTGTACAATGATCTCAATATAACATTGTCCCAATGTTTCATAAAACCAAAAGAAGAACAATTCTCTCTGTCACATTAGGAAAATGTTTTGAGGATACCGTTGAGAGATGAGATGTTTATTGTTCTTTATAAAATGTTCTTCTAATGTGACGAGTTAACACAATTAGAACATTTTACTTGCAACATTTTGAGCATATTTTGGGAATGTTGTTAAAGTTAAAGTTTGTACAATGATCTCAATATAACATTGTCCCAATGTTTCATAAAAACAAAAGAGGAACATTCTCTCTGTCACATTAGGGAAATGTTTTGAGGATATCATTGAGAGATGAGATGTTGAATGTTCTTCATAAAACGTTCTTCTAATGTGACGAGTTAACACAATTAGAACATTTTACTTGCAACATTTTGAGCATATTTTGGGAATGTTGCTAAAGTTAAAGTTTGTACAATGATCTCAATATAACATTGTCCCAATGTTTCATAAAAACAAAAGAGGAACATTCTCTCTGTCACATTAGGGAAATGTTTTGAGGATATCATTGAGAGATGAGATGTTGAATGTTCTTCATAAAACGTTCTTCTAATGTGACGAGTTAACACAATTAGAACATTTTACTTGCAACATTTTGAGCATATTTTGGGAATGTTGTTTAAGTTAAAGTTTGGACAATGATCTCAATATAACATTGTCCCAATGTTTTGTCATAACAAAAGAAGAACATTCTCTCTGTCACATTAGGAAAATGTTTTGAGGATATCATTGAGAGATGAGAGGTTGAATGTTCTTTATAAAACGTTATTTTAATGTGACGAGTTAACACTAGTAGAACATTTTACCTGCAACATTTTGAGCATATTTTGGGAATGTTGTTAAAGTTAAAGTTTGTACAATGATCTCAATATAACATTGTCCCAATGTTTCATGATAACAAAAGAAGAGCATTCTACTTGCAACATTTTGAGCATATTTTGGGAATGTTGTTAAAGTTAAAGTTTGTACAATGATCTCAATATAACATTGTCCCAATGTTTCATAAAAACAAAAGAGGAACATTCTCTCTGTCACATTAGGGAAATGTTTTGAGGATATCATTGAGAGATGAGATGTTGAATGTTCTTCATAAAACGTTCTTCTAATGTGACGAGTTAACACAATTAGAACATTTTACTTGCAACATTTTGAGCATATTTTGGGAATGTTGTTAAAGTTAAAGTTTGGACAATGATCTTTAAATAACATTGTCCCAATGTTTCATGATAACAAAAGAAGAGCATTCTACTTGCAACATTTTGAGGATATTTTGGGAATGTTATTAAAGTTAAAGTTTGTACAATGATCTCAATATAACATTGTCCCAATGTTTCATGATAACAAAAGAAGAACATTCTACTTGCAACATTTTGAGCATATTTTGGGAATGTTGTTAAAGTTAAAGTTTGTACAATGATCTCAATATAACATTGTCCCAATGTTTTGTCATAACAAAAGAAGAACATTCTCTCTGTCACATTAGGAAAATGTTTTGAGGATATCATTGAGAGATGAGATGTTGAATGTTCTTTATAAAACGTTCTTGTAATGTTATGTGTTAACACAATTAGAACATTTTAATTGCAACATTTTAAGGATGTTTTGAGGATGTTGTTGAGATAACAGATTATATAATGTTCTCAGTAAAACATTGGCACAATGTTCCATAATAACAGAGGAGGAACATTATCAAATCAACGTTCGTAAAATGTTTTGAGGATATCACTGAGACCTGAGATGATGAGTGTTTTTAAAAAAAATTCTTGTAATGTGACGTGTTAACAAAACTAGAACATTTTAAATGTAACATTTAGCAATCAAACTACACAATTATTGTTAAATTGAGCTTGCTGGTCAGACAGCAGGCCAACAGGGTTCACGATGGAACATATGGTGCATTTAAGTCCTCCTGGGAAGTTTGTATTCATGAGGTTTTACAATTTTGTTTAATGTTTTAAATTAATGAAGCCACTGTAAACTTTATCATCACATATTATACTGTTACATATTAATGCTATCATATTTTGTGCAGGCATTAGCTTACTTCATTGTCACTGCTGAATACCTAAGTATAGTGGTATCCCACAATGTTTCCCACTGACACACCCCTAACTCTTCAAGATCGGGGTTAAAGAAAATCCTGAGCTTCCTACTCATATTCTCATCATTGTGGTGGCGTTCAACTTGTAAATACGATCTTTATGACATGACTTGAATGCACCAATAGCTCTAGCTTAATTAGGGACAATCCATACAAACACTCTTTGCTAAAATACATTACAGACTGTCACAGTAAGAAGTTATTCGTCCTGTATCAACGCTAAAGGCCTAACCACTGCAGTCAACACCTTGGAGTATCCATGCTGTTAAATAAAAGTCTGTAGACAAGGGTTAGGGTTAGGGTTAACCTTAACCCTTAATTTCTAACCCAGACCCGGTTTCAGAGTTTAGATTAAGCCAGGATTAGGCCTTAGTGCATTTAATTAGCTTTTAAAAATGTGCCTTATAGAAAAAAGAAAAAGAAACATTACTGGTGTGCATCTTGAGACAAAACAATGGCACTGACATATTTTAAGATATGTTAGTGCAAGTTGCTTTCAGGTAAAACAGCTCAAACGTGCATTTTAGTCTGGGACTACAGGCTTAAACCTTGCCTGTGAAACCCGGGGTATATGTTGCAACTTGTATAGAATTATGCCAATGTTACCAAAGTGTTGTGTTGGACAGAGGATTTACCCTAAACCAACAGGTTGTGTAACTGTGCCACACAGGGTGAAAAGCAAGTTGACATTATTAGGCATAAGAGTGTTTCTAAAGGAAAGGTCAATATTTTGTTAAAGTGCAAAAGGATCATTATGGGTCACATGAATGTAACTCTAATGTTACCATGATACCAATCCATTAGTTTTTCATGTAGGTAGGTATACAGAATTGTATATGAATAGCCTACATATGCAATGTTTGCTCTGTTTAATATATAATATGTTTGCTCTTTTAAACTGCTGTTTGGCAGAGCAGTGGTAAATATATGTTGTTATACATGGTATATATTATTTGTGTAATTTATTATTATTATTTATATGTTATTGTAAGTTTATTTATTTTTTTATCATGCACTGCAATGAAGACACCATTTAACCAATTGATTAAATATAACAGCCAGCTTACAAATACAACTAAATAAATAGCCGTGCACATTTTTTTCATATTCTTTCTTTTAAAACATGTAATCTTTTCCTGTAATTGCAATGTTACCACATTATTGGCTGTCTCTTCGAGTTGTTTTGAGCATGATTGGCTATTCAGACTGTCATCCAGGAATCTGGCCAATGGCAGCTATGCGCGCCTTTTACTGGTCAAGTTTGAAGTTTGAATATTCGTCTGTTAGAGTGAGAGTGTGTGTGTGTGCGCGCGCTGCTGCTGCTCGGGAGGATCTTCAGTACTAGCCTCCTTCGGTTCTGTGGCTTTTACATTGTTTAAAACATGGATTATTTTGCATCGTACAGTTACATTTTTATTTTGAGCGAGTTGCGGGATGTAAATGGACAACGAATTTTAACAACGTAGCCTACGTGTAACGGACATATTGCAATCTGCGGAAGGTAAATAACTTTATTTTATATAAAAATCCATTCTGCTACATCAAAATATAGTGTGTTAAATTGAGAAGCTAATTTTAAATGCGACTAGAGCAATATCGATATTATGTCAATGTTTCAGGCTGCATGTGTAACGTTAGGCTAAATATTGTCAGCTAAGTTAGTTTTTGATAAAAATAAATAAATATAAACCTCAGCATAGTCTGAGCTTTACAATGAGTGAACTGAGAACATTGTGTCTTTATACAGAGAGGAACTCGAACCACTAAGTTATGAAAACTAGGCTTTTGAATGATCGCGGGATATCGGCCTAACGTTACCGTCAAAATGATGAGTCATCATCATAATATGTTTTTGAGCTGGTGAGTAAAAATTTGCAAGCTTTTTATGTCTCTTTTAGTAAGTAAATACAAATAGCTAATAATATTGCTGTATGTGTGTGTTTCCCATTATCCAGGAATTTTGGGAATAAATTATCCAGCCACATGATCTTCAGTTGCGGTGAGTATTGTCATAGTAAAATACACGTGAAATAGAGGCAGAACATGTAAACTCTGCTCAAAGGCACACTGGTCCAAACCCGCCAGTCAAAATTGTACCTGTCTTCTTGATATGAGCTTTTATGGGCCTAGCTGACCCAAACATGTCCTTTCAAAATGAAAATATTTTCAAACCTGTATGACTTCTGTGAAACACAAGAATGTTGGGAATAAAACAACATTGGAACCCATTTTATGGAAACAAATGTTCCCAATGTTTCATGATAACAAAAGAAGAACATTCTACTTGCAACATTTTGAGCATATTTTGGGAATGTTGCTAAAGTTAAAGTTGTACAATGATCTCAATATAACATTGTCCCAATGTTTCATGATAACAAAAGAAGAACATTCTCTCTGTCACATTAGGGAAATGTTTTGAGGATATCATTGAGAGATGAGATGTTGAATGTTCTTCATAAAACGTTCTTCTAATGTGACAAGTTAACACAATTAGAACATTTTACTTGCAACATTTTGAAAAAATAAAATTAAATAAACCTCAGCATAGGAGCTTTACAATGAGGGAACTGAGAACATTGTGTCTTTATACATAACATAAATGTCCTTTCAAAATGAAATTATTTTCAAACCTGTATGACTTACTTCTCTGAAACACAAGAATGTTGGGAATTAAACAACATTGGAACCCATTTTATAAAAAAAAAAAAAAAAAAAAACAGTGAAGTCATTTCTCAAGATATCTTAATTAAGGTTATACAAAATAAATTCATACAGTTTTGGAACAACATGGAGTACCGGTAAATAACGATAGAGAGTCTATTTTTTGGATGAGCTGTTCTTTTTAGGACATGTTCCCAGGGTCCTTTGCTAAATTAACCATGGTTTTTATTATAGTAAAGTGTAGAAACAATATTTTTATGGTGGATTGATTACAATAATTTATTACCATTTAGTTAGTGTAGCAAAACCATGGTTAATGTTAGTAAGGGTTCTCCAGATTTATATAGCCTAACACTTAAGGAAAACATAAAAAATGGTCCTATGTCACCCAGATCAATAGTCTGTTAACACACATTAACACACTTTTTACATTTTCTTAAGATCAAGCATTGGACCAATGTTTACGGAGCAGAACAGGCACCAACAGAGAAACAAGTCCATCACTAGTAAGTATCCACTGCATTTTATAAAACCGTAGTCAATTTTAAACGCACAATGCACTCCAAAATAAAAATGATCTATTTTTTTCTCCCTCGTGCCAGATTTATATCTGTCCCAGATTTATATCTGACTTTCTTTCCACAGAGATTTTTAGAAAAATTATCATTAAAGAGAATCATATAAAGAGAAATGTGGGAGGAGCTTTAATTTATTGCCTAGCCCTGTTTGTTTGAACCGCGAGAGCCGTCAAAGCTTATGCTATTCCTATGTCATGCACCGACAAGAGCCTTTTATAGTCAACACGTCGGACGCAAGCAACTTGCAGTTTTGCCCCCACCAACAACGCATAGTATTGCATACAACGGTGCGTCGCGTATCAAAAACTGGGACGACACATTTTTCTACTCATAGACAAATATGGTGGCCGAAGTGTAGTGATGCGTAGCCTTGCAGGCGCATATGCGTATCGATGCGTTGACTAACTCTTTGGGCGTAATTTGACTTGCATATGGCTGTCTGCTGGAAGCTAGTTATTTAAGTCGATAAAATATTATGGTAGGGCTGGGGGAATTAACACGTTAATCTTCGCGATTAATTTGAGATGCTTAACGAGTTTATAAAAAAAAATGCAATTAACGCAGCACTTTTTTTGCCTCATTTTAATGACTTCCTGTTGCGGAAAAGGCTGCAAAATATGCCGTCCCGCCCCTCCGTGTTTGGCGATCAGGTTTTATTCTCGCGCAGCTTTCATGACCGGGTCTTTTCCGCTCCGCGCTCTCCATTCCGTGTGTGTGTGTCGGCGCACTGACACACACACACACAACACTGAGCAAACATTGAGCTCTTTGCTCAATGTTCTGCTCCGTGTTTGCGCTGCGCGTTCTGCTCTGTCGTTAACGGCCCAAACGCTCCAATCATGTACCGATCATGCACTGGAAAAGCAAAGTCAAATAACGTGAAATTTCTCAGTAGTAGACTTCTGTGAAATAGCCCTACTGAGCTGGTATAGTCATGCTGACAACAATGGTAAAATGACCTGCTCTGATCACATGCTCTTGTAATAATAGCTTTGTAGGACTATGTTTTATTTTGATAATTAGAAAAAAAAAATTATAATAATAAATTGTTAAATTTATTATGTTGATTGATTATTGAAAATAATAATATATTGATATATTGATGTTTAATATTATTTTAATACAGGGCTATTTTCTGTTCCTTTTTTTCCTTTTTGTTGTTTAATTAGGTTATTCTAAGTTTAAATATTGATGATTACAAGCTTGGGGGAAATGCAATTAATTGCATTTAATTACAGCAAATTGTGTAAATAATCAGTTACTTTTTTTAATCGATTCCCAGCCCTAAAATATAAAATATGGATATGTTTCTTACACAAACGCATCACTTCGCTTCACCTTTCGCCTTTATTAACCTGCCAGAGCCGTGTGGAGTACTTTTATCATGGATGGATGCATTTTTATGGACTTGTCAAAAAAATCCCACAGGGAGCTACAGAATAAGAAATCCTTGAAGTCCACTTTTTTACTGTCTGTTTCCATCAGTAAAATTACAGTATTTTTTTTTCTCTCAGAATTGTGAGGCAGGAACACACAATTGCAAGAAAATATCAGAATTGTGAGCTGTCTTTTTTACTCCCCTCAGAATTCACCCTTCGAGGGAGTTTGATTGACAGGTATTTTTTACATTTTTATTTTACCAAAAATATTTTTTTCTAAAAAAATTACACAAATTAAACGTTGAGACTTTGTTTCAACTTTCATATCAAAAGTAACCTGCTCTGTCTTGTCTCTGCGTTTAAACGTTTCAGCGTTTTTTCTGTGATCCGCAATGTATTTTTCATTGCGTGACAACATGATGTGTGGCGTGAGAGCGCCATGGCTTGTTGGACATAGCAACAGTAACTAAAGGGGGCGGGTTTTTGCAAATTGCATTAACCATGGCTGCCTGTTAATTATCACTGGACTACTTCGCTCTCGCATCTCCCAAAAGTAAATTTTTTTTTTGTTTTCTTGATTCCATTTGAATGGTTTAATTAAATTGCTACTGTATAACCAATTATTTAAAATGTAATGATTTAAGCAAAACGTTCTTCAAAGGTTAAACCAAACTTTTATTTGACGGATTGCCGTGTAGACCTTTGAGTTTCTCTGTGTTTTATGATATGATGATAGTTTTTCTCAAATGAAGCTAAAATGCTGCTGAAGTGACTCTCAGAGCAGCTGTATTGATGAAGTGCATTAATGTTCTCATATAGAAACGACAGCAAAAAGAAATAAGCCAGAATTGCTTTTTTTTCTCAGGTTTTACTAATTTATCCTGTGATTCTGACTTTCAAACGGCCAATTGCGAGTTTATATCTTGCACTTCTGAGAAAAAAAAAGTTTGAATTGTGATTCGCAATTACCTTTTTTAAAAATTGTATTCCATGGCGGAAACAAGCTTTCATATGCACAGACAGTAGCTCACATTATCTGTATCTGATTTAAAACAAGCAGAAATCTGTAAGAAATGTAACAATCCATAGACAATATAACTGATGAAAATGAGCTGTTACATCAGAGCAAAAGCATCGTGGGCAGTACTGTGACATGCTGCAGCTGTGCTCAAGGCTACCTGAGTTCGAGGTTCACACTTCTCAAGCCAAGTTTGTAGTTTGTTAAAATAATTTAGCCTCTAGTTGTGTTATTAAAGGGATACTCCACTTTTTTTGGAAATAGGCTCATTTTACAACTCCCCCAGAGTTAAACAGTTGAGTTTTACCGTTTTCGAATCCATTCAGCCGAGTTTCTGATATTTGGAAGAATATCAGTAACCAGACAGTTTCTGGTCTCATTGACTTCCATAGTAGGAAAAAAAATATACTATGGAAGTCAATGAGACCAGAAACTGTCTGGTTACTGACATTCTTCTAAATATCAGAAACTCGGCTGAATGGATTAGAAAACGGTAAAACTCAACTGTTTAACTCTGGGGGAGTTATAAAATGAGCCTATTTCCAAAAAAAGTGGAGTATCCCTTTAACATGTATATAATGGATTAAGTATATGTTTTAAATTACAGAAACAAAATAGATACTCATAAGGTATCATATTTATAATTTAAATAAACTAATCTAATTAATTTCTGATTAATAATTAGGCTGGCTAATTTTGAAAGTTTTCAAAGTCAATATTGCTTGTGATCTTAATATGTAATATGTATTTGTATTATTTTTGTTTACACTGTTGCATGATCTTCTTTTATAGGCTATGAGGAAAAACTCTACCATGCACACAGAGAATGAAGCTCAATTCTGCTAACTGGGATAGCAGCTGAAAAAGAAGAAGAGAAGAACAGTAGAACACCTATTAATGCAGATGACTTTATTCTTTTTCTGCAAGAACCAAGACAACCAAAGACTGATGATGAGCGCTCTGAGCAAACAGCAGTCAAGACGTGTGATTGCACATTGGACTTTACTGAGTTCTTCATTTAATGTTGGGCATCTACTGTACGCAGAACTTCTAATAATTTATGTGAATGCCATTCATAAACCTGTTAGATTTTTGTTTTATTTTAGAGATTAATAAAATTGTATGTTTTAACAATGTTATAGCTAAGCATTTTTTATGTTTAAGAGAACATTTTGGGAACAAAAATAAAACTTCCCACTAAAAAATTTATAAGAATGTTAAGTAGCCTAGTATTTTTAAGAGTATTTTTAGAGAATGTTATCCTAACTTTTAGAAGAACGTTCTAAGAATAAAAATAAAACTTCCTGCTAAAAACTTTATAAGAATAAAGGGATAATGTTCTAAAAATGTTATGATTAAACATTTATAGAAGGTCATCATCACGAAACATTTTTAGAGTGTTCTTAGAGAATGTTATCCTACCTTTTAGGAGAAATTATGTTCTAACAATATTATTATTAAACATTTTTATAATGTTGTAAAAAAAAATGTTATCTGAACTTTTAAAAGAACATTCTGGGAACAAAAATAAAAACACCCCCTGAAAACTTTCTAAGAACGTTAGAGAATAATGTTGTAAGAATGGTACACCTAAACATTTTAATAATGTTTTTAAATAATGTTATCCGAACATTTAAAAGAACATTCTGGGAACAAAAATAAAACTATCCGCTTACAACATTATAAGAGCGTTAGAGAATAATGTTATAAGAATGTTATTACTAAACATTTTAATAATGTTTTTAGAAAATGTTCTCTAAACATTTAAAAAAACATTCTGGGAACAAAAATAAAACTACCCGCTGAAAACGTTCTATGAACATTAGAGAATAATGTTATAAGAACGTTATTACTAAACATTTTAATAATGTTTTTAAAAAAATGTTATCCGAACATTTATAAGAACATTCTGGGAACAAAAATAAAACTACACGCTAAAAACATTATAAGAACGTCAGAGAATAATGTTATAAAAATGTTACTACTAAACATTTTAATAATGTTTTTAGAAAATGTTCTCTAAACATTTAAAAAAACATTCTGGGAACACAAATAAAACTACCCGCTGAAAACGTTCTGAGAAAATTAGAGAATAATGTTAAAAGAATGTTACTACTAAACATTTTAATAATGTTTTTAAAGAATGTTCTCCAAACTTTTAAAAGAACATTCTGGGAACAAAACTAAAACTAGCCGCTGAAAACTTTCTAAGAACGTTAGAGAATAATGTTAAAAGAATGTTACTACTAAACATTTTAATAATGTTTTTAAAGAATGTTCTCCAAACTTTTAAAAGAACATTCTGGGAACAAAACTAAAACTAGCCGCTGAAAACTTTCTAAGAACGTTAGAGAATAATGTTAAAAGAATGTTACTACTAAACATTTTAATAATGTTTTTAAAGAATGTTCTCCAAACTTTTAAAAGAACATTCTGAGAACAAAACTAAAACTAGCCGCTGAAAACATTTATAGAACAATACATGCTAATGTTCTTAGAACATTTTTAGAACAAAAAATTTCTAGCTGGGTAACTGCTAGTGGGTTATACTTGAACTTAAGACACTGTCTTAGCATAATGGCTATGTTTATGCAACCGGCCTGGTATATGTGTTTTGTTTGATCGGATCACAAGTGGACAAAACTAAATACAGGTGTAAACGGGGTCTAAAATGTTTTGAGCTTGTCCACATTCGACCACTTTCAGAGGTAGTCGAAAATGCACTTTGATTGTGTAAATGCTCATGTGATCAAATACGTTTGAACAGCCAAAGACCACCTACTGACCTAACAATTAAAACATTATAGGAAGCGCGCTAGCCAGAGGGGATTTGAACTTTGTTGGCTGAAGGCCCAAGTTTGGTTTGAAGACAAAAAAACGTACCAAGCACAGTGTTCTCACTTACTGTACAGTATATTTAAACATGAGTATCTTTGAATATGAGTACTGATACTGTATTTACAGAAAGCACCTTTATTAGTCTAAAGATCACAGCTTAATGTAAACCTGCAATGAGAAAACCAGGGACTGGTAAATCATGAAGACAGCTAACAAAAAGTTAGATTTTTGTACATGTACTGTGTTAGATTAAACTGAGAAAGGTCATGGCTCTCCTACTGTTGCTGTCCTACTGTTAGTTTAACTGCTTCTATTGTCCAATTTGTAAGTCGCTTGGATAAATTTATCTAGAAAGGATTTATTTGGTTTCATGACTAGCAACTATGAGGGTTTTTTTGCCCCCCCAATTTTTTTTTTTTTTCCTGACAATCATATTAAATAGCATCAGATATTATGCTTTAACCTGCCTAACGACATTTTAACTTAATATAGTAGCCTACATTGAAAAAGGTAAGTCTCGGTATCTTTACAACTGTAAAAGGCTATGTGCCTACAGTAGGCCTACATAAACTATCCATGAAACATAATAGTTTATATACATGCATATCGCCACTTAGTGAACGTATTTTGTTGCAAAGCAATAATAACATGATGCAATTGTTATGGTGACGGTTTGAAATTTTTGAAAACTTATAGTCTATATCGTTATTGCTTGCGTGTATGGATAGGCTAGTCTATATGCAACCAATAACGCAGAATCTTCTTGGCGTATCTCTGATGTACCCGCCGCTCTCTCTCTCTCTCTCTCTCTCTCTCACTCTCTCTCTCTCTCTCTCTCTCTCTCTCTCTCTCTCTCTCTCTCTCTCTCTCTCGCTCTGCTCCATCCACCTGTGCCTAGGTAACGTGATCACACAATTAATAGCGGGAGCGCGCTCTCTGTTTTAGCGGTCCGCGTACCCGCTGCGCACAGGAGACTGGTATACAGTCGTTTACCTCGTGAACCTCAGGAAATATCAGTAGCTGTTTATCTCATGGACTGGATTTGGATTTTTAGTTGTTGTTTTTAATTTTTTACATTTTTGCACTGTCCCGTTATATAAAAGTAACAGGTAAGCGCAGACTATCTCGCCTGCAGTGCTGTACGTTGTGGATTGTTTACTGACATTTCCTCTGCAGTATTTCATAACTCCGCTGGTAAACTTGTTTGTAAGACGTTTTGTCCTGTCACAGAAACTGTCAACTCCCGTAAGTGTTCCAAAAAACACAACAAGTTAGCTTATATTTACAACTTTCCTCTTTTTAATGACACTATATGAAAGCAGATGGATAAATGAAGCAGTGCTCGCGTGCGCTGGTAAGTGTAACGGCATGTCGTGAACGAGGGAAGCACGCCCCCTTACAGCAAGTGCGCGGTCCCGTGACTTACCCGTTAAACCTGGCTGAGTTAAAACTGTTACTCTCGCGCATAGCTCCGACCTTGCCCACTACGAGGACACGTCAAATCACAGTTGTACTCTCTCTTTTCGCAGGGTCACATCAACGGAGTCCAGCGTCTGCGTGGCATATAACAGAAGCACTTCTGGAACGCTTGAGTCATTTTTATGGAGGCTTGTGGGACGCAACGAAACATCTATTAAAGTATTCGCACTGAGGATATCACTCCAGATCCCCTTTAGTTCGGGACATAGTCTTAATTGTTTGGATTTCAGCCCGTTTGAAATGTGGCGTTATGTCCTCGAGATAAATGTGCTATGTGTGTGATTTGGAGAGGATCTTGTGGAAGGTGTCCAGTGGGAAAGAGACTGGGTGGACTCATCTGCAACTGATCCCCGTTTTCTGAGCGCAATGGACTTGGAATGAAGACAAAACATGGATATAATCTGGGAAATATTTATTATCCTTCAAGTCAATCTGATTGTTTGCACTTCAGGTAAGATTGTACATTATGATTTATTTATTTATTTATTTATTTATTATTATTATTATTTTACAAGAAGTGCTTTGATATTCGTGTTATAGCTTGAGTTGTGTTAAAACCATAAAACATGTATTACAAAATCATTCACTGTACGTAGTTTGTCCACTATTATTCAAATAATATAAAATTATTACGTAAAATCCTTCGGAAGGCGCGGAATTCCATCAAAATCCAGTTTTTGATTATATAAAAATCACTTATTTTTCATGTTGCCTACAACGTTTATAGCCACGCCATTTACATTAATTAGGCCACTATTCCTTCATTAATTAAAATAATTTAAGTTAATAATATATTTGCTTAATACTGTGTGGCTGTTATATTTTAATGATGGTCTATTTGCCATACTAACTCATTCGGGTGGATGTGTTGTAAGGCTAGGCGTACAGTAGGCTAAGTGAAGCATAAATTAAATTACATAAAAAATTAAATTACATTAAATTAGTCATAGGCTATGAGTTTTTCATCCACTGGTTTTGTAAATGTGAAATGGTGATTTTTGGAGGCAGTCTGCAAAGACCATATGTAGGAGCAATGGAAACCCAAATTGCAGCTCGAACTGGTCTACTCGAACTGTTACCATTTTACCAGTTACTATCACTTAGTCAGTTTAATGCGGAGCTCGTGTGAGGTCGATTATATGCTGTCCTCTCAGACATTATAGTGTTAAAAACCAGAACACCCACGGAAATAACTTATTCAGTGGGCAGAAGTCTAAATGACTGCCAAAAGCCGTCCAAATAAAAGTCACGAATGTTATTAAATGACTAAACAAATAAAGTCCGTTCTGGTTCAACTTTAAAGCTCCTCGCGAGAGGGTTATGGAACACGTCCAGACTCCAGCAGTGTCGCCCACGCGAGAACTGGACATTGATGGCAACTCAGCGCGCAACACATCAGTCTCTCTCATCATGATGCGTAGGACAGGCAACGTAAACGTCCTTGACTAGTGTTCATGGCCCCTGCGAGCTTTCCTTTTTAGTAACCGCATGTACATTTCAACGATGGTGAACATTTTACATGAGGTTACTTATATGGAAATTCAAACTGTTTTTGATTTGCAATAATAATTTTTACCTTACGTATGAGCACAATGTGTGATTGGTTTGCTTTTAATGTGTTTTTATGTATGCGAAATACTAGCAGTGTTTATAATGTGACTCCAAGGATTCTTATAAATATCTCCTGTGTCTTGCTGAATATGTTCCAGCAAAGATTCATCTCTAAATATGATCATGATATCAGTTGCTATGAGCATTTTTGTTTTATGTTTAGTAGTGCCCTTAAATCTGGTGCCAGTTTTGTCTCCCTGTACCTCTTCCACTTTGTCTACGTGAATTGTTGTGCACAGCTCAGTTGACTTCTATAACGTTATATAATTTGGAAATACAGGTCTTTAGCCATCAGGAATTGATTGGATTGTGAAAATTACATACTGTATCAAAGCAGAGCCAGAATGAATGTAAGTTTCCTATTTGGCATTGGGTTAACATTACCCTGTAGCTCACACAGCCCAAGTGACGTCAATGGAAAAGGTTGTTTCAGAGGAAGAGCAGGTTTTTAAAATTTTGATTATGATTATGATGATGGCCTTTCTTCCCTTTGGAATAACGTGCACTATAAATCATTCATAATAAGAGCAGGAATGTGCTTTTTAAAAAGAAAATAGGCCGGGTACATTTTGAGTTTACATTGCCTTTCAGATATTTCCTGGTGTAGCTATGGTGCATCATTATTATCATTTTCAAAGCATTTCCAATTTGTTCCACAGCCATCAATCCCCAAATAGCAAAGCCCTCTTATTTACTTTCAACACTGTTTGCCCCAGCAGTATTCTTGATGACGTGTCTGTTGTAAGCAGTTGCATTGTTTTATGACAGATGGAAAACACACCATTTTGCTATTTAAACCTTTATTTGATCTTTTTCGAAGGCCTCTCTGTCTTTTGTTATAACAAGGAAGCTCTCAATGATTTTTTTTTTTGTTTTTTGTCGCAACATGCTCACAAAGATCAAAGATTTCATTTTGTCCCCACTACAGTCGTAATTGGACTGTAACGAGTCCCAACTTCCCTAGCCCTTTGGTTTTCAGGCATTCTTACCGGAACATCATAGATTTTAGCTGACATTTGCAGAGCATGAGCATTTGTTTAGTTATGGCAGTTAACATTTGCTTTGATGCCGCTCTGGATCCAGCGGCACAGGGATCGCTTCATGAACACAGATTCTCAAAAAGTGCAGAGCATCTCCTTGTGTCATTGTGCAAAAATACTGCAGTTTTAGAGGGACTGTTGATATAAAATCAATTACAGTTCTATTAATTATGATACTGTATGATATTCTTATTGGAACTGATTTATTCTGTGCTCTTTCTAGTTCATTTAATGATCATACTCTTTAGGATATACAATGAGGTACAGAAAGTTTTCAGTGTTGGATTTTTGAACCTCACTGGATATTTGGTATTGTGGTATAATATTTAACTCTGTGTAATGGCAATAGAGTGAAAAAGCTTTTCAACCTTTTTAAAATAATTGTTTAACAGTGGAAACCGTAGTGGAAAAATTACACTACCCATGATGCTGTACAGAAAATTCCATCAATCAGAGAGTCGAAACAAGCAAACTGCACCAAAAGGGCTCTTTAGCCTCGTCCACTCCCATGAAACACTGCAAATGATGTAATCAATCAATATAGTGCTGTCAAATCAATTAGTATATATATATATGTATATGTATGTGTATATGTGTGTGTGTGTGTTTATATTAGGGCTGTGCAACGAATCTAAATAAACCGCAGTGAATCTAAATAAACCACACGTGATTTGACAAAGGCTGCAAATATATATATATATATATATATATATATATATATATATATATATATATACATATACATATACATATACATATACATATACATATACATATATATATATATATATATATATATATATATATATACATATACATATACATATACATATACACATATACATATATATGTGTGTGTATATATATATATATATAAAATATTATTATTATTATTATTATTATTAATAATTTTTTTTCTTATATATATTTTTTTTTTATAAAAGCCAGAGGGCGCTCTCATGCAGACACTGCAAATATGCCCTGCAGAAGTATAACGCTCATCGTTCCAGGAAATCCCTAATTCCCTATGGGCATCATACTATCGCTGTAGCTGAATAAACAGAAGATTGAAACACTTTAGACTTTATGACTAATAAACACATGACACACTATGAGAATATGTTTTATATGAGTTCAAGCATTCTCGGGTATTTTCATGATAATAAATTATATTTATACTTCAAATCAGCATATTATTTCACAGTATTCTATACAGTGATAAAGGCTATGTTGTGTACCTTATTCTGTGTAAGAAGTAGAGCCCGACCGATACAAATATTTGGTGATTTAAAAATCCGATATTCCGATATATTGGCCGATATATATTTAAAAAAAAAAATCCAGAAACGCATAACAAAACATCAACAGATTTCCCTAACATTAGTTATTTGTCGTTATTTAAGAGTCCTCAGCCTTACTAAAATAATATGATAATGCAGTTTAAAAATAAACTTGTTTGCTTTATTGTCACAACAGAACAGAATATATTAAAGTTCTGATAAATATAATGTATAAAAATACAAACTTAAGATATGAAACTTAAAGTCCTTTGAACAAAAAAAAGTAAACTATTATTATTAATATTGACAGTAATAATTCAATTATGTAATAATGTGTGTGTGTGTGTGTGTGTGTGAAGAACTGATAAGATTGTAAATGTATACCTTGAAATGCAATGTAAGTCGCTTTTGATAAAAGCGTCTGCCAAATGTCAATGTTATAAGCTACCTTATAATTACAATGTCAACTTGCTTATCCCTTTACCTGCACTCTTTTAATTCTATCCATCTATTCCATCAAGCTACAACAAACCATTTTCAATCATCATTTGCTGCCTGCCTTCTAAAATCTACTACTTAGTGATGCACTAAATACATTATGTGACTCGTTAATGCTGCGGCTAAACGAAGTCAGCAACGCACACTTGGATTTCACACACGTGTAAAAGAAAAGCTAACTTTTTTGCACAGGCTATGTTTGATACTTTTTCTCTCTGTCTAAATGTTCACTCCTCGCGTGCCTAACTTTCATTTTACAATGCAGAGACTGGAACTACAGATATACTAGTTATAAATACAGTAATCATTACTTTATTTAGGCAGAATAAGTTTGTTGTGATTTCCAAGCTCATTGATGTTAGCGATCTTCCTTGTATAGTGCCCTCTGGTGGACAAACTATGCAACGCCAACACTCATAACATGGTTGAAGGGTGTTTCGTCCGCTTTTATTTTATTTTTAAAATATTCATTTATCGGCCATTATAAATGGCTATACCGATAGTTTGGAAAATGCCTAATATCGGCCGATAATATCGACCCGCCGATATATCGGTCGGGCTCTAGTAAGAAGCCACATCATCTCATAGAAGGATGCTTTTAAACACTCAACTGACATTATGAAGTGAGTTAATGGAAAAAATATTTGATATTTTGATATTTCAAACCTGTCTCAGTGGAAGTTCTGATAAACAGACTTGATTATGCCTTTCAGGTTTGTTTGAATAGGACTGAGAATCTAAAAATCAAAAATGTGACACACTAGAGTTTACAGTCCTAGTTTGTTGCAGTTTGCCTTTGCTGTTATGAATGCATTCATCCAGGTAATTGGAAGAATGTGTGATTAAGTCCAATCAAAAGCATTTTGGAAGTTGTTTTGCCACTCGATTCATTGATAGCAGCATGGGATTGTAGCTTTTAGTAACCATTCACATACTTTTCCTTCAAACCTCTTGACAATGAAAAAAGTCAGTCCTTTAGTCTTGGAGGACTGGATTAATCAGAGCTGGATACTGTCTCCAATTCGTTTAAAGAGCATCTCTTGCTTATTGGGAGTGAGGCATTTATGGTGGCATTATTAAGACTTGAAGAGGTTGTGTGCACTTTCATCCATGGTGGCTAAATGTTGTAATTTATCAAATCTTATCATGGTTCTTGTAGCTTTTTGCATGGTTCTTCGAACTCGTTAAGCAGTTGTGGGCACAATATGTTTGTGAATGATTGTGGAATATTCAAATGAATGCATTCAATTAATGCTTTTTTTTGTTTTTTATTTTGGTCCCATGCAGAAAATGTAACCTATTTTTATAGCTCAAATTAAAGAATGTATGATAAAAGTATAATTAGATAAAATTGGAGTAATGTTTCTCATTAATAACCATGCCTATGTTTCTAATCTCATGCTCTCTATAAAATTACTCCCACTTTCCCTGATTCCTGAGAATTTTAGTGTGAATTTTGAATTAGCCTGAAGAAGCATTTAATTTAATTAAGCATTTGATTCAGTAAAACCAGACACAAGCCATATTTTAAAACACTGAAAGGCTAAAGACTTGCTGAACTTCTAAATCAGCCGTTAGTCAGGAGCAGCTGTGTTTAACTAGGTCTTCCCTGATGGGTGGGTGTAGCTAACACTATTGACTGTCACATGCAACGGGCATTGCCATTTGTAAAAACCCAGCCATGAATCTTGTCACAAACCCACAGAAGCAAGACACCATGACATGTTTGCACTAGCTCTCAGGTGCCCTGTGGCACATCATCCACAATGCGCACCTGACCACTCTTAGCTCAACAAGCGACACTCGCCGCAGCTTGACAGTGATTTTGGCTCTCTTTATGAGGGAGGCCTCGCCGCTGCCAAGCATGTGACTGCGAGAAGGTGTTTTTAATGTGTAGGCAATGCCACGGATGAAGGCCGGAACATTAAGCATTGATATCTACAGGGTAGTACAGAGGCTTTCGCTGTGGCTGGGTGATCCTGCACGCACACACTGGGCAACACTGTCTCAGCTGACTAATCTGATAATCCCATGCAGATGTGTCTGTGAGTGAGTTTGCATCTGTGCATGTGGATAGAGAGAGCGAGAGAGAGCGAGAGAGTTGCAAGATTGTCAGCATCCTCCGTACGTGATTTGGTTGTTTATCCTTTCCCTTCCGGAATGAGGGGCTTATGTCACAGTTCAAAACGTTTAGATATGATGTAAATTGCCAAATGAATTGTTCTAAGGGAACCTGAATGCATAATACTGAAGCAGTTTGTGTTCTTGTTGATAAAAGTGTGTGAGTCTCTGAGGGAAATCGCTGCAAATGCTCCAGTAATACTGATAAAGTTTATATCTGGTAGTAAAACTTCCACTCTCACATTTGCCTCGATGCATTTCCCGAGGGAAGTGCTAAGTTCTCCATGTTGTTTTTGCTGGTCAAGGCAGTGGGTGTGCATTTCATACCATGCCATCTGTCATATAATTTATTTATTGTAGAATAACTTTTTTTAAGACTTTGGTGCTGCTGGGGTCATAGTAAGGCCATCAGAGCTAAAAAAAACAAACAAACAAAAAAAAAAACCTCCAGTATTAAATCTATTGTTGATCCACAAAGGATACAGGCCATTAGCTTACTGTGTAGACCGACGCTGGTGGAGTGGGCTGGAGCTTCAGACCAGTGTAGTCAACGTAATAATCCTAATAGGCTAAAATGACATCTCGACTGAATCGATGAGGTCAATGATGGTCATGTTTCACAAAACCAGGCTCCATATGAAAATGTGTACTGTGTATGTACTTCTTTTGAATAAGTAATTACTTTGCACCCATTAAAAATATGTTCTATATATAGTGTGTAATATGAATATAAGGATGCACTACATCCATCATGTGAGCTACCAGCTACCAACAAATCATTTCTCATGGCCTCATGGGATAGTAAAGTGTCCATCAGATGTGCACTTCAGAATCTCGCTGCAGGGCTCTCAAGTTTTACCAAAAGCTTGGAGTGAGATCACATGCGGTTAGGGGAGGAGCCCTAATGGAGCCCCGCCCCATATGTCCCCGCCCCCCAATTTGACCCATTGTTCATAATTAACCAGCACAAATTGAAATTATAACAATTGGTAAATCTGATAAATGACAGAGCAATTCATCACATAAAATATACTCTTTAATGTTATATTTCAAAATTACAAATAAGTTATACAAAAATTACAAAAATATAACAAATTGCTCCAAACAGTTTGGAAAAACAAATCTTTTTGCGTTTTGAATGTGTCTAGTCAAAATGGTATAATTATTTATTGTGTGGTGCATGGGACATTGTGAACAAATGACATATTAGAGTATTATTAAGGTGTGTGTGTGTGTGTGTGTGTGTGTGTGTGTGTGTGTGTGTGTGTGTGTGTGTGTGTGTGTGTGTGTGTGTGTGTGTGTGTGTGTGTACACAAGAATACACACTCCAGCTTATGAAATGTGTTTTGTGTTTGAAAAATACAAATGCAAAGGCAATGATTAATGTATGTTTTGACAGGATATAAAATATTACCCAGAGCACTCTGCTTTAATACATGTAGCCTTAATGTAATTAGAAAGACCATTAATACAGTATAATATATAATTTAAAATAAAATAAAATAAACAAATTTAAATGTATTTAAAATAAAATGAAGAAATACATCTTCATTCCTTCCCATACCCACTAACATTCCCTTAGTTTCAGATAACGTAAGCTATCCAAACTGAGCCAAAGCTTCTGGCCTGGTTGCAGAGTAGTTGTAGAGTTTTTGACTGCATCAATAATAATGTAAACGATGGGCTATATATTAAATGTTAATATAACTAAAAATGTTAGACGAGCTTTCTTCCAACTCACCTTCTCCATCACGACGTGTGTTCACGCGATGTTGTTGGTTACCTAGTAACGAACGTACGGTGGCCGAGAATGTTCCGTCAACTTCCGTGTGTTCGCGCATCTGTGTTGCCTTGTAACGAACGCAATCTGGCCGAGATACGTGCTGGCGGCAGGAAACTTCACTTTGTGTGCCTGCGCCTCGTATACAACGTTATATATAAAGCTCGCAGGACAGCTTGGTTGGCATTGCCTTTTCAGCGTGAGAAATACACGGTGTGGTGTGTGAGCGTGTGAACTGGTTGAATTGCGTGTGTCTCACGCCCAATGCGTGAGACTTGAGAGCCCTGTCGCTGGGTACTTTTCACCAACTATCTTATAATTTCGGTGAATTCGGGCATACTATTTTTACATACTGTTTTGCACCTGCAGTATAGCTGTGGCGAGCGGTGTCTTTAACAGTTTTATAAGTTTTCATTAAAAATAAATTTCCTTATGGAGAAAACAAAATACTATGAAAATAGTTTCAGTTATGACTTTTTTCACTTGATTTAGTCTATTTAGTTTTGTATCAAATACAATGGGATTTTCGTTGATCAAGATCTGGCAGTCTTCCCCATTTGCCAGCAAATCAGTGAGAATGTGGGACAATGATGACAATGCATAACAACAGAGCGTAGACACCAAAGCTGCTGTGGATCCGCTTACCCGAAACCATCCATGACTGGCAAATTTGAAGAAAATTATCGTCGTTTGGAAAATACATAAATGACGGATGGTTACACACGTATTGCCAGCGTTTTATCATGTAAGCTTTATGGTACACCCCAAACAAGGGAATTTGTAGTAATTTATAGTTAATGTTTATTAGCGCACCCACTAATGGCTTGGATATGAAAGCATTTGCAGCTTATAAGGACCCCATGGTCTTGCAATATAGTAGACGTATATGATTTCAGATGATTTCATATGATTTCTCTAGAGCAGATGCTAATTGCTAGTATAGCAACGGCGCTTAACGTTTACATTCAGCATTTAGTTTTTTACATGCTTGACAACAGCGTTATGTAACAGAGTTGGCACATTTTTCGCAATCTCTGACATCTTGCACTGTATGAATGGAATCGCACTGGGCAGCTAGTTGACTGCCTTGTCGTATAATGTGTGAGCCATACTGCACTGTGTAATTGTGTTAATCATGAGGGGTTTGTTTACTCACGGAGGAGGAGAAATGAGTTGCGTTCATCTGAAGATTTATAATCTCACGGCACTCGATTGGATTTATTTATAACACGCTGTCAGTTGTATGGAAGTAAAACAATGACAAATGTTTTTGATACAAAAAAGCTTGTTGAATCTACTGATATTCCTGCCGTTCCCGGATGTCAAATGTTGAATTTATCGAATTTGAACTACTGAATTTATGGAAGCGAATTTGTAAAGCGAAATAAAATGGACTGAAAATTGCCTGTTGAATATTATAGGTTGTATTTTTAAACAGAATGGATATTTTGGAAGTGAAATCTGAAAGGTGAATATGGATTTTTGAATTTTGAGTAATGAAAACGTGTGTGAAATGTTTTGAATTGAAATGTTCCCAGATTAAATATACAACCATAAAAATGCAAGCCCTAAAAATACAATGCATTTAAACTGCAAGCAGGGTTAATGCAATGCATATTTTTTTCAAGTAGTGCAATTCAGCAAGCTTTTTTGTTTCAAAAACATTTGTCATTGTTTTACTTCCATACAATTGCGATTAAAACTTCCCGGTGTTATGGAAATCGCCCTTCTTTGATACTGTCACTTTATACCTTGTTAGAATACGGTTGTGTCTGCTGTTCGTTCATACAGATTTGTATCCAAGCAGCGACTTTAATCTGCTAAAGGAAGTTTCTGCTGCCAGAAGTGACCGTTTGTGTAAGTACTTTATGTGTAAATAACTAAAGGGTTTATTGACTGATTAGAAAATAAGCAATAGATTACCTGTAAAAATTATTGCTGTATTAATGGGCTAATCTGAAAAATCTGATTGATTAATTGTAAAAATAATCGTTAGAATAATCGACTAATCCTAATGCAAAGTGTGTCGTTGCTGCTGCTAAATCTTTGTGTTACTCCTAAAGCGATTACGCCATGGCTTTGAAGAAGCCTGTTCGGAGGTCCGATCAGTGGCACAGAGGAATGATGAAACGTATCAAGGGTGATTACACATACAGCATATTGCCTGGCCTTTTTATATTGATAAACGGTTCAGGATGCTTGGGCTTGATTGAAAGAGTCCACAGGGGATGAGCCCTGCAACATTACACTGGTGCAGCTGGATCCATAATTTGGTGCCACAAACAGGCGGGGTGAAAGACAATTATCTCATAAGTCAGTAAGCACAGCTGTCTGCAAGGTCAAGTTTCATTTATGGGCGGCATTTGCGCCTCTCTCTCTTTTCACCCTGCATGGATGACTGCCGGGGACTGCCTCAGTTCCATGATGAATACTAATGGTCGCCTCTGACAATTAGTTTCTGATGAAGTGTTTATTTACAGCATCACCTAGTTTCTCTGAGACTTCTGGAAGTGCCTTGTGTAGGTAGTTTATCACTTGGTTTTGAAATTCTGTTTAGAGGGATCAGGGATATAAAAGTATTAGGGTGGTTTCACACCTGAGCGTTTGTTTCGGAACCTGGTGCATTTTCATCCTTGGTTCGGTCCGTTTAGGCATATGTGAACACTACAATCACGCTTGGTCCGAGATCGCCTGAACGAGGTAGTCTCGGGCTCGATTGCAAATGAACTCTGGGGAAGTTCGCTTGTGGTGTGAAAGCAATGCAATCCAACCCAACAGAACAATGAACCAAATGGTATTATAATTCATAACGGGAAATGTGCTATATAAATAGCAGTAGTGTCTGATTAGAGTGAGCACAATAGTTATCACAGTTGAAAACCAAAAGAGCACACCTTCACCTTAAAATGTTGTGTAATTGCGCTTCTCAGTACGAGAATGCTGTCCTGATAAAGCCTTGATTCCTGCTCTAGCTGTATTATAACATTCGTCTAGTGTTTGAGTGTGTCTTGACACTGATAACCTCTAGACAGCGCTGGGAGATCCAGAGAGAGCGTATTTGAATTTGCTGCAGTATTAATACGAATGTAGTATATAATTTAACAGCGGAAATGATGGCTAAATTTGCATAGCGTTTGTGTGTCTCAACAGTTACAAATAAAGCTCATGGAGCAAACTTGTCAATCATCTTGATGGATGATGCAGAAGAAACTCTTCCCAATAAGAGGACAGTTATTTGCATGTGACTTGCGTGAACACAATTTGGTACGCTTTGAATGGTTGCCTTGTGAAAGCAAACCGCACCAAGAATAAAATGCAACATTGTAACAAATTAAGTACCTGTTTTGGAACAAAACAAACGATCTATAGGTGTGAAAACACCTGTAGTTCTTTTCTGTTGTACACATTTTTTTTGGATTTAACCAAATGCTTAATAAGATACTGTGGGTTGGAGCAGAATCTTAAACCAAATCACAATATGTGAAACCGTATCAGAGCCCTAGTTACCAAAAGAAGGCAACAAAACATAAAATTGACCTTTTAGAACAGTAATTGGAGGGTAGCAAAAGTGAGTCTCAAGGTGTAAAGGATAGTATTAGGGCTGTCACTTTTGTGAAAAATCCTGTTAGATTTTTGAGACATGTTCATTGAATCGATTGTAAAATCGATTTTCCATGTCTAAAGACGTTTCCATTTTAAACGCCAAATATGGGCAAATCCACGGACAACTAACAGGCATTAGGACGAACGTAAAGAGGGCGCTTGAGACGCGCACAAGTCAGCAATATTCCTGTTGATTTATTGGCGTGAAGTTTCGTGCACAATGACAAACAGGAGTGCAACATTCTCGAAAAGCAATAAGCAGAGTGGACTGCCATAACATCAATGAAAAACATTACTGCAGTCTTCAACATGGCTGTGTTTACGGTTAGAAAAGTCAAACAAATGTTGCCTACATAGGCGATTGTTGACCGTAGCCTGAATCTGTATCTGTATGCATGAGACCGTCTGAATACCGGCAGAATTCACATTTTTGTAGTAAAAATAGAAACATTACGCAGAAGTATAATGTGTGTTTGTCAGAGTCGCTTGTGTGATGCGCGTTTCGCTGCGGGCGTATCGTGACGAGCTGGACGCGTTCCGAGAAAAGACGTTAAAATCAATTCCCTATTTTCGTTTTCGAAACTTGTGTTGGTTGGTCTGATCGATTGTGCAATCGATTTTCGAACGAAAAGTGACAGCCCTAGATAGTATTAAAATTAAAATAATAATAAATAAAAAAAAGTATACAAAAATACCAAAAAACGTTACCCCCTCCCCATATGTATTGGTAAACATCCATATGTATTGGTATGGATGTTTATATACCAATACATAATTAAAATGTAAGTACTCTGAAAAAGAGAGTATAAAAATCGAGTGTCTGTAGACCTCTCACGCCTGTTGTAAACACAGCGAATTATTTCCATTCACTCCACCCCCTTCCATCTGAGCTCCTTCCAAAGCCACGCCCCCAAAACACATGAACGCGCGACGCCAAACGCTCAGGCTCAGCTGGAAGACGCATTTATTTACCTGAGACGAGTGGAGAGGAAGGAGCGCAGTGCATGCAGTGACATCATGTCAGAATCACATGTAATAAAATACCTAACTTTATCACTATAAATATAAACATAAGATTTCTTTTAGTACTCACTATCAAGCTAGCATATCTATACTGGTAAAGTTTAAAATATACTTTGTTTGATTCAGTAACGAGCTATATTTATAAGGCAAAGCTAAAAACAGGTTGCATTGATACACGTTTTTCCATTACCATCAGTTACACTGTGATGAAGGTGAATTTCATGTAAGATTCATAACATATATGGTGTTTTGCATGTAAGAGTTTCCCTGATGAAAACATTGTTGACTCTAATGAGGACTAACACTCCGGAGACAAGTACCGCTTCGTCAGTTTGAGGACAGGTCCGGGGTCGAGGGCGAAGCAGAGGAGGTCGTTCAAGAGTGCGGGCAACCAGGGTCCGAGGAAGTAGTTTTTGCCTCGTTTGCCTTCGCTGACTGCATATGCAGGTGCTTTGAATTTTGAATGCTCTTTCTCTGCCATAATTTTACTCTTTGTAGGTTCCGCACCTCTCTTGCACTCCTCAAATCAAACGGGTGCGTGCGCATATGGGCAGATCTAGCAACGGGTGGTAGCCATGGTTTTGAGAGTGAGTGAGTGACAGTCGCCCAAACCAATTAATTGTTTCGTCCCTAATGGAAATAATGAGCTGTGTTTATTGCAGATTAAAACGTCTACAGTCACTCGATTTTTTTAAACTCTTTTTCAGAGCACTTACATTTTAATTATGTCTTGGTATATAAAGACAGTTTAAACAAATTTGAAAAAAAAAAAAAAGTTTTTTATAAAAATCCTACCTACCCTACCTTTAATTTACTCGCCCTCGGGCCAACCAAGATGTAGGTGTCTTTTTTTCTTCAGTAGAAATGTAAAAAATATTTTTAGCTGAAACTGTAAAAAAAAATACAGGCAAAACAAAATGAATACCTGTGGATCCTGACGATTCATTGAGGTCTTATGAAGCGAAACGATCGGTACTGTATGTGCAAACAACATTATCACCTGTAATCCACAGCCTCGGGCAAAAGGTTCTGGAATGCGAGCTTCCTGACATATGCTTGGGAGCGGTACTTGGATAAGGTAAAACATTGTAAACTAACTTGGCTAGTAGGCTTTAAGGCAAATGGACTAAAGTGGTATCTGGTTTAGAGATAAACTCTGTTTTATGAACCTTGTGATTTATTATGAGCACTGTTGCTTTGCCTTTTGTCTGAAAACTCCTTTCAGTCTGAGATTAATTTGTTGTTGCCTCAACTATTACAACACCACCTTCCACTGCATATATTGTAGTAGTAGCCTGACTTTCTTCCTTTTAGTTAAAGATATGATGTAAAGCATGGATGAATAATGGAAATAGCATTGGCTGCAAAATCCGCCCCGACAGCTCTAAAATAGATAATTATTATAGGCTTACCATAGTGATATGGGCTAATGCAAAAACATGTTATGGAAGATGGATTTGTGATGTACTCACTCATTTTACATTTATTACTTTAAAAAAAAAAACTTTAGTTTAAAATTTAAATAGTGTAGCTTTAATATCAAAATACTTAAGATCAACAGAACAGTTGCTTACAATCATCTTAAATAATGTAGATGTCAATTTTATACCCTGACTTATAGCATCATCTAGTCAAGAAACATTAAACATCGGGGTAAAATGGTGAAAAACTGTAAATCAAACTAAGGGACATCCTTATCTTAAAACTGTATTTTAAGACTTATATGTCTCTATTCAGCTGCATCTGAAATCGCACACTCTTGAGTAGGTACTTATTTTGAATAAGTAATTACCTCACGACCATTAAAAAAGTATGTTCTATATAGTATGAATGTTTGTGTAGTACGAATGTAATCTGGATTATCATCCTCTCCTGTGGCCTCATGAGATAGTAAAGGGTCCATCGTATGAACACTTCAGATTCACGCCGGAAGAAGTAGGTCATCCGGGTACTTTTTGCCTACTCTTTTATTATGAGTACTGTTAATTCGGACATACTACGTTTGTCACACAATGTTTTTTTTGCCTACTATATATTAGTATTTATAGTAGTATATATTTCGTATGCAGCCTCTAAATATGCTGTAATTAAGGGAAGCTAAATGTGGCAGGAAAATGCATACCTTGCACCCAAATGCACCGAAACGCTAGTGGCTTATTTTCATGTGTATCTGGGGCACAATTGCATGTGCTCCCACAGGTCCAGTTCTGCCTGCAGCTGTGTGAATGTTATAGTTTGTATGATTTCTAATATACACACTGAAGAGTCCCGCATGCCAGATATATGCTAATAATATCAAGGATCACTCATATCTGTCCAAAAATAGAACTTCCACACTAAATAAGTTCTAAAATACCATTTGGACGAATAATGTTGCTCTTCATCTAATTTCTTTCTACAATGGATGAGTATTTTCAGTTATGTTCTTGTGAAACTCAGTTATAAACACAGATTGTAGGCCTATATGAAGTCTGTTGTAGCACTAATAGCAGATCCTGATCTCTGATGGGATCACAGGGATGCATGACGAATATAGCTGCACTTGGATGCACCAGAAAGCATTTAGAGATTTAGGTGAGAGATTTGGTGGGAAAGTACATTTCATGCCTACAACAGGCAAATGTGTGTTAGTCAACAACTGTAGTTGGTGCAGAACGAGTACTCTACTACTTAATTACTCGTACACATCCCTAATCTCTAGTAGTGACAAATGTAGACACATTTTCCTCTGTGCCTTCTATGTTTAGCTGTTGTGAAGTGCCTCGTTGAAAATCCTTTGCCAAGCAGGGGGGTCTCCCCATTGGGAACAGGGATCAGAAAATTAGTGTTAATTACTTTTTGATCTATTGGCACTAACTCTGCAGACATTCAATAGGTGTGTTACCTCTGTGCTGCAATCGCCCTCATCTATTCATTTGATTACCCAACTCTCTGAATAATGCATGAGCAAGTCAGCTGCTGGGAAAGCGACACCATTTGTAAAATGCTGAAAAGGCAACGCCAGCAGCATTCAATAATTTGAATGATATTATTAAACCAATCACTTGAATCCCATTATTAAAGCATAAAATGTAAACCCTGAGTTGATACTGTCCCTTAGAGCCAGATGTATTGTCTTCCACTGAGAGTGGTGCCATTGTTTGACCCTCCCTTTGATTAGTTGTGACAGCAAAGCGATGCAGATGACACTGCAAACATCCTGACTCTGGACCTCCAGCACACCGGCAATTATGTGAAGTCATTTGGACGGGACATGTTGAAATTAACCGCTTTAAATTCCGTATGACCTCTGCTCTGACTTAGTTTTCGCTTTATAGATTTGAGGTATTTCTTTCTGTTGAAGCCAGTACATATGTTATTGGGTCACCGCCAAGCTGTGTGGGAAATGGAATAGAACTTAGCTGCTTTGCTCAAACTGCTGTCATAATGAAATATGTGATGTCTCATTTTCATGCAGCCCTGCACATTCAACTGGGACACACATAAGATCTGAGTGCAACGAATTACATTCAATCACAACACTTCTTTAGTCCCTGTAAGCTCACAGCCGTATACACTTGCATAAAAGCCATCAAAACTCTTTTTAATCACACTAGACATAAAACTTCTTCCTTGGAGGTTCTGTGGAAAGCTTTTTTCACATCAAGTCTGGAGTGCTTCAGTCTTTTGCTTTCAGAAATGATCAATTGGCGTTATGTTTTCCTATCCAGTCTCCATCCCGATAATGACGGCAGCTTTAAGCTGCAGGGATGGGAGCATTGTTTTCCCGACTAAGAGGGAGAGAGATGCTGTGTCTGATGCTTGTCCTGGAGCTTCCACTAAAGCTCCCCTGTATTATTACGCCAGTGTCCCTCAGGAGAACATGGCTGATGAATTGTTATTGCCTCTCACTCCACACTAACTTCTGCTTGAAGATAGATCCTGACAAGATACCTGAGACAGAGAGAGGGAGAGGGATTTGTGACATTCATCAATTGGTGGAGAGATATAAAGATTTTGAAGTTTTCATGGTTTTGACAAATTTAAACAGTTGCTACAGTATGCTGTTTAATTTGCTATTTGCTGGGTGTGAGACTTGGAACCCTATGACCAAACTTGATCCCTACAGCCATGGCCAAATCTATCGGCCACAAATGTATGTGTTTTGCAAAATTTGCTGCTTGTGTTGATTTACATTGTTTCTAAAATATTGTGCTGTGATCAGATGCAGTTTAAATAGTTGCAAAAATATTCATTGGCCAGCTAACATCATTTCATTTACCGAATCATCAAAAACTTAAAGGAGAGAGGTTAAACTGCAGTGAAGAAGGCTTCAGGACGTATCCAGAAAGCGCCTGGACCGTCTCCTCCTGAGTCAGCTATGGATTCGTGTCACCACCAGTGCAAGTTTGCTCAATATTGGCAGCAGGGGGGTGTGAGTGCATCCACAGTTACACACACACAGTGCAAGGACAAGACTTTTGGACAATGGCCTGATGTCAAGAAGGGCAGCAAAGAAGCCGCTTTTCTGACTGAAATTCTTCAGGAAGTACAAAGATTGGACAGTTATTTTGCAAAGTTATTTTCTCTGATGAAACCACCTTCCATGTTTGAGACATCTGGAATATCGATTGTCTGGAGAAGAAAAGGTGAATACTATCATGAGTCCTGTGCTGTGCCAACAGTGAAGCCTCCTGAGACCATCCATGTGTGGTTGCTTTTCATTCATGGGAGTGGGCTCCCTTACAATTCTGCCCAAAAACACTGGCATGAATAAAGACTGGTATCAAAACATCCTGCAAGAGCAACTTCTCCCAATGATCCAGGAGCAGTTTGGTCATCATCTGTGCATTTTCCAGCATGATGGAAAGGGCCGTCTGTACGTTTCGCACGGGCCAAAAAAAAAAAAATTGCTGTAAGCCCGTATATCGGTCCAATGGGCGGTCTCCAATAATATGGGTGAAGGTTTTTGCGTGTTACTGTCTTTCCTTTTACGCAACACAACAAGATTAAATGAAGTACATTTACTCATATGTATTAACTCATTATTTCATCTGACTTTTATGATATCTGGGCATGATAAGTGTTCATATCAGGAAGCTATGTCGCTTAGAGGTCCTCACATCTTCTGCAGGTCTCACGATAGCAATCTCATCAGATTTGGTCATCAAACAGAGGTAATTGCTATACCTGAGATCGGTCACGTTCACGTTTACAAAATCAAATATACTTTGGTATAGCCCCCATGGAATTGCAGACACTTGAACTTATTTTAAACGTTTACTTCAGTAGAGTTATGGCCACATTTACAGATTTAAGTTGAACAGCATTACTTCTCTCATAATAGCTTTGGATTGGCAATGTTGTGATTTCCCACGTAAACTTATCTAAAGTAACATTACATTAAAACAGAGGTAATTAAACACCCAGATTTAGGTTGATCAAATAGCATTTGCTGCCCTAAATGGAAATAACTTGTCTATGCAAACCAAGTACACTTGAATGAATGTCATATATTAGTCATCATTAATCTGATGCAGACTTGCGGGAACATTGGGAAAACAATTTTAGAGTCAGTCAAATAAAATCAAATGTTTACAATTTATTGACCAGGTAATGGAACAATAATTCAAAATCCAATTCATTTAATAAAATCACTGGTCGCTCAAACATAATAACAACAATTCGGAAATCGAGGAATTAAAGAAATATTTACCTGGCAATGAAAAACTACACACAGCGATTGTGTGGGAAGACTTCCTACAGACTCCCTGAACATTTTTCCCATTTTCCTTATAAACCCAGATAATTCAGTATTCTTACCAAATGGTTGCGTCTGTCATTTATAATTAGATTTTGGTCCCCTGTTGATGGGTTCACAACTGTGAGATCAGAATTTTTAATTGAATGGGTTCTTGTTTTACATACAGGATGTAGTTTGAATAGAGGATCTGGGTGAGGGGATGCCTTTAAGGGACACATCACTTTTCTCATATTTTCTAACTTCTTTTAGCTTTTCATTATGGTTGGGAGAATGAGACCATTTTACCAGACGCACTGAGACAATTTAAATGATACCAAACATGTATAGTTACTTTTTGTACATACTTAACACTGCATAGGTTTTCAGCGAGTTTTGGAGTTTTAGGTGAGGAGGGGAAGGGGGGGGGGGGGAGGGGGAGATGGTGAGACTCTCTGTGGTGCGTCTTGGATGTTAGCTGTTACATATGTGAGAGAGTTCAAATGTTAATTCTCAGTTTTCTCAGTTTTGTTTTCTTGAGGGGTCACTCAAACTTACTGGCCACCCGCCTTCCATTGCATACATTGATAATGATAATTTAATGCACAGTGCTTTATATAAAATTATTATGTTTAAAGTTTTTTGTTTTGTTTTTTTGTTCCACCAAGAAGCAATATAAGTAAGGATGCCCGACGAGGTGTCCATTATCAGGTTTTAATGGACGACGGCGAGGCGTGAACTGTCCGACGCGCAGCGGAGGACGGTTGCCTCCGCCGAAGTCCATTAAAACCTGATAATGGGCACCTCGAAGGGCATTAACCCGATTATACCATGGTTACTTACGAAAGAAAGAAATATTTAATCAATTAATAATACTTTAATGTGTTTTAGAGTAAAAATCGTGAGGGTTTTTATTTATTAAGTCGAGCGCACTATTTAATATCTCCCGTATACAGGCGTTGCCCAAGCAACGTGGCCACAGCGACCCGACCGGAGCAGTTGATCAGTGAGTTTGAGCCAGCGCAATCATTTAGAACTGTCATCAGGCAAATTGACGGTACGCCTTTCCTAGGTGTCCATTATCACTTTTTAACGGACACCCTGCAGCCAATCATAATCGAGTATTCACCCAGACGATGGTATAATATGGATTAAAAAAGCAGAAGAGAGGGATGCATCTTCATAGCCAGGAAATGATGTATTTTTACATGAGATGATGACTCCAGTCATTTCACCGTCCAAGGAAAAGCTGTTTTTTTTTTTTTTTTTTATTATTCTAAGGTGTCTACTACAGTATGTTAATCACATGACCAGTCGAATACTGCTTATTTTATCTTGGTCTGTTGTTGGAAACATGATAGCGGAATAAATTAACTGTGTGACAAAAACATATCTGCGAAAAGGGTACATGTATGTCTACATTGACATCGGAAAGCAAACCTTTTTACTTTGCATGATACTGCATCCTCTCCTGTAGGTGTCACTGTAAATTCAATACCACCATTATCAGCTATTTTGAAAGACATCAGAGAACTAGACCAAAACCATTCAAAATTGTTATTCGGAAGTATTAATACCGTCTGAAAAATCTGTCCATATCTAGTGATCCTCATTCATGGGGATCTTTAATAAAGCAGTGTTAGCAATTGCAGTCGACTTTAATTTTGGACTTTCAACTGCGTATGTTTAGATAAAGTAGCACTCAGTGAAATCGTTAGCTTCAGTGTGGTGCTTATTTTCCCCCTAGTAGATCCCCTAAGAGGAGGAAGCATTTTCACCTCTCTAGCCGCCACCTTTTTTTTTTTTTTTTTTTTTTTGTGAAATTGAACCACTCTCCTGCATTAGTTCTTGTCCTTGATGGAAGGATTAACCCTCCTCGAGTTCCATTAAAAGGCAGCCTTGCCACCTCTGGCCCAACAGTCATGTTTTTCAGTGGCAGCAAGGACAAGAAAGTTTAGGTGTAAAAATGCAATATCCTAAAATCTTGCCTCGTAATTCAGGCCTTGAACTCCTTTAGCAGCAGGATCTTTACTTGGTCACTTCAATTATAAACTACAGCCCATCGGATCTCTAGTCAGGTCCATCCAGAATGCCTCTCCATTCTAATGTTTGAAGAACTAAAGTGGAGGTTTTTAATTCCAATTTTGTTTGCTTTGTGCCTCTCTTGCAGGGCTGTTTGCCAGAAATAATTTTTGAATGGAAAAACGACAGAAAACGATGAATGGTCAAATTCAATAAAAATGTTTTTCTATACTGTAATTAATGCTAAATCACTCTAATTTTCCTCTTCTTTCCTCACAGCTCAGCCAAATCCACCCAAAATCCATGAGGGATGGTGGGCTTACAAAGAAGTTGTTCAGGGGAGCTTTGTTCCAGGTAATCATTTTACAACAGCTTTTTATCAGTTCACAAATGGTGTTCCCTATGCTCATGTCACACACATGGATTGTACTAATTACAGAGCAATTATTGCTTTGTGACGTAAAATCACTTTTTTTAATCATTGAGTAAATATTATCTCACTAACAACTTTATTCATTAAAGTTCATTAACAGTGTTGGAATCAGTGAAGCGTGTTTTTTACAAAAACCACCAGCATGAACCAATTCACTGGAATGATTCTGACTTTCTTTAATTCTTCAACTCCTGTAGAGATTGTTGGAGATTGATTAATTCACTTTCGCTTACCTGGCAGTAAAGCTGCTTGCATACAGTGTGACATTAAAAACAGTTTTGTACTTCTCATTGACAGCATGATGCAGGATTAGAGCTCCCGAAAGAAAGTGGAAGAGTTCACAGCATTAATTAAAATGCCAGACATGTTGAAATGCATGAAATATTTAAGTTTCCTCTATTTTTGTAAAAATATTATATTTTTCAGTTGTTCAGATTAAGGATTCTTCTGAAATGTTTACAAGATCAAGAATCTGTCCAATTTTTCCAAGATGTTCTGACTTCAGTAATAGGGAAGTGAGGATGCCAGTTTTGTAAATTCGTTTTTTAAGAGGGTTGTAGCGAATACGACTTTGGGTAAATTTGAATTAGCTCAAGAATATAGGGAATTTTGGAAATATTAATAATTATGACTCATGGTCATAATTCATAAGTCGCATGCACATTTATTTTATCAATTATAGAGATTAACTGGTTCTGTAACTGATCTAATCGTTATTCGTCCAGCGAGTAAAGGTGAGATTATCACAGTTAAGAAGGGTTATCTCTTTACAAACTCCAAGAAAGTTTAGGTTCTGGCCACGAACAGTAAACTTTATGAGTTTATTAATTAAAACTACTGAATGTAGTCTAATATCGAGCTTGTAGCTGGATCTTTTGTTTCATTGACTTTAGAATGGTGGGTTTTCAAACACAGAGACAGTGAAAAGTATAAATGGATTTTAATAAATGTGACTAAAGATTATATGAGCTATGAATAGAAACGTACGTAAAAATGCAAACAATAAACACAAACAAACATTTAAACAATAATAACATACGTGATAAGAATAAAATGAAATGAAAGAAAGAAAGAGAGAAATAGAGAGAAGGGAAAAGCTAGTAATTGTTACATACAGAAACCTAAACGACGGACCCCAGAAAAGCAGCTTTTATCAGATAAATATACTTGCACGTCTGTTCTCTGTTTGGTTGATGCTGAAAGCGCGGACGAGGTCCTGTTTCGACTGCGTCTTCCGGTGTCGCGGGAAGCTTGAAAAGGCTCACTGAAATGTAACGTTACCGAGAAAGTTCGTCTTCATCTTCCGTGAAGGAAGAGGCAAATATAACTTAGTTGCAAAGGAACGGCTGCTACGACTCGAACATGTGTTTGTCCGAGGCCTTCCGGGATGTTCCTCGGGGAAGCGTCGCGCCGGTAGAAGAGGAGGAAGGATGAGAGCGAGGTGAGAGAGAGTGGTGAGAGAGCCCGCTGTGTTTTGAAGGAGCTCAAGTCACGCCCCCTTGCGTGCGTGACCCAATCGCCTGGGAGGACGTATTGCGGTCATGTCCTTTCATTTGGAAAGGTACACGCCTCTTCTAACTAATGCTGGCGGAATAAACTTCGTTCATAAACATTTATAAAACTGGTATTAATCAAATAATGCATCCTCTAATATTCTGTGCTAAATATTCAACACCGTTGTGTTCTTCTGAACAAAACAATACCGCGAATGACAATTCTGTTAGTCAACAACACAAAGAAACAGGATTTCTCGTGATTACATGCATATTAAACTGATTACATATCAATAAAGCTTATAGATATCGTATTTCGGGTATAAGGATCATAAGCACAGCAAGAAATACATTTTAAACATTTTACAAAGGTAATTTTGACCACAAGTGGTCGGGCATGATAAGGAGTCTGTGTTTTGTGTGTGTGTATGCAGAGTCGTGCACACGTGGAACCGCGTGGCGAACTTTGTCCTTCCTTTTCAGTGTGAATATCTTCTTGAGTTGATGAGATTAACTCAGGGGACCTGACCGAGCATCTGCTAACACTGTTGTTTTGTTTTGAGGGGTTAATCAGTACCTTTTGTTTGTTGATTAGATTTGATTAATCAACAAAAAGGCAGACCTGATCATCTGCTTTCCGTTACAGGGTTGTAACATCTGCAGAAGTTTTTTTTTTCTATCTATCCTTTTTAATAAACTTTGAAGCAATAATTTAGTGTAAGAGATTTTAATCAGTTAAAATGCGGATTTTAAAAATCAATAAACGTTTGCCACTTTCAATATCAGTGCCACATTTATACAGATCTCAGAGACATTGGGCCTCATTTAAGAAATGAACGTACGACAGAAAACTGGTAGTACAGTCGTTTCCATGCAAAACTTGGCATTTATCAATATGGACTTGAGCGGTGGCTAAGATCAAATCTCAAGCCAGGTCTCAGCTTGTGTAAGTTTATATAAGTTAGCATGAACTTGTGTGCAGCATAGTCAAATGGGTGGAGACTTGTAATGAGAACATTTGGTTGATTTATATTATTTTCCTGACCGAGTCTGACAACCGAACAAATCATTAACCGTTAAATGACTAGATTAGAATAGAAAATTTAAATTTAATTAAGATAAAATAGATGGGTGTATGTGACCCATTAATACCACAAATGTTTTATTTCCAGGGGTTTAGCTTATAGCTTTACATGCACAAATAGCAGCATAAACAACAGAACACAAGGATTCAGCAGCAGAGAAAAACAGATAAGATTAACTATAAAAAAGGCCTAAATAGGACTACATGAAATATCTCACTTAAATGATTAAAAGCACAATATGGATTAAAATATCCAAAAACCACTAGAACCGTGTTATATATTTTGTTGACTTGTGTACTTACATTATCCCAGATGTTTCCAAGGATGTTTCAATCCAGAGAAATAAGCAATTTTAACCAGGACATGTCATGGACCATGTAATTTTGTCACCTATCAGTGATACCACACCTGCGTTACCCACGATTTCCTTTTTCTTTTTTTTCTTTTTTTCTTTCAGAAACATTAGAAACACCAACGACGCTTTAATATATTATGTTTTATTAGACAAAGGAACAACTGTTTGGATACATTTATAGACAGAAAACTAATCCTTGTTATATAGCTCAACACTAGGCGCGTTTCCATTACAGATTTGAGCAAAACTTTAGCGATTTTTTTTTTCTTTTTCTTTTTTTTTTTTCTTTTTTTTTTCTAAATATCAATAAAAAAACTATTGCGAAATGATGCCGTTTCCATTAACCGATGTTATGCGACTAAAACGTCTTTTTTTTCCTCTCGCGATAAGTCATGGCAAAGGACGTTGGTAAGTTTATATATTAGGGGTGGCACGGTACATGAAAAAACGTTCGGTTCGCTTGTCTCGGTTCGGAGCGTGTGTGCGTCGCACAGTTCGCACGGTTTGACGCATGCGCAATGTAGCCTCGTGCCCGCGCTAATACAATGCTAAATCATAAATCAGACATATGTAGAATAACATTACGATTTCCAGCAATCGATTTAAATAGTACACTGGGTTTACTTAGACATTTAATGAGATCTACTCCACTATATGTTGTTTTTTTTTCACGTGAATAAATACATAGATCGACTGTTTCACGTATGTACTTTAATGGTCCAGTGGCAGAACTTTTGCCAAGCGTGTCATAGGTTCTGAGATCTAATCCGCACTCATATATTTTTTTCTTTTTCATCAAAACCAATTATGTTTATCAGTGGTTGTATATCAAGCAGGGACAGATTTGTGTGAATTTTGTGTTGTGATTTCCCCGGAACGAATAGAGTAGAGTCTCCTCAACGGATTGAACCGAGTGAAGAATGTGCGGCCGCTGCGGCGTGTTCCACAAGAGAACATGGTATCAGCGCCAACGAGCACTTTGATCACTTGATAAAAAAAAAATAAAAAAAAACACATTTCAGCGCTAGATTGCTTCTTATTTAACAAACGAACGAACCAAATACTTTGCTAGTTAACTGGAGATGTTTTATTTATTTGTATATTGGTACATCCGTGCTGCGAGATACTATCGACCCGGCAAAAAGTGGTGGGAACATGTCCCACCCGCAAATTACGCCTATGATGACGAGACACGAGGAGAAATTGACAAAGAACTGTCCAACACAGCCCACGTAGCTCTCACTACAGATGGATGGACCTCCAGGGCCACTGAAAGTTTTCTCACAGTAACCGCTCACTCACTCACTATATTACTTCGGAATGGGAAATGAGAAGCTGCGTTTTGCAAACACGCCCCATTTATGAAATACATTAATTAATAATCAGATAATTAAGCTATATCATATGCTTAAGTAAATCTTTGGAGTGTTAAAGATTAAAAGAAAAAATAATAATAATATAAATATAAATATATAAATATATATATATATATATATATATATATATATATATATATATATATATATATAATCACAGCCACGTACCGCACTAGACGTTATTATTATTAATGGAAGGAAACGTAGGTTTGTTATCCAAGCATTAATGGCAAGGAAAGACCCTATATGAGCATGGCACATATGAGGTGTTTCTGGGTTTTTCTCACTCATTTCTGCTCCGAGGTCTTGATTGTGGCATTTCTTTGAGGTTTAGAATCCAGTATTTCTGTCATTATTTTGTCTTTTATGAATTTAATAAAGAACTCTGTCTCGTATTCTGTCCAAACACACCGCGCCTTCTAAGTCAGGTGACTGTAAATGCGAAAAAACTGTTTCCATTGCAGTTTTGCGAATTATTCCTTTTTCGAATTGCCTGAAAAAGCACCTCATGCGAGCGTAAAAACTTTTTTGCGATAATATGGGAGTTTTTGCGAAATTGACGTGTTTCCATTGGCCGTATTTTGTATTCGCAATTTCAATTTGCGCAATTTGAAGGGTAATGGAAACGCGGCTACAGTTAGTCTTATTGTTTGAATTGCTTGTTTTCTTGATTTTCCGTGAGTACCATGTTTTTATCATGCCTCAGAGAAAAACACTATTTTGTCAAGTGGCTAACATACCATAATCAGATGCAGCTTTATTTTTAGTAGCTTACTGCGTTACCCCACATACGCTTGACCTGAAGAAGCGAAAGGGGAACCTTTTCAGAACCTTTTACCCATCTCATGTTAACAAGATTATATAAAAAAAAACTAAATTCTGTTAAAGAACTTGCATGATTTTTTTTTACTGCATGGATGTGTGGAAAGATTATGATCAACACGGCTACAGTAGCAAAGTTAATTTTAATACAGTCTTGACAATTCCATATTGTGTCTAGCCCAACCAACCATTTATCAAGATTTGCTACATTAATGTCCACAATCATCTTGTTTTGGTGGTGGCAAATTAGCACTGAAGTAGTCATTAATAAGCAAATGTTCCATGTCAATTGCTCCAACTAAATTCGGCTACTGCAGTGCATTTAGCATTAGCCACAGACCGAGCACTCACTATCATCCATATCCACTACAAAACAGGCATATAACAATGGAATATTGACTTCAGAGCTTGAAATTTTTTAATTTCTGTCGTGTTTTCAGACGATGGACACTTCCATGATATCACAATGCGCCACCACGGTGGGTGTTTTGATTAATCACAGAAGGTGTTATTGCGACTGGTTAGCAACACGCTGGTTTTGTTTATATCAGCATGGGTATGAAAATCACATTTCATTGGTTCAGACTCATGCCATCTAGAATTCACTGAATATTCACAAAGTTTGAACGCTGCACTTTACAACTATACCAAACTTGTGCTGAGGGGAAGCACCAGCAAAGGAAAGTCACCTTCATTTATATAGCGCTTTTAACAACACAGATTGTTTCAAAGCAGCTTTACAGTGATAATAGGAAATTAAAGTAACAGATTGTTTTGGCTTTACAGCAGCTCTAGAATAAAGTTATTGTCCAGCTAAAGTTAGTTTTGATTGATTCACTTACGTCGCAATGATCATTAGTTATTAACTTAAGACACGACTAGTTATTAGCTAACACGACACCGTTCTAACAGAAAACCCTTAGGTTCTCTCTGCACAAACTTTAAAAACATGAACCTGTGAGAACGCTGATGGCGTGCACATGCGCATTACGTGTTCAGTCTATAGGTATGCGTGTTTGAATATATATTTGCGCAGGCGTGGAGTTCTTCTTTACAAACCAACCCTCAACAAACTACTTGTCTGGCCTTAATTTTCAATACAGAATTTTTATCGCTTCTGCGTAGCAACGTGAACCGGAATTATCCTGACAACGTTTTATCTGTATAGTATATAGAGGTAAAGTGAAGGGAAGGAGGCCTTCACAGGGGAGAGACTAGTTGACACTTCAGGACTGCGTTGTCGTCGTGTCCAGGCGCAGGTCCTTCATCAGATCTGGATACGGCCTGGACTGCGGTAAACCTCCTGATAAACAGAGAGACTAATATTAGCGTAGATGCCATTCTTCTTATGATGTACATCAGGTTTTATTGGAAATGTTCCCGATTCCGGCTGACCTAATCTATGCAGTCTAACATTGAATAATAGAAGTCTATAATGTGTTGTGTATGCTAGGTCAAAGAGATGTGTTTTTTTTTTCAGTCTAGATTTGAACTGACAGAGTGTGTCTGCTTCCCGGACAATGTTAGGAAGACTGTTCCAAAGTTTTGGTGCTAAATAGGAAAAGGATCTACCACCAGCAGTCGATTTTGATATTCTAGGTATAATCAACTGGCCGGAATTTTGAGATCGCAATAGATGTGAAGGACTATAATGCATTAAGAGCTCGCTCAAGTACTGCGGAGCTAAACCATTTAGTGCTTTTTAAGTAATCAGCAATATTTTAAAATGTATACAGTGTTTAAACGGGTGGTATAATGCCCTTTTCACAAGATGTGAAATAAGTCTTTGATGTCCCAAGAGTGTGTCTGTGAAGTTTAAGCTCAAAATACCCCACAGATATTTTTATATAGCATGTTAAAAGTCAATTTTTGAGGGTGAGCAAAAATGCACTGTTTTGTGTCTGTTCCTTTAAATGCAAATGAGCTGCTGCTCCCAGCACAGAGGGCGGAGCTTCAACAGCTTGCACTCACATGTCAGACATGCATTTCAAAAACTTTTAGCCTTTTATCCTCGATTAAAGTTTGGATGCGTGTCTCTAGTTCTGAAATATTTTAAGAAATCTTTTGAGCAAGACATGACTCACCGTGTTTGTTGACTGCTCCTACTCACCACAGTTGTTTGATCTGTAAAAGGTGCAAGCGCGCACAAGAGAAAAGTCGGCAAGCATGCTTGCGTGTTGTGCTAGCGATAACGATTTAGATAAAAGCTAGCGATGTTAGATTAATGTGATAGGTAATATTAGACAATATCTAATATATGTTGATGAGTAAGTTAAATTTAGCAAGTAAGAACAACAAGGAATGATATTAAATAGAGATTCAAAACAGAAGGCTATACGGAGCTTACAGACCAGCAGCAAGGCAGACAGGAGCAATCGATCAGGCAGACAGGAGCAATCAATTCCTATCAAGTACTAGCATGAAAACTCATGGAAAGGTGGTACTCTAAGAAAACGATCAAATTTTTTGACCATAATGATACAATTTTTGTGAAAACCTCAAATTCCAAAATGTACACATTTCGCCTGTTGCTCAGCCCGTGCGCATTCCGACTCATTTTGCCAGCATGGGTCACAATTCATTTTGGCTTGATGTTTTTATGTTGTTTATTATAATGAATGCCGCTGTAGCCTAATTTGTGTTTTATTTTATAGTTTAATATATCATTTATAGCTACTTTTTTTAAAATACTTGCTCTGTTCTGAATACCGATAAATTTAAAGGATTTGTTGTGGAGTGAGGGGAAAATAGCCTAGGCTATAGTGTTTATAATGTAATTATTTGCAATTATGAGGCTAATGGGTGTTCTTTCTTGGAGTAAGATCAATTTCTCTTTCATGTGATTACTTCCTCTTCTTGGCCAGGTTACGTTTCTCCATGGCGTAAATCCTTGGGGCAAGGCTTCTAAAAAGTGAATATTTAAGGTCATGATATTTAAATGATGACTTGAAAAATTACTGTTTTTATACATATATATATTTTATATATTTTATATATATATATATATTTTATAATTTGTGTGTGTGCGCAGTATCAGTTGGTTCTAAACAATTAAAATGCCGTACAGAGCCCCTAAAGGGACCTTTTGCAAAAATAAATAAAATACATACTTTTGCGTGCACACAAGAAACTTTTTTCTGTTTTATGTGTACTGTCTCTGTAATATATTTCCTTTGTGCATCACTGCCGTTTTACTATAAAGAAAATTCTTAAAGAATGGATGCGCATATTTCAAGGCCTTATGTCAACTTTAACGAATTTAACTCTGGATGGTTCATGAAAAAAAAAACCATTGGTACAGTAAAAAAAAAATATATAGTTTGGATTTCGTTTGGGCAGTGTATTTATGTTGTCCCATTAAAAAAAAATATTGGAACAGTAAAATGTGCTAAACTTTTGTATTTCACAAGATCAAAACCCCCTTTATTAAAACACTTTGTCTGATTTAACGCATCCTGGTGGCTGAGAAATGCTTATTTTATTGATTCAATTCTAACAGGACTTATTGCGAGCAGAGCCATAGACATAAAGGACTTTAGATATAAAGGGGAGGCTCACGAAAAAAAAAAAAGAAAAACGAATAAAGCTGGATTCATTCCTCGTACTAGCTGACCTCCTCTAACGAAATCCAAGATTTTTATCAGCCCAGTGCGCACAGCCATATTGCGTCATCAGCCCATTTCACAGCCTCCATTGAAGATGTGTTAAAGGGGACATAAGGCCGTTATATTCTGGACCCTTGAACTTGGCTTTATGGACCCTTGATCTTGACAAATAGGACAATGCACACCGCCGTATTGCGGCATCATCCGATTTCAAGGTGTGGTTTCTCGGCCGTCACAGAGGATGGGTTAATGCGGACATAAGGCCGTGATATTAGTAATAGCCTATACTGCCCTAATGAAAGTCAAATTGAGAAAATACAGCCAGACACCTTAAAGGGATAGTTCACTTTGAAATGAAATTTTGGTATGTTTTAGCTTACACATTGATGGCCTAAGACACGAAACGAGCGGTTTGTGTAAGAAAATGAACAGTATTTATATCGTTTTTAGCTCTTATAACACAGCCACGTCCAAGTGATCTGAGGGCGCGGGCGCTTCCTGCTGTGTGACGTGTGCGCAGACTGGTGCATAGAAATATATACACTAGATGTCGCATTAAAGACATTCGTTCCAATGAACTGCCGTAGCCAAGGCGATCTAGTGTATATATCTATGCACCAGTCTGCGCACACATCACACAGCAGGAAGCGCCCGCGCCCTCAGATCACTTGGACGTGGCTGTGTTATAAGAGCTAAAAACGATATAAATACTGTTCGTTTTCTCACACAAACCGCTCGTTTCGTGTCTTAGGCCATCAATGTGTACTTACGATGGGGAATTGTTTAATTTGGACGATGGGGAATTGTTTTAATAACTCTGTGCATGCTCTTTGAGGGGGTGACCATAGACCTGCATGATATGACTGTCAGACAAGAACGGTTTGACCTAAATATATCAAAATTGAAACTACTGCGGAAAAAAAGACACCTACATCTTGGAAAAAACATACCAAAATTTAATTTCAAAGTGAACTATCCCTTTAAGTGTGCTCCGAAAAGGCACAAAAGCGGCTGAAAATCTGCACCCTCTTGAATCAGGGACAACAAAAACTTACAATTATTATAATGTCACTTCAAAAATGAATTTAAATATTATAATAATATGTATAGTGTATAATAATGGAGTTAGTCATTGAGAGTTTTGGAGTTTCAACGGATTTACCTGTGGAGAAGCAAGACATTAAAGAAAAAATTGGTGAAAATGGCCCACAGAAGGGGGTCTTACAAGGTAGCGTGTCCGAGCGGTCTAAGGTGCTGGATTAAGGGTCCAGTCTCTTCGTGAGTTCGATTTACTGCTGCCAAGATTGTATTTTAGAAGGCACTATGCTATGATATAAAGCGAAAAGACTGGAGAAGTGACACTGCTTGCTCCCGGTCTCTTGCAAACTCAGCCGCTTTTGCTTTCTTTGGCCGAACTCGGCGGGCTTCAGAGCCTGACGATGAAGGTCCGCACCAAATGTTTTCTCTATTTCTGAAAAAATGGCGAGAAAACGGCCCAAGAAAGGAGCCACGTTGGGGTAGCGTGGCCGAGGGGTCTAAGGCCAGGCTGATCAAATTAAATAATTTACACTGAAAAATTACAATTGCATTTAATAATGTTATGAGATTGTTTTAAATATACAAATAAGAAACGTTGGAAAGAATGATACTTTTTAAACATAACACTAAACATAACAGTGAGTCATTGATTAATTAATTCAAACAATTCTTATGAATGGGTCAGTGAATCTTTGACTCAACTGATTCGTTCAAAATGCTGAATCATTCAGTAATGAAAACACGGTTGAGTGTTGCTGTGAGATGAGCAATAATTCTCCTGTGATCTTTGTTTGGAACTATTTTCGTGGCTGAAACCGAACAAAAACAGCCAATATTGCATCTAAAATGTAAGTGACTTAATTTTAAATGTTTATTGAACTGTTGTAGGAAATCAATGTCACTTTTCAATCGTGATGGTATTCAGGAAAACAGCACTCGTCGTGTGAGGTTGTTTAACATGTTAAAAATATAAAAACTCCACATTTTGTGTGTTGTTAACTGAGTTTCTTTTGTGTGAGCTGCGCTCATTTGTTTAGATTTGTCCTTGAGAGGCTGCGCGAGCCTCAACGGCGCAACCTTGTTACCGTCAGTAATACATTTATTATCCACTATTGATTGCAACTTACAATAAATGTAATACAATCAGAATCATTCTCTAGTATTAGTGATTCCCTAGTAAGGTTTTTTTTTTTTTTTTTTATTGACGTTGTAATCAGGCTCCTTGTCTGGTCGGGCAAGTAAAATTCTTTTACACACACACAGACACACACACACACAGACACACAGACACACACACAGACACACAGACACACACACAAAAGTGAGTACACCCCTCACATTTCAGCAAACATTTTAGTATATCTTCTCAAGGGACAATACTATAGAAATTAAACATTTTAATTCACTTTTTTAATATTTTAAAGTAGTTAATGTGTTGATGCATACACGACAGTACAATCTTCTTTCAACTCTTAAGAAACATTATTCTTCTGGCCAAGAATAATACATTTCTTCTATATAATGCTTACAGTGCAAAAGCATGTAGCACAATCGAACATTTAAGTGACTTTGATCAGTGAGCAGAAAACACAGAGACAATCAGGCGGGGATATAATGGGTTTAATAAATGAAACTACGGGTGGACTACATACAGCAAAGCAAAGATTATACAGATTATAGAATTAGTTAACCACAGTCTTTGAGAATCATCAAATAATCAGAATCACCTTTAAAAGGGGCAAAAACGTAGAAATGCATCTAATGGCTGCGAAGAGGTTACTTGTATTGACTTTGGTTGCTGAACAAGTCCAGATGCAGTAGAGTCCAGAGATTTTTGATGATTTTCTAGGATTGTTCTTCTAGATGGTCCACGTTGAATCCAAAGTTAACTCGAAGGTAAGTTGCCGTAAAAAGTCAGGAAGCATTGTATCTCAGAGATTGAGCCAAGATGTTTCTATAGGGAGCTCTTAAAGCCTTATCAGTCACACCCATTTTTGGTGTAGTTACTGTACCAATCAGAGATGACTGGGAGAAAGTCTTTGTTCTCCATTCACACCTTATTTGCATATTTATGGTGGTCTGAAGAATTTGTGCAGCTTTACAACACAGTATGGTAAAAATAGTATGATTCATTTTATAGTAACATGCTATACACCATCAATTAAGACATGCATTTATAGTAACATACTATACACATTAATTAAGACACAAGTAGAGGATTATTTCAATATCAAACAGATAGGGTCTGCAAACATTAAAAACAGTGATACATATTTATACATGGATACAAGCATTTGGAGTTTCACTACCACAACTACAGAGGTATATCTAAGTTAACATGGCATAGGGACATGCATAAAACACGGGACAATACTATATATAGTTTGGTTGTGGATAAAATGTCAGTGTGCTTTCCTGTGTGCAATGCAAGTTTTGTTGTAGTGCAATGCAAGTTTTGTTGTAGTCTCTATGGCTGGTGATGTTGGGGTCATCAGACATCACCCCCTTCTCTCCTGTGCTGTCTTTGAAGCTTGAGGAGAGCTCCAGACACCCTCTCCGTTAGGGTAGTCCAGGGGAGCAGAGGTGATAACAGCCTTTGAAGAGAAGTTGCTTTGCAACTATTCAGGGCTGGGCCAGTGATCAAGTTTGAATAAAATGGTAAGAGGAAAGGTTTTTATGACGCCTCCAGCACAATCAAGCATTTTGACCACATCCATATGCAACAGTGTACCATTCAAAAGATTGGGGTCAGTAACATTATTTTACATGTTTTGAAAGAAGATTTTTTTAATTTGATCCAAAAAAGTAAAAGCCGGGGCGCACACTGTGCAAGTTTAGAGCCCTTGTATATGTTATGAGTCAGTTAACTTCATAATTGTCAAAGCAGCTATTACACAGTGCGACCATACCGCATGGCAAGACGACGGCAATCATGTGAGATTTGACACCAAACATGGAAAAAGAACAGCATGGTAATTTTTTTCAACAACTAGTGTGTGTCAGTGTATGCGCATTCTATAGGGTTGCTAGTAGCCTACTGTATGTGATGTGGTTGTATATGTCATATTTAATAGGGGAGAGCCTGTATGGTCCAATTCAGACCAACTCTCTTATATTTTGCAACACATTTAAAAATTATGGGGAACTTGAGAGGTACTCGTAAGATCCTCGGCTCGGCTCCTACTTTTTCAGATGGAAAAAAATAGCTTGTGTGTGAGCTTCTACGACATATGCATATTGCATACGCCCAGCATAAAACAGTAATATTGTGGAATGTTACAATTTAAAATCCATGTTTTCTATTTTAATGTTTTAAAATGTTATTAATTCATATATAATTATCAAAGTCCCTTTAAGACAAGTAATTTCAATTGGCGGCCATCTTTGAAACGCCTCTCGGGCATACAAGTGCAGCTCCTATCTATTTGAATGGGGAAACATCAAATTCTCCAAAACTGTTCGCCAAGCTTACAAATCCGATTAAATTTCATATTTGAAATCTGAAAACAACTGTCTCATAAATTTTGTTTCTAAATGCTCGAATCATGACAGAAAACAAATTTTCCGGCTGGATCAAGCTAATGCGCATGCGCAGTGGAAGCGCGCGTCTGACTGTTTCTATAGGAACCGGAGCTTCTAATGACAGCTGCAGTGACGCGATGACTTTACCAATCAGCCATTGACTCTTGTTTTTGATGGCGGGACGAGCATTGCATTTTTCCCCATTCAAAACAATACAAGTGATGCGTCGTGTTATACTATAGTCTTTGATAATTATTAATTGCTTTTTAATGAATCATAATTCATAATTTATCATGTGAAATTTTCTTCAGTGTCAAACCATTCTAAAACGCTGATTTGGAGCTCAAGAAACATTTCTTAGTATAAATGTTGTGCTGCTTCCCCTAAAGATTCCTTGATGCATTGAAAATGAAAAAGAACAGAATTTATTTGAAATGGGAATCATTTGTAACTTTATGAATGTCATGTTTGGTCAATATAACGTACGTACACATTACACCATTTTTTTATTGTATGTACGTACACTGTTAGCTAATGAAACCCATTATCTGCAGATTAGATTATCACCAGTTGTTTTTTTCTGTCACTCTCTGTAAGCTATAAACCTCTTTATGGAACAGTGGTGTAGTGAGGGTCTGTTGGGGTTATGGGCATTCTATTAAATTTTCTTAGTCGATCGTCGGGAGAAATAACGATCGACTATCGATTAATCATTAATATTTTTATATTAAAATTCATTATTTAACTTTTTATAAATTAAAAATGCCATGAAAATACAAAAATACAGCGTTTTCCTCGATGAGAACTTTATTACAAGAAGATCAACTTGTGGCAGGTAAACTGGACATTTGGTTAGGCTAAACTTGAAGATATATGCGCTGCGATGCTCTAAAACAGCGGAACCTGCAGCTGTGAGCCGGCGTTCTTAAACAGAGACCCTCGTTTGTTCCAAAATAATAAATAATAAAAAAAAGAATCATGTTAAACAATAACTTAACCAAAAACACAATAATACTTAGATCTGACAGGTTTTGTCAAAATATAACTCAAAACTATCCAAGGCACGGAGTCGAGAAAGAGGGTGAGAGAGATTAGCCTACTTAACAATTAATTAGGCTACTTAATGAATTAGGCTACTTAACAAAGCCTCATTAAAAAAAACAACTAGTAACTCACACACAACTTCTGCACCAGTCTACTGATTTTTGTTGAGAAAGATAAGCATGTTGACGTGATGGGGTCAGACGCGACCGTCAGTCCAGCCGCCGAAAACACCCGCTCTGAGGGGACTGACATTGCCGGGATGCACAGGTACATAAATTCTTAATGATCAATTATCGATCATCGATTAATCATGCCCATCCCTAGTTGGGGTCAGAAAAGGGGCATCAGCCTACATAACATGAGCAAGCCAGACGTCCAAGCTCATAGTTTATGATACCTTATTTATGTTTGTGGTATTATGAGCTCTTTGATCGTTTTTTAGAGGATTACACTGTTCGACGCTATAAGGGAGGGCAAAAAGAAGGGTTTAAAGAGGTAAAGCTGGAGAAAGGTTTTAAACCTTTGTCTTTGAGTCCGAGTCACATCCTGTGGAATATCATGCTGGGCGCAGATGCACACCATCTTGAGGTGCTGAGAGGGGTGTCGGATTGGCAATCTGGTTCCTGTTAATTCACCAGAGGTGTGGGAAGGACTTCTTGTTGGGGAAGGGACAGCTGTATTTTGATGATTGTTAAATGCGCTGTGCCCGGCAAACTAAAGTGCCTGTTATCTGTGAGTCCCACTGTTGCAGTACTGTATCTTGTATCAGTGCGATCTGTGTTTGCCTGTGGGGCTGTGGAATGGATGGTGCCCCTGACCGTTGGTGGTTGATGAGCTAGAACATGTTCAACTCTTGGCTGATTTTTGTGGTAAAAGATGGCGATAAATGAAGACTGGTTTACACCCGGTCACAGAACCATCTCCAAATCAGAGTAGAAGTGTGCCATGATGTTATATAGCTGCAGTACTGTTATATTTGCGGCACGATAAAATAAATAAATCTGACACGGAGCAGAAAATCGTGAGACTCCACTGGAGACACCTTCATAAAATATAACCAGGGATGCACAACATATTAGTACCATATTGGTTAACAGTATCGATATTTGATATTTAATTATGCATACTAACCTCAAGATGAATATAAACTACCGCTCAAAGTTTGATGTCACTAAATTGTATTAAATTGCCCCTATTATGTTATTTTAAAGGTTCATAATTTTGTTTTGGAGGTCTCTTACAATGGTTTATTCATCCAAGGTCAATAAGTACTTTCATTTTCTCAAAATATACATTGCACATCACCACATCTCTCAATGATTCTCTAATGACTGGTCTGAGTATTCAGGGTGATTTAATCCCCCCTTTTCCATGAGCCTACTGTACTCTGATTGGCCAGATGGCCCATTCTTTTGTGATTGGTCTACCTCTTACTGCGCGTGTCAGAAACGAAACGCCCATTACCATAACTGAATTTCAGCTCTGGAGGTTTCCTAAAGCTCAGCGATTGTACCCACTGTAAAAATGGCATGATAGCACGAGTCCAATGATGAAATACTGGAAAAACTAGTAATTCAACCTGAACCTTCATCGCAAGGACTACTTTGAGCAGGATGTTTCTCAGTGATACGCTACTCAGTTTGACATACATTGAGATGTTGCAACTGTATCCTCACAATCAGCAATTTGAATGTCTATCAACAAACCAAATGTGTAGCCTATATTTTTAGTTTATTGCGGTATACATGTGGGAACTATCATTAACCGTATCAATAACACCACATGCATTAGCTGAGGACTAATGTGAATAACTGATGTAACAAAGTTTGTAAAACAAATCTTGCTCCATCCTTTATCATTACTTAAAGGAACAAGAACAACAGACAATCTGCATTAATGGACAATTTTAGGTAATAGTGGGCCCCCAGCTGATTTTCAAAGAGGTTAGCCGGAGCCTACACAATATAAAGCACAAAACTATACGTATTTTGAACACCCGGTAGAAAATATATACATCAATAATTAATCATATTCACAGGTTGTGATTCTGAGGAGCAAGTTGGTTCAAATTAAGTGGGTACTGTCCCATTTTTTAATGGATAAGCATTTTGTAAATCCCATTTAGACCTCACGGAGATTTGAGCAATCAAAAGGTTATACTGCTGTTGCATCGCTGTGGTAATTTTAACCACTGACTCTTCACGTCCTCATCCTTTGGAAGTGTTTACAAAGAGAATTTGTTTTGCAGAGCAGAAAACAGTGTCTTCTCGACATGTATACACACGAACCAGCTACAGTGTTAGCGGGCAGGCAATGAAGACCATATACGGGCATTATGCAAATGTGTTACTGTGTTACATACTGTTTGCAGGTCACGGAAGTGAGACTGGAATTCCCGATGACATGTTTGGGCTTTTCAGAGTCGATTCTTTCTTTTGGGAGGCGATAACTTTATTTAACGTGCACTTTCGACTTTACAACTTTTCCGACTGTTTCCATTCACAAACAGTGTGTATTTTTGTACCCATACACACTGCTTGAAAGTTCATGTTTGAAAAAACATAATAGGGGCAATTTAATATTTCACTAATTATTTTTACTATTTTTGATCAAATTAAAACATTTGAACAAATTAACAGGTGTCAAATGGACATATCATAGCATGCATTTATATTTACATGATGTACTATGTAAAGAAGCTTTCAACAATTGTTTTGACGCTGTTTGTCCTGTCACATATCGTACACGTGTATAATGTTAGAGAGTCACCAAAAGCTTTAATTTAAGCTGTGGTTAAGCTACACAAAATCAATAAATGATGCTAATAGGCAGGTAGATCCTGCATGTCAAGCACTTAGAAGCGGTTAACGGATTGACAGCCACTGGTCGAAAAGTAATTAAGAACAGAGAAAAATAGCCACTGGAGCTCCAGTTGAGCTGTGTCTGAAACAGAGCATGTGTGCCCTATAGAAATATGTTGGACTGTACTGAAAACTTATTTAATTTCTCTTTATGTGCTTTGACATTTATCAGCTGACATGTGAAATTGTTTTATGCTGCAATAAGTCCCATGGATGTCATCATAAATGATTTTATGCATATCACAGTGCTTTTGAGCCCTATCTTGCATCACAGATCATGCACATGGCTTGTGTCAAATCTGCAATTGTCACAACTTTCAAGGCAGCCAAAACAAATTCTGTTCATTGCCAGAAAAAAAGAGGGTGCAGATGGAGGAAGTCGTGCTAAGCATCTTTCTCTCTCTGTGAATTACTGAAGAATATCTGCACATTTTCATATAAATCTGTCTGAGTCAGTCCTGATCAACACAGATTTTATAGCTGAGACAGTGTTTGGTTCGTGAATGTTGACGCCACTGGAAAATTACTGTGATACAACAGTCTGATAGGAGAAATTTTGATGAGAGAACCTGTGCGCACCATAAGTAAAAAAATAAAATAAAAAAAAGTAGTAGTGATGTTTCTGTCATTTCAAAGCAAATGGCTTGTAGATGATTTAATAATCAAGACACTTGTTTTTCATGACAGAGTAGTTGAAGTAGCAAACTTTGATATACTAACAAGCGTTATGTCAATTAGGCAGTCCACAGACATCGATTCCCTTCAGCACATACATCATTGGGCACTAAATGGCCCAGTCTACTTTCACTTTAGGCAGAAATTACCATCAGGATATGAAAATTGGGTACCCAACATTATTGTTGCTATTGTTACTATCATAGGTACACTGTAAACTCGGATCCGTTGGCAAAACTAAAAAAATTTAAGGCAATCAGTTGCCTCACATTTTTTTTAATCCTAAGTTTAAGTAAGCAGAACTGCGGCAGTTTTATATTTTGTACTTATACATTTTCATTGTTCTTAACTTGAAATGTTTGAGTACACTAATTCATATTTAGCTTAACATTTTCATGTAATCTCAATGTGAACACTCTTATTATAAACTTAACTAGCTTTAACAAGCTAGTTTGCTAACATGCTAATTTGTTATGTTAACAATATAATGTTATAGCACTTGCTGTATGAGTGCAGCAATATGGTTTAATATGCTTGCTCTCAAATCAAGCTGCATGCACCACTTGTCACCATGATGGTAACTATCCTAAAACCAACATTAACAGAATTTTATCTAAATTAGCATAACAATTAATTAATTGTAGCGTTCACTCTCATTTTCGAGTGCCATTGGCAAAGCATGCTGGGAAATAGACATCCCAGCCGTTTCAGTTAAACTTAAGTTTGTCTAAATTAAAATAAAGAATTTCATAAAATTCAAAGCAACAAAACAGTTCAGTTTACTTCAAATATATCAGTTCTGTGAACTTGAACTTCTAAATAGCAATTTGAAATGGTTTTGGGGACTTCCAAAATATATATAATGGTGGTATTTCAAATTCCAAATGGTATTTAAATGGTAATACTTCAAATGAGATATATACATATGTATGTGTATATATGTATATATGTGTGTATATATGTGTATAAATGTGTGTGTGTGTGTGTGTGTGTATGTATGTATGTGTGTATATATATGTGAAAAAGAAAGAGTTAAATACTCAAAAAAAGGTAATTTGACTGAACTAATTAGTTTAATTTAATTTAAGTTTGTCCTACTCAAAACCAATTAATTGAGCGTTAGGGTTTACAGTGTATAATACTGCATATTTATATGCAGTCTCAGAGGTTTTTTGACACTTTTTCAAGTTCAAAAATATTTTGAATATATATAATAGGGATGAGAATCAGCATGGATCTGGTCATTTGATGTGTACATAGTGTTCAAAAGTTTGAGGTCTGCATGTTTTTTTTTTTTTCTGATGTTTTTGAAATAAGTATCTCATGTTTGCCAAGACTGTAATTATCCGATTCGTAATACAGTAAACACAGTAATATTGTAAAATATGATTAAAATTTAAAATAACTTTTCCTATTTTAATATTTAATAATAAAAAAAATTTTCAGGATCAATTACTCCAGTCTTTACAGTGTCTTCAATGTTGGAAACAGTTGTGCTGCTTAAAATTTTTTATGCAAACCGTGATGCATTTTTTTTCAGGATTCTTTTATTATTATTATTATTATTATTATTATTTAAGAATTTAATACTTTTTTTAATGATGGATTTTAATCGTTTAAGATTGGAAGTCTGGGACAAGGGTAAAACATTTTTAGTGTGACCTTCATATAACGTAGTTAGTTTCAGCAATTTGAAAAGGTACCACATAACCTCCAGTACCCCATAACATCAGACGAGATATAGGTAATCATTATGTACCCGGAACTGCTTTCAAAGGGTAATGGTGTTGCCCCAGCTATCCTGGCCCCATTTACACTGTGGTCTGTTTGATCATGGCCTCCTAATAATCCCATGTATAAATAAATGATTAGTGTCTCCTCTCTTCTGACTAATGAATGAGTATTCTTGCGCACATTAAGTTCCTCAGGAGGTAGAGGGGTATTCAACACGTTAAAGAAGCTTTAAAATGCGTTTGGTAATTGCTGAAATGCTTATACTTTTACAGTATTTCATAGTTCCCAAACAAATATATACATATAAATATTATGTTTCGGGTCATTGTCATGATGGAAGACCCAGCCACGAACCATCTTCAATGCTCTTTCTGAGGGAAGGAGGTTGTTGGCCAATATCTCACGATACATGGCCCCATCCATCCTCCCCTCAATACGGTGCAGTCGTCCTGTCCCCTTTGCAGAAAAACATCCCCAAAGAATGATGTTTCCACCTCCATGTTTCACGGTTGGGATGGTGTTCTTAGGGTTGTACTCATCCTTCTTCCTCCAAACACGGCGAGTGGAGTTTAGACCAAAAAGCTCTATTTTTGTCTCATCAGACCACATAACCTTCTCCCATTCTTCATCTGGATCATCCAGATGGTCATTGGCAAACTTCAGACGGGCCTGGACATGCGCTGGCTTGAGCAGGGGGACCTTGTGTGCGCTGCAGGATTTTAATCCATGACGGCGTAGTGTGTTACTAATGGTTATCTTTGAGACTGTGGTCCCAGCTCTCTTCAGGTCATTGACCAGGTCCTGCCGTGTAGTTCTGGGCTGATCCCACACCTTCCTCATGATCATTGATGCCCCACGAGGTGAGATCTTGCATGGTGCCCCAGACCGAGGGAGATTGACCATCATCTTGAACTTCTTCCATTTTCTAATAATTGCGTCAACAGTTGTTGCCTTCTCACAAAGCTGCTTGCCTGTTGTCCTGTAGCCCATCCCAGCCTTGTGCAGGTCTACAATTTTATCCCTGATGTCCTTACACAGCTCTCTGGTCTTGGCCATTGTGGAGAGGTTGGAGTCTTTTTGATTGAGTGTGTGGACAGGTGTCTTTTTATACAGGTAGCGAGTTCAAACAGGTGGCGTTAATACAGGTAATGAGTGGAGAACAAGAAGGCTTCTTAAAGAAAAACTAACAGGTCTGTGAGAGCCAGAATTCTTACTGGTTGATAGGTGATCAAATACTTATGTCATGCAATAAAATGCAAATAAATTATTTAAAAATCATACAATGTGATTTTCTGGATTTTTATTTTAGATTCCATCTCTCACAGTTGAAGTGTACCTAAAAAATGACAGACCTCTACATGCTTTGTAAGTAGGAAAACCTGCAAAATAGGCAGTGTATCAAATACTTGTTCTCCCCACTATTTCACCATTATGTCTGTTTTGGAAGTCCCCAAAACCATTTCAAATTGTTGTTTAGAAGTATTAATACAGTACAAAACCATTTTAGTGTGACCTTCAACAACAATAAAAAAAAAAAAATAGTTTAGTTAACATCTCATCTTGGTCTCCATAGCATCAAATGATTCAAATGATCTAAGATAGCCAGCCATCAAGCGTGACACAGTATAGTAATTAAAGAAAACACACAAACAGCGCAGTTCTTGCCTTTTGTGTGTGAGTAAACCATAGAGGAAACACATTACGCTGCCGCCATAATCTCTGGGTGCAAGAGGTCCGACAACAAAAATCCCCAACACAGCTGAATGGTAATTCATCTCATTGACAGTCATCCCTGCTTTTTCCTGAAGGCATGCAGGAATGCTAAGTTTAGGTGGAAAAACATATCCAGAGCAGCTAATTTTCTCCTCGGTGGTGAAATGCATCACACGGCAGTTCCCCTCAGAAATGATGACAGCTGTAGGTATTAAGGGACTGGCTGATGGATGGGGTGTAGGGAGGAAGACTCTCATAACCTGCTCTTTATTTACTGCCGCTTGACTGACAGGGATGAGTATGAGCACGATAAGGTCTGGAGGAGAGGACTGGAATGGTTCGGAATGTGTGCGAGACTGCTCTGGACATCTCGAGAGAGAGATAAACTATAGTCGCTCCTTCCTGTCACTCAAGCCTGAATGGTCTGTTATCATCCATCAGTCAGAACACCACCAGGAAGCCAAAAGACTCCTGGTCTGGCTAGAAACCTGAAAGTTTTAAATGACATTTATATATTAGGTTGTTTGAAATATCTGTGATGTATTGTAGACCATCCTAAATTCGCTAAATAAACGCAGTTCATTTGCATACAAGAGCTGGTGCTGAATGAGCCCTCGTTAGTGAAGATAAATGTGCTATTCATTCCGATTTCTTGGATGTCTTCACCACCGTCATTTGAACCGAACTTTCATGTCTGGTTCACAGGTGGTAGATTTTTTACATTTACTATTCAGCATGTACGTCAGCACTATCTGCTCCAGATCAAACCAATTTCACTCCAGGGGGTGAAGAAAGATGTAAGTGATTTCTGACGCCACTCTCATTTAAGAGAAATACAGAGAAGTTGAAGTCTCGGGGGTGTGCTGCGGAGTCTTACAGATTATATTAAAATGCTGCCGTTCCATATTTTTACATGTGCAGTTCAAACAAGGCTCTTTAGAGATGCCCTAAAAGCAAAAGAAGGGCTAATGTTATAGCTTCTATAAAGATTTTATGTACGTCCCGTATAAATTATTGGTAAAAAATAAAAGACGGCTTTAAATGAAAATGAACCAAGATGTTTCAGTCTTGGATGGTAGATAAAATCTGTTCAGATTATGATTGGTTTACATTGGAACGTGATGCAATTCCCCTACTACATATGAGAAAATGTCCAATTTATAAATACTGTATTTTTTTATTTTTTTTTTATTTTGTGTGGTAACTTAAAATGACGGTTGAAAGAAAAAAAAGATAAAATGTGCTTATCTCACACTAAAATTTTCTTTGTTTTGTGAGAAAAGGTGTACGAATGTTTTTCATGTACAATAAAAGTCAGTAGGGTCCAATGTTGTTTTGGGCCCTATCGACTTTCATTATAGGGACAACAGTTCTACACTATATATTAGAGACATATTATATAGTGTGTGTGTGTGTGTATACATATATGTATATATATATATATATATATATATATATATATATATATATATATATATATATATATATATATATATATATATATATATATATATATATATATATAATATATATATTTTTTTTTTTATTTTTTTTTTTATTTTATATATATATACATGTAATGTGACCTATAACATGAACAATTCAATTGAAAGTGTGCACACCCTTAAACTAATACTGTGTTGAAGCACCTTTTGATTTTATTACAGCACTCAGTCTTTTTGGGTAGGAGTCTATTAGCATGGCACATCTTGACGTGGCAATGTTTGCCCACTCTTCTTCACTCTCCAACTCTGTCAGACTGCAAGAACATCTCCTGTGCACAGCCCTATTCAGATCACTCCACAGATGTTCAATTGGATTCAGGTTTGGACTCTGGCTGGGCCATTCCAAAATGTTAATCTTCTTCTGGTGAAACCAGGCTTTTGTGGATTTGGATGTGTGCTTTGGGTCGTTGTCGTGCTGAAAGATGAACTTCCTCTTCATCTTTAGCTTTCTAACGGACGCCTGAAGGTTTTTTGCCAAAATTGCCTGGTATTTGGAACTGTTCATAATTCCCTCCTCCCTGAATAATGCCCCAGTTCCAGCTGAAGAAAAACAGCCCCAAAGCATGATGCTGCCACCACCATGCTTCACTGTGGGTATGGTGATCTTTGGGTGATGTGCAGTGTTGTTTTTGCACCAAACATACCTTTTGGAATTATGGGCAAAAAGTTCAACCTTAGTTTCATCAGACCATAACACATTTTCCCACACGCTTTATGGGGACTTGATGTTTGTTTTTGCAAACTTCAGCCGGGCATGGATGTTTTTCTTTGTAAGAAAACGCTTCCGTCTTGCTACCCTACCCCATAGCCCATTCATATCAAGAATACGGGAGATTGTTGTCACATGTAGCACATAGCCAGTTCTTTCCAGAAATTCCTGCAGTTCCTTTAATGTTGCTGTAGACCTCTTGGAAGCCTCCCTGACCAATTTTCTTCTCGTCTTTTCATCAATTTTGGAAGGACGTCCAGTTCTTGGTAATGTCTCTGTTGTGCCATATTTTCTCCATTTGATGATGACTGTCTTCACTGTGTTCCATGGTATATCTAATGTTTTAGAAATTATTTTGTACCCTTCTCCTGACTGATATCTTTCAACAATGAGATCCCTCTGATGCTTTGGAAGCTCTCTGCGGACCATGGCTTTTGCTCTGAGATGCAACTAAGAAAATGTCAGAAAAAAGTGTGTAGACTTTTTGTATCCACTGTCTACATATATTAGAGGGTGGAAATGGCAAATAAGTCAATAAGTGCTCCATCTACTGGTTAAAGTGGTAATTTTGTATTTTTTTTTTTAATAAGTGTTTGTTTGCTACAAAGTTTTTTCCTACATCTTTAAACTTTTAGTTTTACAAATCATCACATTAAAAATAACATTAAAATTTGATATTTAGAGCTTTGTTGGGCTGGAAAAAGTGTGAAGCAATTGAAAGCCCTTGAAAAGTGCTTGGATTTCACTCAAAATGTTATACGAACCCTGAGATGAATAACACATTGAAAAATGAAAAAAATATTTCTCAAAAAAAAAAAAAACTTCATATATTTCTGCCACAATATCATGGTTACAGTTAGCGTTGCTACATTAAATCCATGGTGAATGTTGGTGATTTGTGGATTGAAATGCCTTCTATAACTTGTTCATTCATGGCACAATGTTTCATCTGGTTTCCATGTCAGCGCTGGTTGGTCTGATATGGTTTATAACAGAGAATGCTGTGCTGAATTTGAATGCTGCTTAGTCGCACCAGCAGGAAAAAGGCTGCAGTCTGTAGCCCTGATTAATCTGCTTCATGTGGTGTTGAACATGAAAAGTGATGCACAGTCTCGGTTCAGCTGTTCTCTTCATAAATAAATAAATGCATAATCTAGCTTATTTGCTCGTCCACTAAGTGCATGTTTAAAAATAATAATGTGTCCTAAAACAAAAATGATTAAGTCTTATTCAAATATTAAAATAATTGGTAATAATAGATTGACATAATTTTTACGACCCTGTCCATCAAAATTAAGGACAATGAGTAAGACTAATGCAACCTCTGGTTTTGAACAAGGGTGAGCAAATTATGACCGAGTTTTCATCTTCGGTTCAGCTATCCCTTTAATTCCCATCCAAATTATGATCACTGGGAACTGCCCCAAAAGTCTTTTTTTGACCACAATTATTCACCATCTATGACTCTTTTACCATAGGGCACTTTTGACACTTTCAGTATTTGACGTAGAGGATGCTTGATGTTGAGAACCTCTGAACATTATTGAGAATATCTGACAATTAACTATAACCAAATACACACTGTAAAGTTTTTGACATTCATTTGGGAGTGGATTGTGGCTTTGGGTTCCCTAAATAGCAGAATTCGATGTAGCACTTAGACAAATAGTGACAACTGTATTGAGCTGCAGTGTGTACCTCACAACTCTCTCACCCACCCATAAATGAATTGCTTTGAGAATGCTTGAATTTTATCACAGAGTCATTCAAATGTTTTTAACAAGCTTGTGAAAAAAAATCACTACAGATCTGAAGTCCATGAAGTCTTTCTTGCATATACCTGACAGTCGTTTTTACTCTTTTAAATGTATAAAAATAATAAAGGCACAATTTTGTATAAAACAAAATAGCACTGAGAATTTTAGAGAGCCCATTTTAAAGGTGCTGTACCATGCATAAAATACGGCTACCCCCTGACATATATCACTGAAATGGGTGTCATGTGAAATTACACCTGTCAAAAAAGGGGGAGTCAGGGAAGATTCACCTTTTTATATATATATGTTCACTGTCTGTCAATCATCGTTAGCAGGTGTGTTATGCTTATGCAACAATTATTTATTTTTTTGGTTCTCTCTACAAATTAGACCAAAGAAATAATATTCGTTCTTTTCTTTTTTCTCGCAAGTTATTCTAATGGTACAGTTTTTGTTTAGCTTGCAAGGGGACCCGTGTTCAAATCCCGATGTAATCTGTATACATTTCCATTTCCATAAAAACTAAGCACAATTGCAGCTGAACTTGACAGCTAATGATTACCATACATTTACTTAGAAAGGAAAAGAGCAGTTTTGACATTTTAATGAACTTCTTTTGTGTTCAATAAGTGACGTGAGGTTGGGCAGATGGTGAGTTAAATGACCTGCGGAAGGTTCAACTCAGTTGTGCTGACCAAAGGTAGATGTGCAATGTGTGAATTCTGCCACAGATTTTGAGACAAACACTATTTACTAACAATAATTGTGCAATAGTGTTTGAAAGTTTGGGGTTGGTAAGAAGTTTTTTAATAATATGAAATAGTAACTGTGTTTTATTTTAATTTATTTTAAAATTTAATTTTAAATAATCATGTGATGCCAAAGCTGAATTTCCCGCAGCCATAGGCCATGACAGGTATGAAAGCGAGGTTGTGAGGGATAGACTTCTCTGTAAAAAATCACTGTAAAAAGCTGTTAATCTTCTAGATCACTTTTAATTTTCCACATCTCATGTTGTCTGGAGATTAATTTATTTTTTGTCTACTGAAATTTCTTTTTTTGCACAGTTTTGTCCTACACAGTCTCACCCCAAAACGTCACATACTGACGCGTCTTGACCATACGGCAACATACGACGAAAAGGGTACCCCTAAAACGTCCATATGTGACGATTCGGGTTATGGGTAGGTTTAGGTATGAGTTAGGGTACCGCTAGGACGCGCTGTTGTTGCGCTTATGTCTGCGTCTCATATTGACGTTTTAGGGGTACCCTTTTCGTCGTATGTTGCCGTATGGTCAAGACGCGTCAGTATGTGACGTTTTGGGGTGAGACTGTGTTGTTTTGTCAGCAGAACAATCCGAAAAACACATTAAATAGAACAATATACTGAAAAGATGTATGTCTAAGGCCCTGATCACACCGAACGCGTTTTTTTGCAGTGAGAGGCGTCTTTTTTAAATTGTTTTCCTATGGCAGTGAGCGCCTCGTGTTTTAAATGCCTGCTGCGCCTCACGTTTTTGCAGTAAAAAAAAAAAGCAACTCCAAGGGTAAAAAGCGCTCGACATCACGTTTTTTTCCACTGTCCAACCGAATGAATGAAGAGGCGGGCCTTCCGTTGTAGTGACGAAAGCTACAGTTGCTTTGAACGTCCGGGGACTGCAATGATGGAGGATAAACTTGTGGTGGCTGCCTCGTGAATACCTGTCAACACTCCCGTTTTCCCCGGGAGTCTCCCGTATCGCTACTATGATATTAGACTACATAGCCTATAATAAAAGATAATGAATTTCAAACCTGAACCAAACACATTTTTATTCAAAGATCAACAGTTTGTCATTAGTCTTTAGTCTGGCACAAAAACAACAACATTAAAACCATGAACTCAAATGTCATTGTAAAAAAAAAAAAAAGGCTGTTGTAACAGTGCGTAAATCAGACCTTTCAGGCTATAGACCTTATGTGCTAGAGAAACGAGGGCGCCGCCATCTTTAGAATGTTGTCTTTTAAATTCAGTTTTTGCGGTCACTCTGTATATTTCTATGGCATTGCTGTCTAGGAGTAATTAGCTTTTGAAGTGGATTTACTTAATGTAAAGTTAACGAAAGTTATCATGAGGATTGTAATGTTTAAAGCAGATGTCTTAACAAATGTCAGTAGACCGGGAAGATTTTAAAATGAGCCGTATTCATAAATACACAAGATCGCTGTGAAAATACAGACCAGAAGAAAAAAAAAAAGGGGCGGGGCTACATAAGGTCTATAGCCTACTGCTAATAAGCCTTATGCCAAAATTATTATTACAACTAAATTTGTGTAGATAATTTGCTTTGTGTAACCCAACATCAGACATAAGGCTGAAGTATTTTTTTGCACACAGTGCCCCGACCAATCAATCAATCCTTTACAACTGGCTGCCTGCACATTCACTTTCCTCGAGGCTGCAGCAACTTGCGCTTTAGTTTTAGCACTTGAGCACAGGGCGCCAGTGGCGAATTTGCCAATCTTGGTGTTCTCTGGCAAATGCCAAACGTCCTGCACGGTGTTGGGCTGTAAGCACAACCCCCACCTGTGGACGTCAGGCTCTCATACCACCCTCATGGAGTCTGTTTCTGACCATTTGAGCAGACACATGCACATTTGTGGCCTGCTGGAGGTCATTTTGCAGGGCTCTGGCAGTGCTCCTCCTGCTCCTCCTTGCACAAAGGCAGAGGTAGCGGTCCTGCTGCTGGGTTGTTGCCCTCCAACGGCCTCCTCCACGTCTCCTGATGTACTGGCATGTCTCCTGGTAGCGCCTCCATGCTCTGGACACTACGCTGACAGACACAGCAAACCTTCTTGCCACAGCTCGCATTGATGTGCCATCCTGGATGAGCTGCACTACCTGAGCCACTTGTGTGGGTTGTAGACTTCGTCTCATGCTACCACTAGAGTTAAAGCACCGCCAGCATTCAAAAGTGACCAAAACATCAGCCAGGAAGGATAGGAACTGAGAAGTAGTCTGTGGTCACCACCTGCAGAACCACTCCTTTATTGGGGGTGTCTTGATAATTGCCTATAATTTCCACCTGTTGTCTATTCCATTTGCACAACAGCATTTGAAATTGATTGTCAATCAGTGTTGCTTCCTAAGTGGACAGTTTGATTTCACATAAGTGTGATTGACTTGGAGTTGCATTGTGTTGTTTAAGTGTTCCCTTTATTTTTTTGAGCAGTGCATTTATTTTATAATTACCAGTGAGAATTGTTTAATGTTGATTGATGAACGTTTTTGTGTGTATAATGTAATAGGTAAGAAACAAGTCTGTCAGTGGGTGTTTGCCAAAGAAGGTGGAGTCTGGCCTTTAAAAAGGGAGCTTCATCATAATGTTTAACCAGGAAGCTTATTTTGAAATGCTTTTTATTTAGTACAACATGGAACAAAGTCACACTTGTGGTGTTCCCAGTTAAAAACTGCCAGCCTAAAAAAAAAAAAAAAAAATCTATATTTTTTAATATTAATTTTATAAATAAATAAAATTTAACATAAATTTTATTTTATAATTTATGCTATATTATCACCATTTTTGGATTCAATCTTTTTGTCAGCTTGTTTTCTTTTAATTAGGACAGGTTTTGTATTTTGTATTAGGAACACCTTTGCTATCTTGTCCACAGTGCCCTTGTCTAACATTGAGTCGTAACCTTGGGTAAATATATTAGAATGATTATATTTAGTAGTGCACCATAGAAGACCTATTAATGTCGATAAAGCTTGCTCTCTAAGCTGCTCCGTTGGGATCTTGAAGTGAACGTTCCTCTCCAGTTGGGTATCCCCTAGACATGAATGCTAAAAAGCTCTGAGTCCTATTATGAGAAATGACCCCTACTGCTCAGGAAATCTTCCTGGAACATCTTAGAGCGACAAGATGATAGCTTTGTATGAATAAAGTTATTGGCTTTGACTCGCCGTGGTGATAATGGCAATTGAATTCAGTTGTTCTTGTACTGCTCGATGGCAGTCATGCCTAGCTGGGTAATACATGGGGATGACACACAGGGAAGGTGTGTATAAATAGAAAGTCTTGGAAATGTGAATTGAAAGTGGGTTTAGTGTCGAGATGAGAAATTGACTGAGACTGAGACGTTTGTGTTAGCTAGCTTCAGTACAATATTTTTTGTGTGTGTGTGTGGTGACCTTTGCTTGACCTTTTCTTTCCTCTGCATGGCCAAGCGGGATAGAACAATTTAAATCCCATATAAAGAAAAATCAATCTTTCTAAAAGATGACAAATGGATGGGGACGTGTCACAACATGTTTTTAACAAGTTGTTTATCAATATGAATGCGAGTCAATCTCTTTAGATAATAAGAGATTATAAAGGGCAAACCGATTCCTAGAGTGAAAGATCAGAAACTTTCATCTTCATTTTAGTCAAATTTACATAATAGACATCCTCCCAATGAGAAGGATGTTCCAGAAAGTGGGTAACTTAAAGGTGTAGTTCACTCGAAAATTACAATTGTCATCATTTACTCACCCTCATGTCATTCCAAACTTATATGGCTTAGTTTCTTCGTTAGAAAACAAAAGAAGATATTTTGAAAAATGGAAACGGTTTTTGTTAATTCAATGAAAGGCAGTGGGTACTTTCATCAACAGTGAGGTACCTCTTTTTGAGTATGGCTTTTGAGTACTAAAACATTTATATAGCTTTTTTAACCACTTTATAGTATATTACCCTTTGCTTGGGACAGGGCTCATGTCAGAACCTTTTAAAATGGACTATATACTCTGTTTCGTTTTTCTGAAGTTATATGAAAAAGTAAGGTTTCTGTGATCTGATGTCTAGGAAAAAAGCAAAGATGGCTGCAAAGATTGTATCGATTTGTGCCATTTTATTTGAGGGTGTGAGCGGATATCTTGAAGGTGTGAAAAGCAAGAGCATGTAAAATTCTGATAAATGATGGAAGAATGAACAATATTTACTGGATGTGAATTGGGTGACCTGAAGACCACAGGGGAAAAAAGCCATGTGGCCTGTAGGATAGTTCACATGCTATTCTGAGGAGACCGTTGTAGTTCTTTATTTAATATTTACCATTATATCAATACAGTGATGTGTTGAGGTGCTAGTCCATCTCAATCAAACTAAAGCTAAGAATAATTATAGGTACAAATGGTGTCATGACTGTTACTGGGACAGGGGACATGGACTGTAAAATGTAAACTGTTTCAACTTTAAGGTGACCAGACGGCCAAATAGTCTAGTGTAGCCTAGTCTTGCATAGCCAGACTTTCAGACTGACGCAGAAGGTGTGGGCTCCATCGCAGCTTTCATTAGCCAAGGGCCGCCCAAGAGGATGTTTGACTGACACGTAACGCAACCAATCACAGTTTGTTTTGTTCCGCGTCATGTTTAGGGGCGTTACAAATGTAAAGTTGATGCCCCTACGATAACAGGTGGCGTGCATCTAATAAATTATTCATTCAAAAACGTTGTGCAAGTTTACTGCAACAATGGAGCGGCGAGTTTCACATACATTTGAAAATCCAGCATTTAGTTGATTTTAAGTTGAAAAAATTACTTTTTTTTAGCTCATTGTTACAGTTGTAATTACCACTGCTTTCTTCTTCCATGAGGGGGTTTGGCATCACAATGGCTTAATTTACAGGTGGGCCTTTAAAGAATGCAACACACACGTCTCCCGGACATCCTGTAGAATTCAACCAATCAGGTGACGACTTTGAAAATCCTGAAGTGTTTCCAGTTATTTGTGTCATATGCATCAGACGTTCAGTCAACAGTCCGTGGGTGTGACGTCTGAGGCTGAGGCTGAGACTAAGTGTAGCCAAATTTTTGACTATCAACAACATCTGGTCTAGTTTTCAGATTATTCAGACCCAGAAGCACACTCCTTTTACATGCCGTTTATATGAGGATTTATCTGGTATAGTTTTAAGAATTTCTGCCTTTCCTGGATGTGATTAGGTTATCATCCTGTCATAGATATTGGCAAGAATCAATGGTTAAATATTTAAAAGTAACCATGGACATCAAAAAGAAAAAGTTAAGAATTTGAGAAATGATTGATCTGAAAATTAACATTTCTATAAAGCTATATTGTAAAAACTGCCATTAGATGAATATAATCTGAAGATAATTATCTTGTTCAGATGAAAGATGAGGGTGTCAAAGCCAGTGATAGTTGATAATATTGATGCCGTATTGCCAAGTGGGGCTGTATCTACTGTAGATGTTTCTTGCAGCTTAAGAAAGCATTTCCAATTCATTTTTGGGGGGTGTTTTTTGTGTGGTGTGCAGTGAAAAGCCAGTACAAGTTCAACAACTTTGTGAGCATCAGCAACTACTGATAACTGTGTTTAGCTTTTGCTTTTCTCATATGCGGCGATTTTTCAGTTGCACCAACATGGACTCTGCCCCGTGTTGCGGTGTTGTTGCTCATTGTCAGATTGAAATGGCTGATCTGCTTCACAACTGTTTCACTATGCAGCTTTTCTGCGAAGATAACATTCTAAGGTCCCCAAATGATAGTCATCCAAAAAGGTCATCGTTATCATACAATAAGTACAATAAAGTATCCCAAGTCTACTAGAATCAACAAAGCCTATTGGGATAGGAGAAAAATCTAAACCCACACTCAGTAACACTGCTGGAGGAAATATGCTCTAGTTTTTTTTGTTGTTTTTTTGGTCCATTTTCTGAAATCTCTTTTAAATGGTAATACATGAGAGAGACATGGAATACTATCAGAACATGTCTTTTAACTGCATACCAGCAGTGTTTGATTCTCTTTGGGCTTTATCTTTCCTTTTAACTGCTGCCAAACAACCAGAAACCCCAAGAGAGGGCCAGGCACGTCTGCCTCTGGCTCCAGATTTGGATACACACTACACATTCTAATAAGCTGTGAGTCGCTTCCCAGATATTAATGCATATAGCAGCATACATCTCTGATTTACAGACCTATATAACAGATTATCTACTTATGTATCTATATAACTATAGGTTTGAAATGGCATGTGGGTAGGGGTGTAACGGTACAATGTATTCGTCCCGAACCATACGGGAAGGACATCACATTTCGGTGCATGCAGTCACATGACCAATACATTCAGTTCAGGTGATCCACACTCCAATCCAGAAGGGGGCGTGTGCAGCAATGCAACACTGTTTTCTACCAGTAAAAAATGCAGAAGAAGAGATGATTGCTATATATGTTTACACCTCTCAACCAGTGTTTCAAGTGGGGAAAGATATTAATAAAACAGCTTGAGAATAATATCTCACGTAGCATTACATTTACCTCAGGCATTTAGTGTCGACAGCAGGTTAGTTCACTAGAGAAATTAACTCTAGAAAGAAGCATTTCACATAATGCACTATATTAGCATATTCATTATATTTACTTAACCTGTTAGTAATGTCTTGATAGTTTTTGACAGCCACGGTGTAAATTATTATATTTCAGAAATGAACTTGGAGTAGAAAATTAACTTTATAATTAGATTTTAGGAAGTTAATGCAAAACCTGCCTTATGTGCAATTTACAGTACTTTTTTACTTACATTTTTTTTGTGTTATATCTATTATAAAACATTTACAATGTTTTAAAAGATTTCTATTTCAAATGTTCAAATGAACGTTCTTTTGAGATTTCCATTCATCAAAGAACGAAGCCTGAAAAATAAAATATTGTGGTTTCCACAAAAATATTAAGCAGCACAACATAAATAAAAAGTAATGTTTCTTAAGCACTAAATCAGCATATTAGAATGATTTCTGAAGGATCATGTGACACTGAAAACTAAATTCAGCTTTGCCATAACGGGAATAAATAACTTTTTAAATACATTTTCTATTTTAATATATCTAAAATTGTAATATTTCATATTATTACATATTTTGCTGTATTTTTGTTCAAATAAATGCAGCCTTGGTGAGCATAAGAGACTTTTTTCAAAGACATCTTACTGACCCCAATGTTTTGAACGGTTATTTCTGTTAATTCTGTGGGTCATGTCCATAACTTCACTTTAATGAAGACATAATCTGTCATACTGTCACATTTCACTCCTGGCTCACAACTAGCACGTTCTGCATGTTCTGAAATGTTGATAGTCACAGTATTATTGGACCCGCTTGTTATTTTTTTTAGACCTGGACTCTGTGTACTATACAATGCTACTGTTCTTTGCAGCTGAATACTAAATGCTTTGTTCTTTCATACCTTTAGTTATGGTTCACAATAGTCCATATAGGGTTTTTATTTTCTGTCATCTGCTGTAGCTAGAATTCAAGATTAGGTTTAGCATACACTTTAAATCTGAAGTGTAATTTTTTTGATGTTAAAGTACTTCCTATCCTAGCTTGATATGTAAGGACAACCATTTGTAGGCTTCCGAAAGTGGCGCTATGACATTTTTGGTTTTGGTTTTTTGAACATTTCAATCAAACTGACATGGTAAAGTTTTGTGGCAGGACTGTCCTTTTGCCCAACCAATGAAAGATGAGCAGAGGTATTTGGGGGAAACCATTTTGATAATGTATTTGAAGATACTGTTTAGTGATGTTAGAGGTGCAGATATTCCACTTTTAACTTCTAAGAATGGATCCTTAGATGTTGCCTTCCAAGAACACAACAAATCTTGACCAATCAAAGCCAGGGCGACCACCTCCATAGTCATGTAACACATGCTTCAACCAGTCCGTTTCGGTCTCTCAGAGCGTGCCACCGTGGGCCTGCCAGTCTCCTCCACAATTACAGCTCTGCTCTCCGACAGTCGCTGCATACCACCCTCTAGGCATCTGACAACCTGCTTCCTCCCACACTTACATTTATAGCCCTGTCACCAAAGAGTGCCGTGTAATGAGGAATATGCTTTTTCTCGCTGCAGCACCAATTCCTGACCCGTGTTAGCCACATTTCTTTGTTCTACAGACTCTTTGCATACCCGAGAGATTAGGCCAGTAGAAGACGATCACTTGATCGATGCTGCTGCACCCATGAATCATGCTAATCTAACACTGGCTTTACCGGTTTGTTGAATTAATCTTTTATGTGCTCATCAGATTTCAGTGCTCTGGTGCTTGATGTGTTTTTGTGGAGGCTGGAGGTTTCAAACTTCAATTCAGTGGACAGAACTTGGCTTGTTAAAGGAGGAAACGGAGAGGAGGGAAACAACACTAAACATCATATGCTCAAAATTGACAAAAAAGGTTTACTTCTCTCCTGTATTTCATCCTGGAAAATAGCAAAGTTTACTCAGGGTTTCCGTGGGGCATTAAAAAGCATTAAAAGTCTTAAAATGGATTTGCGAAAATTAAGGCCTTAAATGGCATTAAAAAGCATACAATTTTAATCCTACAGGTATTAAAAAATTAGATAGTTTTGAAGAAAATTTTATATTATCAATTTATTTGAATACAGCCTTCATAATTAATCATTTTTATTTGCTATCGCAAAATATGTACATTAGTGTGATAAACACGCAGAACCAGTTTGGTAATTGCTTCAGGCCAGAGCAAAATTGGCGTGATGCGGAGGTGACGCAGGCATTTTGAACAGTAGGAACAACAGGAATAAAACTAGACGAGAAAAATGGGAAAGTGCAAATTCCATCAGAAGTGGCTGTAAGACGAACAATTTAGGACATGGTTGCAGTCCGTTAGTGGTCAAAATAAAAAAGGATTTTGCAACGTTTGTAAAAAGGTATTTAAGTTGGATAGCTACAATGGGAATCAACGCCGTAAAATCTCATATGCAGTCTGGCAGCCACAAATCCATGGTAAAATGCAGACAGCAATTAACTATGTGTGGTTACTAGGAGTGTGCCAGTTTCAGAATTGGTGATGACGGTTATGACGTGAGTCAAATGTGACGGTTCGTAACATAACCGTCGTCGTCATCGTCGTCGGGGGTGGGGGGCGTTGCGACGTTCGTCTGTTATAGGACAACTTAGTTTGAATAAACGAGCAGACACTGATTAGCTACTTGATCGCCTAAATTAAAAAAATAAAATTAATATTTGTGTAGTGTTTAATGTTGTTATCAATAGAGATACGCGGATGGGGTATTATTTCGTCCGCAACCGCATCACAAAACTCATCATCAACGTTTTGGACCAAATTTCAAAGCCACACCCGCCTGCCATCCGCTGATTGTTTTGCGGTCTATGGACGATGCAATGCTCTTCTGATGCGGCCGCAAGAAAGCCCTTGTCTCTTCTAGAAAGGATGCAGCAAAGATATTTAATGCTAATGTATGAGGCATAGGCCTATGCTGAGTTTCATTAATTTACGATGAGATGCGCTCTAGTTCACAATGCAATGCAAGTGAAGGCGGCACACCGGCGCATTCATGTCACGGTTATTATATTGTCTGCTATTTTTGCTTTTTATTTATTAAATAGGACATGCACTTGGTTGATGAAACATTTATTAAAATTAAGATACAATTTGTACAAAAAGAAATTCGCTTTAAAGAAAGGCTTTCTACAAAGCAAAACTTCATGAAGTGGTAAAAATCATGTCTGACGATTTACAAATCAAAACTTCATTAAGTGGTAAAAACCATGTCTCCTGATATATTGCGCATCTTATGATCCTATCTTTTATTACAATTATTTTTTAGCTAAAATGTAATGCACATCATATAGGCTATATACACACTAGGCTTGTTGCTATAGTCGGTGTTACCGGTGATACACGGTGTTTAACCCACCTACCGGTCATAGCACTTGACCACCGGCACCGTCCCCATCATGTTGAAGTTTTAGCCTATAGTAATAAAGCACTTAATTCAGTTAGTGACTACGTGCCTTCGTAATTTAGCGTAAGCGGAACGTGCGCCGCAGTAAAGCAGCAGGTGTCCGATTTCATTTATCATTTGAGGAGAGTGAGGCGAGCTAACTGGCAAAGGATGGCGGAAGATCTGGTTTCAAAGAGAAATGCAAACGTGAGTTTAATTTTTATATTAGTTTTTTTTTGCACTTAAGTGTCCAGTGATTATTCGGGTAGGCTACCTTATTTAACGAAGTTTTTGATGTTCGTTCGTTTCATATTCGATGGTTGTGCGGTGTTTTTTGTTTTTTGTTTTTTTTTTTTGCTGAAAAAGGCAGGCACTTTATTTAACGAATAGTGATTTTTTTTTAATATATAATTTCTTGTTTGATACTTGCACGATGTGTGCAGTGGTTCGTTTTGTTAATAAATGCACTTTAAAGGTGTTTCATAAGTGCTTTTGTTTAGTTTTTACATGGTGTGTTAAGTTATTATTCATTTTGCAATAAAGATGTGTGTAATACAAGCGAGTGTCTTATTGTTTTGTGTATTTTTATTAAGAATAAAATAAATTAACCCATGATTAATTCAAACAAATGCTACTGAATTGCCGCTAATTAAAGTGAAAGTAAATTGAGACGTGTGCACGAAAAAATCCGTCACCGCAACATCCCTAATACACACTGTATGTTTCTTTTATCAAACATGTTTGGGGCCAGTCAAGGGGTAACTGCACTATCAGTTATCAGTAATGATACGTTGTTTATTATTGCAAAAGTTTATTGCTAATGTTTATTATTGCAAATGTTTTTCATTTGTTTAATAAATCTCATAATGATGGCTCATCACTATATCATAGTCATAGCTTTTATTTCTATCTCAAATGATTGGAGGTCGGTCAGGGGGTACTTGACAAAGAATCAAATACAGTTGGAAACGATGTAGACCATTAATAACACCGACTGTTAAAAATTGTTTTTAATTAGTATTTAAACATTCTCTATGATAAATGTTTGTAAAAAAAAAATTAATAACACGGTTTTGGCGGTTATGGAGTTCTAATGACGGTGTTCAACTATAACCGTCAGTCTCACGGTTACTGTATATACTAACCGTCACACCCCTAGTGGTTACTTTCCCTCATCAGTTTGATGTACATGCAAATATATATATATATATATATATATATATATATATATATATATATATATATATATATATATATATATATATATATATATATATATATATATATATATATATATATATATATATATATAATATATGCATGTATGCATGCATGTATGTATTTGCATGTATGTATGTGCATACATGTACAGTATGTATGTGCATGCATGCATGCATGTATGTATGTATGTATGCATGTATGCATGTATGTATGTGCATGTATGTATGTATGTATGTATGTATGTGCATGCATGTATGGTATGTATGTATGGTGTGTGCGTGTGTGTGTGTGTGTGTGTGTGTGTGTGTGTGTATGTGCGTGCATGTGCGTGCATGCATGCATGTATGTATGTATGTATGTGCGTGCATGCATGCATGTATGTATGTATGTGCGTGCATGTATGTATGCGTGTATGTATGCGTGCATGCATGTATGCATGTATGCATGTATGTATGTATGTATGTATGTGCGTGCATGCATGCATGTATGTATGTATGTATGTATGTATGTATGTATGTATGTATGTGTATGCATGTATGTATGTATGTACAGTATCTCACAAAAGTGAGTACACCCCTCACATTTCAGCAAACATTTTAATATATTTTCTCAAGGGACAATACTATAGAAATGAAAGTTGGATATATTTTAGAGTAGTCAATGTGCTGCTTGTATAGCAGTATATATTTACTGTCCTGTATAAAATAACTGAGCATACAGCCATTATCGTCAAAATAGCTGGCAACAAAAGTGATAATAGCTTTATGTCTCATTTAACCATGCAAAACCACATATCCTACTCATCATTTTCATGTTTTTGTCTGCTTGACAGACCATAGAAATGTGTGTATCTTGTATTAGAGCAGTTAAAATTTGTGCTTTGAGTACAATTCTCTCATACTGACCACTGGATGTTCAACATGGCACCTCATGGCAAAGAACTCTCTAAGGATTTGAGAATTAGAATTGTTGCTCTCCACAAAGTTGACCTAGGCTATAAGAAGATTGGTAACACCCTGAAACTAAGTTACAGTCCAGGCCAGGGTCATACAGAGGTTTTCCAAACGGGTTCTACTTGGAACAGGCTTTGCACGGGTCAATCAAAGAAGTTGAGTCCTCGTGCTGTGCGTCAGGTGCAGAAGCTGGCTTCAAAAAACAGACGCATGATCGTGCCAGCATTGCTTTAGAGGTTGCAGAAGCGGAAGGTCAGCTTGTCAGTGCTCAGACCATACGCCGCACACTGCAACAAGTTGGTTTGCATGGCCGTCGTCCCAGAAGGAAGCCTCTTCTGAAGCTGACTCACAAGAAAGCCTGCAAACAGTTTGCTGAAAGCAACCTGTCCAAGAGCATGGATTACTGGAACCATGTCCTGTGGCATGATGAGACTAAGATAAACTTGTTTGGCTCAGATGGTGTCCAGCATGTGTGGCGACACCCTGGTAAGGAGTTCTAAGACAATTGTGTCTTGCCTACAGTCGAGCATGGTGGTGAGAGCATCATCGTCTGGGGCTGCATGAGTGCTGCTGGTACTGGGGAGCTGAGCTTCATTGAGGAAAACATGGATTCCAACATGTACTGTGATATTCTGAAGCAGAACATGATGCCCTCCCTTCAGAAACTGGGCCAAACAGCATGACAACGACCCCAGACACACTGCCAAGATGACGACTGCCTTGCTGAGGACACTGAAGGTGAAGGTGATGGAGTGGCCAAGTATGTCTCCAGACCTGAACCCTATTGAGCACCTGTCCTGATCCTCAAGCGGAAGGTGGAGAAGCGCCATGTGTCTAACATCCAGCAGCTCCGTGATGTCATTATGGAGGAGTGGAAGAGGATCCCAGCAACAACCTGTGCAGCTCTGGTGAACTCCATGCCCAGGAGGATTAAGGCAGTGCAATAACAATGGTGCTCATACAAAATATGGACACTTTGTACACAGTTTTGACTTGTTCACTTAGGGTGTACTCACTTTTGTTGCCAGCTATATTGACATTAATGGCTGTGTGTTGAGTTATTTTCAGAGGACAGTAAATATATAGCCCTACTGCTATACAAGCAGCACATTGACTACTCTAAAATATATCCAACTTTCATTTCTATAGTATTGTCCCTTGAGAAGATATACTAAAATGCTTGCTGAAATGTGAGGGGTGTACTCACTTTTGTGAGATACTGTATGTATATATGTACAATTGCAAAATAGATGTTTTCTATTTTAATAATACTTTTAAATGTAATTATTCCCTTGATGACAAATTTGTCATGAATTGACAATGAATTTTCAGCAGCCATTACTCCAGTATTCAGTGTTACATGATCTTCCACAATCAGTCTAATATGCTTATTTGGTGCACAAAAAAAATAAAAATAATTCTGACCCCAAACTTTGTAATAGTAGTGTACATTTCACACAATTTTTTTTTAATCAACTTTTCACTTGAGTTGTTATACTGGTAATGTAATTTGTATTAGGAGAAAAGTATTTGAATAATAATAATAATAATAATAATAATAATAAAATAAATAAATAAAAAACACTCATACCCCACTATATGCCTAGCATCATAACTAATTTTTGCCAAACAGAAACTTGAGAACTGAAGTTGTGAAGTTCCTGATAAGCAGCAGTATTTGACAGGGCTTTGCAAGGCTCTAGGTGTGCAGTCAGTTGGATCTGGTGATAGCAGCCAGCAGTGCAATAAATTTACTACAGTAGATAGTGGATTACCTCCACAAAACCTTTGGCCAATCACTGGCCTGTGTTGCTGAGTGTCTGTTACCTTTTGCCACTGATTTAAAACCATCTTTTCTGCTTCTCTGATTATATTTAATGTTAAAATGACATAAGGAACGGGCGGCCCTGTATGACTGCAGGTGAAATGAAGGATGAATCTCTCGTACTCTGAATGACTCACTGAGTGTCAAAGTGCACCCTCTGGGGCCTTCATTCATTTTCCATTTCCTCTGGGGTGCTGAAAGGCCATTACTTTACAGTTCATATTCATTTAATTCTCAAGAATGGTAAATGTAAACAGACTTTGCTGTACGAAATGGAAAAACTTCAAAATGAGAATCAACTCAGGTTTTATGTTCACCTTAATTGTGCTTAGTTTTTTTTTTAGTTTTTTTTTTTATGTTCGCCTGCGGTTCACAGATGGTCTTTTGAGGGTGAGTTTCACTTGAAGGTGATATTTTATACTTAAGCTTTGATGATAATTGAATTCCACCATAAAAAAAATCTGCATTACTGACATACGTATGTGCATTTTAAATTATTGCTGTTAACCCTATAATGAAGTTTAATTTGTTAACGTGCTACCTTCTGACAGCCCTAATTAGAAATTGATGTATTAGGGGAGGTGTTTTTTGCGTTATATTTACACGAGATGAGCCAATTCTAACTAGGTCGCAGCTGCATCTTTAAATATTCCATATCATGTGCCCTGCTAGGATCAGACGATTTGCATGTCTTTTATGAATTTTAATTTTGGAGTAAAATATTTATTTTAAGTTTCTTTAAAGTGTGTCCTTGAGTATTGTAATGCTGCTAAGTTTGCGAGAGTAAAGCTCTTTAATTACGTTTGTAACACTAAGTACTGGACAAGCATAATTCTGCATTATTTCAGTTAAGCATGTACATTAAGCTGAGTAATGTTGTCTGTGTAGATTATGTAGGATGTTCTTACATCAGACTAACAAGAACTCTTTTTAACCTATTGCTGTGACTTCTATTCCAAAGGGGCTTATAATGAAATTGACATCAATCATGCAAAGCACACACAAATTTGCATGCACACACAACATTCTGTATCATTTCTAACATCACAGCCTATTTATCATCAAAGTAAAATGCAGTCCATCAAACACATGTGCACGATGTCACCTTTTTCACAAATTCGTGTTTTTGTAGTTTACAAACGCTATTGTCGAGTAAATGAACGGCCAAAACGCACTTTTTTCCAGTTTTAATTTAAACGGTGTCATGTAAATTGCCACCCAAAATGTTCTGTTGTGAATATGGAAACATTTGTATTTGAGCTGAATGAAAGGGCTACGTCAGCCCAAAATTTTGGATTAAGCCATATGTCGGGTTTGTATTCTGTTGTATTCTTCTCCCCTGATTTTCAATGTTTTTTTTATTTATTTTTTATTCTATTAAGTTTTTCCATTACACTACACATGTAACTCTTGTTTCTCTTTCCAAAACTCAATTACGTCTCACCCTATTTCTTTTTGGCAATACATTTATTTATATATTTATTTTCCTTCTTACATTCACTTAAAATCTCTATACCTGCATCCTTGAAAAGTTAAAAACTGCTGTAGATCAGATATTTGAATGACTAAAAAAAAAAAAAATTGATTGTTTTATACTTATATAGTTAATTAATGTTTTTGTATACCATTAAATTTACAAGATTTTTGTGGATTGTGGGGATTTCTTTTTGTTTAGAATACTTGTAAACATTTAACTTTATGTATCAGTATATTTAATTCTGAAAGTAATAACAAAATGTGACATTACAATTACAAACATGATGCGAGTTATATTCAGATGAGACTTATTTGCCAGAAAATATGTAATCTCAGGTGTCTTTAAATTTAAATAAACTTAAATCTTACAATAATGGCACAATTACAATTTTTGTCCTTTTGTTCATACGGCAGGTATGTTGTCATAAGAAATTCATCTAAATATTGGTTCAGGATTGTTCCTAAGGATTATTTCAGTAAATTAAACAGACAATACAAACAATACAGTGTCATTGTTTTGGCTTCCTATAAAGGCTCTGTGATTTTTTTTATTTTTTTGAAAAACAAAGCTTTTCCTTGCATGGAATTGCAACCGTGATTATGAAAATTGTTTTTTTATTACTTATTGTTTTTTTATTACTTATTTTATTAATTATTGAAAATTATTACATTATTGGTGAGTTTGACACGGTGCAATGTAGAGAAGACAAACAACTCTTATCACTTTAATACTGTAATATTTTACTCTATTATTTTGTTTGAATCTCTCTCTCTCTCTCTCTCTCTCTCTCTCTCTCTCTCTCTCTCTCTCTCTCTCTCTCTCTCTCTCTAATGTGGTCAGTTTTATAATGGAGAAAAATTATAAATATCAGTTCAAATATTAAAAGAGACTTTTGCAAATGTGGAATGAATTGGTTCAAGAAATCAATGGGATAGTTCACCCAAATATCAGTTACCATTACTCATCCTCGTGTCGTTCCAAACATGTGGGACTTTTTTTCTTCTGCGAAACACAGTGAAATTTTGAAGATTTTTTTTAGACATTTCGCAAAATATCATCTTTTTTGTTCCGCAGAAAATTAAGAATAGCATGAGGGTAAATGATAACAATTTTCATTTTTGGATCAACTAACCCCTTAACTGGTGTACTTCAAAGACTGCTGTAAGTCCTGTCAAAATCTCATGAGATAACCCTTGATTTTCTAATATTTTCTCACTGTAGCTGGTCCATATATATAATTTAGGTAAATCAAAAAAGTTAGACTGCTGAAAGAACTGTACTTATGTAAAATTTGAAGGAGAACAGAAATCTTAGGGTGAACAAAATGATTTTTGAATCCTTCAAACTAAAATGTAGTCCATAAAACAAAGTTGCACGGCTCAATTTAAATTGCAAAGCAGTGTATGCCCAACACATTTATGTACTTGTGAATGTTGCTGTTTTATGTGGATATTGGGACAAATAAAGTACAAAACTGTGTTTACCCAAGATGCCAAAACAAAGATACCATGTCGGAGTTGTATTCTGTTGAATTCTGCTCACCTGTTTTTTCCATGATTGAACAAAATTTATTATTTATTTATTAACATTTTTATTAACAGATATTCCACTGGATTACACATGCATCTTTTTTTCTCTTTCCAAATCCTCAATCACGTCTCACCCTTGGTCTTTTTGGCAGGGCATGTTTATTTTCCTCCTTAATAAGTTTTCCATCCTTTAAAGTTTAAAACTGATATAGATCAGGGATGTGAATGGCATTTTTATAATTTGTTTGGGTTACACTTCATGTTACAGTGTAATTATACATTTAAGTACGGAGTAATGATAATTTACTACATATACTTACTATATGGTTAGGGTTTGGTTTAGGCTAGGTGCATGCAATTATGAACAGTTTATAGTAAATAATATAGTAACTACATTTAACATGTAACAAGGACACTGTAAACTAGTGTTACCTTTGTTTGTTTTGCACTTATTTTTCCAGCACACCATTACATTTGAAGGAGTTTTGTGGACTGAGGGGAACTAAAATAATAGTGTTTAGAATGTTTGTAAACTTTTGAAAAAAAAAACATACATTTGGACGGTTTACAGACCTACTTAAACTAGGGAAATGTTTAAACCGGATGTAGCATGCAGATGGGACGGTGTGGCATCTTTGATTAGATCCTAGATTAAAGTGTGAATTTATTTTTTTTTTTTTTTGGCTGTGCTGCCAAGACTTCCCCTGCTCTAAACTCCACCAGCAATGTGTTGTGATGTGAAAACTAGAGCACTAAATACAGATCCTGTTTGGATTGTACCTTATCAGGTCGCTGCTTAGCGCACAGAGCTGCTAAAAAAGAACCAAACCAAAACAGAAAAAGCACAGAACAATTGTTTACAGAACTCTACGTGAACTGATATTGTTTTGTCTGATCCTTAGGGCCAGATGTCTGGGAGTGGGCATTGAAGGGTTATGTTTTCACAACACACCTGTATGACCCTGAAGCTGTTTATGAGTCTGAGTGTGTATTGGTGTGTGTGCGCATTCATATAGGTGTTTTGGTTAGTTTGCTCTTCCTGAATCTGGATGACGCATCAGGCTTAATATCCGAGGATTCCTAGAGTGGGTCAGAGGGGATCTCTAATTGAACTCCTGTAAGTGGAAATCCTGGTTCTGTTCTTTCCTAATGTTCTTAAGTTATTTATGTCACAGGATTTACGCAGCATGCCTGTACAAAGAACATTTTGTATACAAGATTTTAACTTTGTTTTAAACATGTAATTTGCTAACTTGTATGCACATTTATTCTAATATGTGCCTTGCCGTAGGCGGATGGGCTCCCCAAGCTGAGTCTGATTTCTCTCAAGGTTTTTCTCCCTAAATATATTGACTCATCTATTCTCATTATTTTAGTGCTATAAAGCCAAATTACTTTCTTTTGTGAAATATACTTTTTTTTTTAAGAATATCCATTCTTTTCAATAAAAGAAGCTGAAAAGTTGTCCACATGGCTTATTCCATCTCATCTGAAGTCATACAATAGCTTTGTGTGACTTACATTTTCAAAATGTTATTAAAGGATTAGTTCACCCCAAAATGAAAATTTCCTAATAATTTACTCACCCCAATGCCATCCAAGATATCCATGTCTTTCTTTCCTCAGTGGGAGAGAAATTATGTTTTTTGAGAAAAACATATCTGGATTTTTCTTCTAACAATGGACTTCATTGGTTACCATTGTTTTTAAGTCCAAATCAATGCAGTTTCAAAAGTCTTTGAAGTGTTTAAACCGGCTGTACGCGATCACAGCTGAAGAAGAGGTTGTTATCTAGCGAAACGATAGGTCATTTTCAAAAAAATGTTTTATAATTTATAGACTTTTTACCTTCAATAGTTGTACAGCCCGTTTAAACACTTCAAAGACTTTTGAAACTGCCTTGATTTGGACTTAAAAAAAAATGTAACCAATGAAGTCCTTTTGTTAGAAGAAAAATCCAGAAATGTTTTCCTCAAAAAACATAATTTCTCTCCCACTGAGGAAAGAAAGACATTTTTTTTTTTTTTTCATTTTGGGGTGAACTAATCCTTTAATTGGAAACTCTCCTTGGTGTGTTTATTGAGTGGCAATGTCTGATTCAGGAATCATTGTTTTTGTGTTAAATCTTTTCAATGAATCCATTTCACAAAACCAGTTTGAATGATTCGTTCAAGAAGGCACGTTCACGCCAAGGATGATAACTATAATGATAAAGATAAAAAAATACATCGTTCTATATATAAAAGAATAGTCCACGTCTATAACAATAATGGCGCAGAAACAAAATCATTGGAATCCCTTTGAGAATTTATTTTTGAAAGATAAAAACATTGACAGCCAATCAGAATCCATTCCGCTTTAGAGCTCATATAAAGCAGCAGACGACAAACTGCACGCTTGGAATAAACCGAGCGTTATCATTCGTTGGTGTCAATGTTAATTTAGTTATCGTTAAGGTTATCTTTATAGTTATCATTCTTGGCGTGAACAGGTCTTTAATCAGACTGATTCCTGATCAGCCACTATGGTTAACAGCCTACTGGAGGGAATGATTATCAGTTAATAATGACTTAATTTTCAGCTTGTTTATGACACAAAATTACTATCACACAAAAAGAAATGTTTTTGAGGAGTTTTTGAAGCTCCCCATTTGTGTAATTGCATGGGAAATAAAGCGAACATAATTATGTTCTTGTGTTCCAAGGTAAAAAGTCATATAGGTTTAGAACAATGGCAGTAAATTACATATCTACATAAGTTCATTCTGAAGATAAACTACACCTTTAATATCATTATGCATGTTGAATTGATGAATCCTCAATACATATTGTTGTTAAAGTTTGAGGTCTTTACTATTTTAAATAAATGCTGGTCTTTTGAACTTTCTATTCATCAAAACAAAAAATCACAAACAGATTTAGTTGTTTTAAATAATAAAGTTTAATAATAATAATAATAAATGTTTTTTTTTTTTTGAGCACCAAGAATGATTGGAATGATTTCTGAAAGATCATGTGAGACTGAAGTAATGGCTGCTGAAAATTCAAGAATAAATTACAATAAAATATTTTAAAATTAAAATTAAAATTTTAAATTGTAATATTATTTCACAATAATAGAGTGAATTTAAAAATAAAATAAAAATTAATGCAGCCTTGGTGAGCATAAGATTCTTTATTCAAAAACTTTCAAAAATATTGGCCCCAACCTTTTGAGTAGTTAGCTTCTATAATATATTGAGGATTCATGTATTCAGTATATCCAAGAACAAGAAGAGAACAAGATCTTCTGCTTTCCACTCATATACACTCCTTTTTATTCAGCGATGTTTTCATACAGATCCATTCCACGAGATTATGAAAGCAGACAGCACAAACAGGAAATGACCTCAAGATATCTTGCTGCTTCCTTGGGTGAAAAGCTATAAAGAAATTGATTTTCACATATACCTTTCATTTCAGGCAATAGTAGTATTGTTTAGGTCCATCTCAAGCTTTCTACCAACAGAGTGTGGAGGTGAATTGCAGGAGTGTGCCCCTGTAAAACATGTTTTGTATGAATAAAATAAGTCTGATGTCAGACATCACTTGAATTGCATTGTGGTGTAGCTTCACTGCAATCCAAGGCCATGATTATTATGCTAGAGGCTCATATGCCGTAGCTTTTATTAATACATCAGTCCTCAGTGCTCTGGCCATTTTCTTATCATTCATGAAATGACTCTGAAATCATCCCCCATGGATATATAGGCCTCAGAAATTCTGCCCAAGATTCCTTTCTCACATTAATTACCTTTTTTTTTTCTTTTTTTTCTTTTTTTTATACCAGAATCTCAATTCTGATAAAAGATCTAGATAAAGTCTTCCCTCAATGCTCTCCTCTTTAGCACATCATCTCCAAGACATCTTCTGAAGAGCTCTCGTTCCTATCTTTCTCTCCCACACATTCTCTCCTCACATGCTTTGTAGGAGTGCTGCCATCATATCTTTTACACCTTTATGTAAGGTTTTTGTTCCATTTCTTGAAACCGTTCAGCGCATTGTTTTGCAATGTTTCTAAGGTTTTCAATGTGTAATACCCAAACAATTTGACCTGCTTTGTACTGCCTATGAAAATAGTTGATCATTCTAGGGTTATGGCTTAACTTAGTGATTTCAGTTCTGTTACTTTTACAAATGACACTAAACCGGTTCCTAAAAAAAAAAAAAAAATTGGAATTTACACTGAAAATATCCTGGAAAAGTTGTTGGGGAAAACAAAAACAACCCTGCAGCTGTGGTTTCCAAATATTCACTATAAAAACATGACAATTTTCATTGGTGCTTGTATGTTTTACAACATATAACAATGATAACCACCATGGTAATACAGGTGTCCTGTCCATAAAACTAAGCCTGTACTCTCATATAGAGAGTGCACAGGGTCATGCACACAAAGACAAAACACCATCAAGGTAACATACATGATACTAAAATAATTATATAAAAAATGACTAAATAATTTACATTGTAACAAACAACACCCTAATGTACATTACTGATAATAATAATAATAATAATAAATGAAACCATTTATATAAAAATAAAATTGTATGTGATGTTTCACTTATATCTGTGAATGTCCTTTTACTTTTTATCACCATAAAATATTTATATTAATAATGATAATATTTATTATAAATTATTTATCTGTGAGATTTAACATATCTTCACTTCTCTGTTGACGTGTTTACTTGGCACAAATGTTGGATCTCTCATGAGATCACAGCAATAGCAAATGACAACGATCCAATCAATTCCCGATGGACAAAATCAAGTCCTGTCCTACATTTTCTTGTTTCACTTGGATATAGGTTACAATTGGGAAGAAAAGGCTATCACAACTTCCGTTTCATGCTGACTCTAATTCATCATGTGGCCTCCTCTTTTGCTACCTGTGTTATTATGGTGGATATCACCACACATTTTCTTTGTGTGTATGTGTGCGTGTATGTGTTTTACGTAACTATTTAACAGGATTTTTACTGGTAGTGTATTAACTATCCTCAATATTTCCAGCTTTCTGATGATGATTTGCAACTGATAACTGGCCAGGAATGCACTTCCTTTCTTAAAGTTTGTCCTGAAGCAGTCTCCATATTTCGGCAAATGCCTTGGGTTTGTCACTGGGTTAGCTCCAGTGAAAGTATGTTTACTAGTCTTTTAGCCCACATTTCAAACCCAGACACCACAAATAGTTTTTCTCATTTGCAGAATCCGCTTCTTAGCAATTATCATACAATGCCTAGTGATATTGCTTGTCTCTCATACAGTACATGTCTGTCATCCACAAATTGCTGGATTTGCCAAGTATAGCCGTCAGCAGACTAGTTTTTTTTTTTTTTTTTTATGTTTTGAAAGTCAAATACACTCTTCCAGTAAGCCTTTAATTTAGTTCACATCCAAAATAAGGGAGTGAGAGCTGCCTTACATCTGTTGCAGACTGAAGAAACGTGTTGAGCAGTGTTGCGTAGCTTCACTCAGATCTGTATCTGACTTTTAAGACAGTTCTTTTAAGACCAAGCAAGTTCTGTCAAATTAAATAAAAGAACTTCCTTTAGAATAGTAGCCTATGATGATCATCTGCAGATTTTTGATAATCATTAGCCTTATCAGCCTGGCTCATGAATATTAATTAGGTGATGTAATGCTTGGCCAGTTGTTCAAAGTGATTTGCTTAAGGGTAGATAAGTGGATTACTCATTGAGTCCAATGCAACCAGTTGGCAGAAGCTTCTGCTTAGTCTTACACCATGCAGTTGTCAAAATAAAGTTTTACCAAATGTATTTTCCAAAAAACGCAAACATTTCCAAAAGTGGGAATGGTTGGTAACACCTCCATCCGTCATAACTCATAGCCCACAATCAGATTAAATTAAAGATGTAAGAGATGTCTGCCTGTGATTAGTCCTGGCAGCCAGGCACAACCTCCGCCTTCGGCGTAATGCTTTTTTTTTCAGCTGTGGAGGTAAACATTATTATCGCCCTTTCATCTTTTAAAACCCGCTGAATGTGAGACGCATTGCTGTGTCCTCTGTCACGCCCTGCTCATTTGGCACGGTGTCATTCTTTTTTCCCCGCAATTAATGAGAGCAAAAACAACAAAGCAACGGGGTCTATTGAATTATTTGATTAAGTAGCTGCAGCTAATGGAGTTTCAGGATTTAAGAGCAAATGATGTATTGTAGATGACTCATCAAGGCATTTAATTTGCCCACTTACCCATTTATGCATTGTCTCATTCATATAGCCATGCATCTTCATTTCATCTTTGAACAGCAGGTCATTCGGGGGGTTGGGACAGGGCAAAATGGTGGAGGATGGTCAGCGCAGCCCAAGGGAATTGATTTCTTAATTGCGCTGTCTTTCTCTCGCTTTTGCTTTCATTCTTGTTAGAAGTTGTGCCACTGTAAAACAGTTTCTGTAATAAGTACAAAGAGCTTGGGGTGAGGTTGAGCCGCCTCTGAAATCCTTTCAGAAACCACATGCTTGTTTATTGCTTCTGAGCTTAAAGGATTCATGGCTGAGGCACATAATCAGTATTCTAATCAAGGCATAAAACCAGCATTTTCTCTCAAACACAGCTGTTTTCCTGACAAAACAAGCAGTGTTTTTTAAATCACACGGCGTCACATGGGGTTGAATCGTGACATATGGCAGAGGTCTTGCGGCTGATTGAAGTCCTTCCTTTCAATGTTCATAAGGTAATTCGCTTAAGTTTTATTTAGATCTGCGTGATTAGAGGGAGGGCTTAAAAGAGATGTTCCGTTCTTATTCTGTGATTGTGGCATTTGAAGGCTCTTTGATTCGAATGCGTTAGATGGTAGATGGGCAGTGTTTTTGTACCTCTGCTGCTTGTTTCCTCAGAGCAATCGGAACCGGGTGGATAAAACTAAATCATAAAAAGACTCTGCGTATGACCGTAATCCATTTCGAAGTGAGTCATTTATCAGCGCGGTTCACCTTTGAGAGACGTTACTCTCTCCTTACAACCGGCGCAGACAACTGTCAGGGCTGGAGGTACATCAAGAGACATCAAAAGACTGCTTTTCATAAAATGGTCTCCTCATTCTCCTGCTGGGTCGAACGTACTCAAATATTAATCAAGTTCAGAGCGCATGTTGATGCGTTACAGCCTCCGTGAATATAAGCACTGTACCCGCACCCCGCTGCATATTCCTAGCACATAGACGTTGCTGAAAGCAGCCTCAGGCAACCCTCTAGCATCCAGTACCATGCACAAATAAAGAAAGGCACCAAAAATGATACCTTGGACACGTGCACAAAGGAAACTAGCCGACAACCTTGAGCCATACCTCACCCACTTCTCATCATAGCGAGTTTTTCTAATTCACAGACATCTTCTGGTTCAGTCCACCTGGCATTGGATGAATAATTCAATATGTCCAAGAAACACATTGACAGTTGCATGTGTATCGCAGCGGCGGTTGTAGACGCTGTCTGGCACTTGAACCCACTGGCACCATAAAGGAATTATAAAAGAGCCAATTTTGATTTTGCTAGACAATGATCAATAATGAGAAAGTTGTTAGCACACACTCTTAGAACAAATCGTACAAAAGCTGTCACTGAGGCAGTACCCTTTTAAAAGGTACTAAGATTACACATATTTAGGGTGTAGCCTTCCTTTTGAAAACGATACCGCCCCAGTGACAGATTTTGTACCTTTTTTTTTTTTTTTTTCTGGACATGTTTCTGAGAAATTTCACTCTTTTTATGTTTATGTTGGTCCCTGATCAAGTTTTGGCATTTTCTACTTACCTGGTTTGTTTTTGCAATAATGACCTAACTGATTGAACTGTATCTAATTTAATGACTATTTGCAAAATAATTAAATACATGATAGTGAAATATTTTCATTGACACTGCAACGATATTACAGTACTGTTTGAATTTACGTATTATGAAAACACTTTACATTTTAATATTTAATTTAACTTGAACAATGTTTTTACAGCATTTATTTATACATATAAATACATGAAATGTGGGATTGGTTCAACACTATACAAATATTGCAATTATTAATTTCTAAAAATATAAAACATGTATTTATGTATTTATTTTAATTTAAACATTTATAAACATAACTACATGGCCATGATCTGAGCTTCTGTATTTCAGAAAATGACATTAGTATCATGTAAGTAAAATTGTTGAATGTTAGCATATAATACAGGAGTGATTGGGTTTTTATCAGTTTTGCAATGACCCAATTATGTGGCGAAGTGTAAATGTAATATGCATACCCAATCGCAAAGCAATCAACATGAAGTGACCAAGTGTAATGATAATTTTATAATAATAATTTTTTATGATTATTCCAACTTTCTTCCATACAGCTGACAAGCTCTGGTGACGTGTGGGTATCAAACATTGTGACTGCTGTCGGAATTGCTCTTAGAACTCAAATCTGCACATCTGTCAGTCTCCCAGCTCTGCGGCATGAAGCCCAGAATTGTCCTTGTCGTTAAGACCTGATTAATATTTGTCCCCCTGGTGCTCAGCCAGAGTGCTCAATAACACAATATTTCCAGCATCAGTGCTCTGTCAGGCTGCACATTTCATGTCTTTATCCATAGTCGCATTGTTCCGTTGTTGTTGATGGTTTGGATGTTGAAGATGGAGGGTTTTTTTCTCACAAAAATGGCAGGTTATCTACGACGGCGACAGAGAATCAAGAACGATGGGTAGATATCATTGAGATATTGGTATCAAATCAGTTCAGGACAGGTATTCATTGTCAAACTACCTACAAATGACACATTTTGTAACTCTTCTTTTTTATTTATTGTTTTTTGTTATATCCATTTTCTTTGCTGTTACAGCACCTGCATTTTGTAGTCTAGTGGTGGTTGTGTAGCCTCTTCCCTTTTCTATCACATATTTCACGACTGCCTGAGTTATACTAAGGTGTCCACCCACAGCCGAATTTCCCCACAGTGTTGTAAATGCCCTTCAGTGTTGTAAAAGTGAACTATGTAGGGTTACAAAGACATCTGGCTGGATAACAGCTGTGAAGATATTTGATTCGCTGAGTGGAAGTGTTTTTTCTGAGACAACTCAGACTAGTCTTCTGTAGGACATAAGACTGATTATGCAGTTACTGCTGTGGTAAGGACAGATAGGGCTGCATGATGCATATCAAATTGCAACGGTTTTTACCTTTTTTTATTTAATTTTATATCTAGTAGATGAACCACAAATTTTCTACTTTCCAGTGTGTTACAGGTGGAATTAGTGAGAGGTGCATTCTCATAAGTATTTGTCCAAATTAGTCATATTTTTGCTGTTTCCTGAGAGAAAAAGAACATATCAATGAGAGATTTCTGCTAAAAGTATTTTTATAACAGTTAACATAACACTTAATGCACAGATAATCTCAATGCAACACATAAGGATTAAAATCTGCAAAGCTTTCATTATATAGTACATTATACTAGCCTGACTTCGTCATACTCATATTTTAGGCAGAATGTGAGTCTGATACTGCTCCATAGAGCTTTGATTATGAGGCGTGTCTTAACCGAACCAGAAAAAAAAAAAAAAAAACTCTGCACTCAATTGGATAGACCTACAACCAACCAGAGCAACGCAGTAAGTGATGTATGTAGAGCGAAGCATAGTTGTCAACAGAGCTCAACAACTGCACACACGCAGGAAGAAGTAGTAAAGTAATGCGTAAAGTAGTAATAAAGCACTCCATGAGTGCGACCAAAGGAGAAACCACAATGACCACAGGGTTTTCATTGCGTCCCATCTTCTTAGCGACCATCGGAGTCAGCTGATAAATTAAACTTTTGCCGAATCCTTAAAGCCCGCCCTGGCAATTTGATTGGCTCAGCCTTCTGGGAGCCGAGCATAAATACTCCTCAACGGATCGAGTCCAGACCGAACTTCCCGACCAAAAAATGTTGTGGGCGGGGTTTGGGCTGGCACCCAGGCTAACATTATACAGCTGTGCAAACAAAGTCACTTATTAGTCCAGGTATTTATATATTTTGCCGTAGTGTGTCATTAGAACTGTGGCGACGTCTCCAAGACGCTTGAAGAAACCTATCTGCAAAGCTACAGTACTGTGAAAAGTTTTAAGCACTTGTGTAAAAATGCTGTAAAAAATAATGCTTTCAAAAAAATCTCATGAATAGATTATTTATCAATTAACTTCTGTTAACTAGATGAAATCAATATTTGGTGTGACCACCCTTTGTGTCAGTTTTTGTCCTAGGTTGCATATAGTTTTTCAGGTAGCTTTGCAGGAAGGTTTCTTCAAGTGGCTTAGATATGTTGCTGCAGTTTTTCTGGATTTAGTCTGTCGCAGGTTTTTTTTTTTTTTTTTTTTTCATGTAATCACAGATGGACTCCACGTGGATCATACCGGCTGTTGTCAGACACATTATTACAATTAATGGCAAAAGGAATGTTAGGAAATGTGAACTGACTGACACACTACACTACATCAAAAGATATAAATAATTGGCTTAAAACCTTTTTTTTTTTTTTTTGGTTGGTGAAAATAGTGCCTAAGACTTTTGCACAGAATTGTGTGTGTGTGTGTGTACACAGTATATTTTTAAAAATGTATAACCTTACAAAATATTTCCAATTAAAATAAATGCTTATCATATCTTTCCATAATAATATTAAGCAGCACGTCTAGATAAATGTTTCTTGAGCAACAAATCTGTTAGAAGGATTTCTGATGGATCATGTGACACTGAAGACTGGATTAATGGAATAAATTACATTTTACAATACACAAGTTATTTTAGATCACAAGAATATTTATAATTATAATGTATTGTTGATCAAATAAATGCAGCCTAGGTGAGCAAGAGACTTCTTTCAAAAACATCAAATCAACCCCACATTTTTTAAATAGTAATGTATATTAACCAATAATATCATGATTTAATGTGTGATTCAATCAAATCCTGATAGACAAAAAGCCACATTATTGGCCATTGAATATTATGTTTGACTCAGAAATACATCATATTACGTATGCTAATTGTGCTGTGAATGCATGGGACCTTTTGTAACATGGATTTATAGAGATTTTTTTAAACAGAGATTTTTACGCCACTGTTAGTTTTGGGTAAACACATGTAATGAGCACGAATTTAGATCTCAATGACACAGGAATCCTCTCTGCTGACAAGCATGGCCAAGATAACAGCAGGATGACTTGGGGATTATTTTCAGAATCATTGAGAGGTTTATGCTAAATCCACACTCTAACATACCTTAACAGACAGCCAAAAAGAGCTTAAGTGATGGAGAAAACAGGACAGAGACAGAGAGAAGAGAACTTCAGCAGTTCAGTTGAGAAGAAGGCTAGCATCAGGACTGCCTCTTCAAATGAGTGTTTACACACCGAATGAAAGCAAGCCTGCTACCCTGCTTCTGTCACACATTTATTCAAATATTATCCATATTGTTCCATTATCCATTTTATGTCACATTTGTGAAACAGAATGTAGAATAACTTTTTATTACAGAGAATTAAAGATTAAATGCCACTACACTGAAAAAAAAAAATTGGTGTAATTCACTCAGAATTGCTTGGAAATTTCAAAATTACAAAGTAACGGCTAGTAAACATTGAATTAAATGTCAAGTTTTGAATCAGAACTACAGAAATATCATTTTCTTGTAAAACATACTCAAATAATCTGTTTTGTTAACAAATATTTAATCTTTTTTTTTTAGTGTGTGTCTCCGATAGTCAAGTCACATTCATTTCTAGTGCTTTATACAATACAGATCGTTTCAAAGCAGATTCACTTTAATACCCAGGAAATAAATAACAGAATCAATGATACAAACTTCATCAAATATGAGAAATTCAAATTTTGCTGTAAAGCAGCTCTACAGAACACAGTAGACTGTCATTATTCAGCTCAACTGTGTAAAGTTTGTTTTTGGCTGACTTAATTTTCAGCAATATTAATGATTTGACTACACTGACACTGTTGGATGAGAACAAAACTTGAACTGAATTTAGCTGGATGACGGCACCACTGTTTTCTGCAGAGCTGCTTTATAGCTCTTCAGCGTATCCTGTGAAGGCCAGCGCTGAAGGACTCCTCGGAGATGCAAAGCTTCCTAAACAGGCGAGTGGCAATTAGCAAGCAAGAGGAAGGTCCTCTTGAGTGTTTTGCTGTTTATGGTTCCGTGGCGGAGCAACCAGCAGACGTGTGCCGCCTGTGGAGAAACCACTAAGCTCGCGGTGACCACGCTGCCGCAGACGCTTTCTCTGGGCTCGCTGCATTTTATTCTCATTTGTATTCTGCTTTGAGAAGCCCTCTTTGCCGCCAGGTCAGATATCCCTGCCTATTAACAAATGACAGGAAGAGTTAACTTGACGGACATGTTTATTGTTCTTGGGATGGTCCGGCCTAATGAGGCCCATCGGCCTAGGGTGCTGAGATTACACTGGCATTAGAGGACACGTCCAAAAAGGTTCAGCTGTCCTGTGCCATTTAAACACACAGACTGCACACTTGTCCCGCCTGACACCACTTTACCCCTGGTACTGTTTATCTAGACAATGATAGCTTGTGAATGATTCCTGGTCTTGGCCACTAATCATTACGTGAGGGTTGATTCTCTTGTTTGTTCTAATGCTACACCTGATAAAGCACTGCTTTGATAAACTGCACCAATTAACGCAGAGCGAGCTGAATTACTCAGACGACATTCTGACTTTCCAACCGCAAAATGGCTGTCCTTTGCAAGTTGTGTGGAAAGAATTTGTAGCAAAATTACTGTATGCGTTCTAGTTGCAAAATTATTTAAATATGCAATATGGGTCATTGACCTTATGCTCATTAAAAAAAATTCAATTCTTGAATACACCTCTTTTGTTTGAGTATGTTTTTAATTTCTAAATGAAAATTAATGTTGATATTTTTAAAATGCATGTCGTTGAAACAACTGCTTATATCATAATGAAGAAAAACGACTCAAATAATGAAATTCTTAACCGGAGTGTTTGGCATGGTAATGGATATGACAGTGTTTATATGTTTGATCTTGGTGGAATAGATCTGCTACTCTGCTGCTATTGCTGCTGCTGCTGCAAATCAAGTACAGAGACATGTCAATACATACACGACGCACTGCTGTAACCAAGACATCCTGCTGTACAATATAGCATAAATGAATACCCGTAGTAGATCTATGCAGGTGGAGCTGGGGAAGGTGGAGGGTTTCTGAAAGTGCGCAGCAACTGCTACAGCAAATGCTACCAAGTATTTGAAGTTTGAACAATGAGCTCATTGGCTACACAGCAGGAACCAATCAGCTGTGCCCTATAGAGTATGATGTGATTCCGTTAAGGACCTATCAGCCTGCACCATCAAGAGTTTTAATGACAGAACTTTGTATTTGTAAAAATATTTTACCACAGTTGCTTCAATGCTTATTAATAATTTAAAACTTTTGTAGAAAAACTTAATATGTATGAATTAATAATTCATGATTGAAAAAAAATACACTCACATGTATTTAAAGTGAAATCAACATGGAGAGTACATACCTACTTGCTTTTAACAGTTTTTCCTTTAATGTGGGCACTCGTATTTGTAATTAGCCTGTATGAATACATGGTTTGTAGTTTTTTTTTTTAAGTCGCCCTGTAGTCAATAATTTTATCCCCTAAAACTCCTCTTTGATCACCAAAATGAGATTTTTAAACGTTTTTCCTGTAAAAATTCATGCCTTAAAATAGCTTGAATGTAACTCTGAACCTTGCTTCATTTAGTGTACGTGGATACATGAATATGCAAATTAGGCCCGTCTCCACTCACTCACACCAGCTCATAGATTCATACCAGCTCATAGATCCACTCGGTCAACTTCACTGAGGTATACGCTGAACAATGGTATCACTCTTTACAGCGTCGGACACATAACAGTAATTAATATGATTATCCTTTTACTTGACTACTTTATTAAACAGTTAATAATGTGTTGCTAATGTTACAAACCATGTTCCCGTTCACCATCTCAGAGTCAGACAACTGCCTTCTAACAATCAACATCCTTAGAAACACTTTGAACAATGCAGAGCTTCAGTGGAGAAAGGCATATAGTTCATCATAACATCGTAATATACATCATATTGGGCTATATTGTTAAATTTACCCGATTTTTCATATCAACAGAAAAACATACCAGGATAACCTGGATTCTCTTGAGACTCCACTGCTTCAGAGTGGTCATAGTTAAAGATATGCTAAAGCCTGCCCGCACGTTGACGGGATTTGATACAAGGTAGTTTGTGATGTAAAAACACCAGCGATTTCATACCGCGTTTTTCCAGATCACTGCAGTTTTAAAGAAAAAATACTGAGCAATGGTGTTGACTTATGAACTTAAAGCATATTAAAAACACCATATAAACAACATTAAAAACTTTAACATGTCATATACTTTTTTCAAGGCTTTCCTCTGGTTTCATGTTTACTACTTTGAGATATAAAACTGATAGCCAAGGATTTAATTTTTGTTGTTGTTAGTTAGTTCCACCATATGCTGGGGCAAGAAATTAACCCCTCCCCCATGTGGTAGTCCTGTTTTGAAGTTTCAGTGACGCCTCTCTTGAGGAGGTTACACATTTTAATGCAACTTCCAAGCATTTAGCATCAGTGTTGTTGTTAAGATATATTTCCAGCCTTCCTTTTGTGTATTAATTGGCAATCTGTTTGTTTTCCTGGAGTATTCTTATTATATGCTTCAGCACATCAACACAAATGGCAGTTTTTGATGTTTGTCTAAGAGACCCAGGGATATATCTGGATGCACCCTGTGTTTTCAAGACTCACTGCTTTTTCTTGCATGTTCCTTTCTCTTCCTTCTCATCCTGTCATTTGAATGATAAGCACATAGCTACTCCACAGCAGTCAATTGCATCTTGGGGCAGAGGCTCTATGATTTTGTGGCAAGATCTGGAGTAGAAGTAATTAATGGGCATCTTAATTGGTGCAAGTGTGTCTTCTTAGCCCTAGCCTTCACTCGACCCTGAACTGTTGTAAACCTTGAGGGTGGCCATAACACAAGCTTTAGCTATTACAAAGGGGAATGCAATAATTATTCTGAAAGATAGTCTTTTTTTATGTCAAGGAATGAGATCCAACCCTTGTGGTCAGAGTTCTCTGTCAGTGCTTTACATTATTATTTTTATTTTTATTTTTATTGGTAAGTTTACCTTGATAGAGAAAGCAACGCAGCCAATAAGTGCCTAGCATACAGTATATGACAACATCTTGGTAACACTTAACAATAAGGTTTGATTTGTTAACATTAGTTAAATACACTTAATCAACATGAACTATCAATAAAAATTAATTCTAAAGCATTTGGTAATCTAAGTTATGTTAATATCAACGTTTACTGATACATTAAAATCAAAAGTTGTATCTGTTAATATTGTTTAATGAACCTGAGCTAACATTAACAATGAACAGTTGCATTGTTATTAAATAACATTAAAAAAGATGAACAAATACTGTAACAAATGTATTGCGTATGATAGGTAATGATAGTTAATGCATTAACAAACGTTAACTAATGGGACCTTATTGTAAAGTGTTACCAACTTCATTAATACGGTTTTAAAAGATAACTCATTGAGTTTGTTTGATATTATATAGAGCTGAGATGGATCTATTATGCTTATTTAATACATATGATTGAAACATTTTAATTATTATTTTTTTTTTATTCATTATTAAGCATGGTCTATTATTGTAATCGCCAGCTTTCATCGGTCCTGAGGCCTTAAAAGATAAAAAGCTTGCAGCCTTGCTCTAAAGCGGATGTTTGAATTTTAAGTGAGTTTTTACAGGTCATTAAACAGAACAACCTCTTCTGTCTTTTTAAAGACTAGCTCTGATGTGTCCAGCCACATTGAGAGAGAAGCAATTAAACCGTGCACTCAAAAATACATTTACTCACACTCATGTCATTCCAAAGCCATTTTGTATTTATTTTTTTTCCCATGCAATGATTTTTTTTAATGGAAACTTGAGATTTCAAGACACCAAAAAGTATGATAAAAGCAGTCCATATGAATCAGTACACAACATTATGCATTTTCTAAAGCTATACAAACTATTTGTATGAGGAACAGACTAAAATGATCAGTCATTACTCCATGAGAATCGTCCGCTCCAGTAAGATGTCAACTGCTATCCTTTAATGGTGCAAATGTTATTTACATGCAAAACACAGGTTAACCTGTTAAGCTGCAACCCCACTTTTGAAAAATCCCAAGAAATGACATACCCAAACTGAAACAGATACAGTTCATGAACCCTTTGTACTAAAAGCACAAGTATGATCTCATTTGAAAGCTGACACCTGGCAGTTTATTGTAATGTAGAATTAATTATTGTCATAATGACAAAAAATGTTATAAATAGCTTCAAAGTTTTGTAAAGTTATTAGAAATTATTTTTTATGAAACATCCTCATGAAAATAAAATTGAAGTTGGCCCTGGAGCAATCTAGAAATGCACTACAGCTAATGCCACATGTCTAAACATTTTATGTTTAAAATCTTAAGATAATAAGTCCAAAACTCTGTATTTAGTGAAATGTTTTTCAAGACCATGTCATGTGACTTTATTTTGATTTGATGCTAAAATGCTACTGATGTTTATTGTCATCTTCTTACCATCTATGCAGTATATTGTCTTTATTGTTTTGTGGTGCAAACGAGCCCCATTCAGTCTCAGTCTCCCCCTGCACACATTCACACCTCTCCAGCCTGGTTATGGCTCTAAATATGCATTTCTTTTGTCTGCATTATAGTTACTAACGACTGGCTATTCACATGCTATTCATATGGTTTCAGTCACTAATTTCTTTTCTCAAAGTTCACCTCACATTCTAAACTGTTTTAACCTGTTAAGCTGCAACGCCACTTTTGAAAAATCCCCAGAAATGACATACCCAAACTAAAACAGATACAGTTCATGAACCCTTTGTACTAAAAGCACAAGTATGATCTCGTTTGAAAGCTGACACCTGGCAGTTTATTGTAAATGTAGAATTAATTATTGTCGTAATGACAAAAATTGTTATAAATAGCTTCAAAGTTTTGTAAAGTTATTAGAAATTATTTTTTATGAAACATCCTCATGAAAATAAAATTGAAATTGGAACTGGAGCAATCTAGAAATGCACTACAGCTAAAGCCACATGTCTAAACATTTTATGTTTAAAATCTGAAGATAATAAGCCCAAAACTCTGTATTTAGTTAAATGTTTTTCAAGACCATGTCATGTGACTAACAGTTAGGGCTAGCTAGCATGTTAGCTTAGCACACCATCAATACACGACAATATATGAGATTAAAACCATATTTATGTTCAAAACGTACTTTATAACTCAAGCTGAATGTTTTAAATAATCTTCTGTGATCTAATTTAGCTTCAGATAAAAAAATCAGACAGAAAATATATTATTTGATAGTATTATGCACAATGATGAAGCCTATATAGATTAGCATTACATTATAAATATAATCTATTATTATAAAAATACCTGGCATGGCTTGAAGAACACAGGCAAATCAGATATCATTGCAATCATGTTTATTGTCTTCAAAACATCTTTTATCTGCATGATTACAGCCGATCTCTGTTAGCTGTGTGTGTGTTCGAGGCTTCCTGGAATGTCACATGATCATGGCTCTTCTTCATGTGCCATATATGGACTATATTACTGTGCATATAGCGCCCTCAGCCTATTGGTATGAATTGAAAACACTGTGAATTAGAATACCAAACGCTCATAAAGATTACATTGACGCATTTGGGTATAAATTCAATAAATATTATTCCTGTCTATAGAAATATGATGTGAATCTAAAAGAATCTATCAATATTTCTCCAAATCTGCACATTTTTGAGCTAAAGCCCTGATGGACGTTGTTTTGTGTATCGCTGTCATGACGACAGCACGGGAGTTTTTTATGAATGGGAGCGGCTGACACGCATAATTCATATTAAAGGTATCGACTCATTTTTTCATTTCATAACTCCTGACACAAATTAAGACATAACTGTCACTATGAGTTTCTCAGAATACAATAGTGGTCAAATACTGAAACTTGAGTCTTATATCTTTTTAATGATGTATAGTTTGTCAAGGTATAACATTAAATCTGATAGTAATTTTGAATTAAATAAATAAAAAACGCTTCAGTGCGCCGACGCACTGGTGAAGCTTAACAGGTTAAATGCATTTCTTGAATAAAGAAACATTTCAGTAAGCATTCAAAAAATAATAAAAATATAACTTCTAGGTGGCAGGTGCACCTAGGGCTAGCTAGCATGTTAGCTTAGCACACCATCAATACACGACAATTTATGAGATTAAAACCATGTTTGTGCTTATAAACTTACTTTATAAAGCAAATCGAGTATTTTAAATAATTTTCTGTGATCTAATTTGGCTTCAGATAAAAAAATCAGACAGAAAATATACTATTGTATAGTGTTCTGCACAATGATAGTCTATATAGATTAGCATTACATTATAAATATAATCTATTATTATGGAAATACCTGGCATGGATTGAAAAACACAGGTAACTCAAATATCATAGCAAACATGTTTATTGTCTTCAAAACGACTGTATCTCCATGTTACAGCCATAGTTACAGCGCGATCTGTTGTTAGCTGTGTGTGTGTTCGAGGCTTCCTGGATTGTCACATGATTATGGCACTTCTTCATGTTCTAATACTGTGCACAGGGCGGCGAGGGCGCCCTCAGGCTATTGGTATGAATCGAAAACACATTAACAGAGTATACAAACGCTCATAATGATTACATCGACGCATTTGGGTATAAATTCAATACATATTATTCCTGTCTATAGAAATCTGATGTAAACCTATGAGAATATATCAATATTTCTCCAAATCTGCACATTTTTTAGCTAAAAGCCCGGAAGGACGTTGTTTTGTGTATCGCTGTCATGACGACGGCACGGGAGTTTTTTTATGAATGAAAGCGGCTGACGCGCATAATTCATATTAAAGGTATCGACTCATTTTTTCATTTCATAACTCCTGACACAAATTAAGAAATAACTCGCTATAAGTTTCTCAGAATACAATAGTGGTCAAATTCTGAAACTTGAGTCTTATATCTTTGTAATGATGTATAGTTTGTCAAGGTATAACATTAAATCTGATAGTAACTTTGAACTATTTATAAAAAAAAACGCTTCAGTGCGCCCGCGCTCTGGCAACGGTTAACAGGTTAATATACACTTGATTATCTAAATATCAATGCATGTATTACAGTGACAATAAAAAAAATTCTATTTGTTTCTGTTGGCTGCATGACGATACAGTTTGCTGTTTCACTTCACTAGCTTTAAATATGCAACTTCACTGGATAACAAATGCATAAAAACGACCAGCTGGATTTAAACTTATGCAAATACACTCACCTAAAGAATTATTAGGAAAACCTGTTCAATTTCTCATTAATGCAATTATCTAATCAACCAATCACATGGCAGTTGCTTCAATGCATTTAGGGGTGTGGTCCTGGTCAAGACAATCTCCTGAACTCCAAACTGAATGTCAGAATGGGAAAGAAAGGTGATTTAAGCAATTTTGAGCGTGGCATGGTTGTTGGTGCCAGACGGGCCGGTCTGAGTATTTCACAATCTGCTCAGTTACTGGGATTTTCAAGCACAACCATTTCTAGGGTTTACAAAGAATGCTGTGAAAAGGGAAAAACATCCAGTATGCGGCAGTCCTGTGGGCGAAAATGCCTTGTTGATGCTAGAGGTCAGAGGAGAATGGGCCGACTGATTCAAGCTGATAGAAGAGCAACTTTGACTGAAATAACCACTCGTTACAACCGAGGTATGCAGCAAAGCATTTGTGAAGCCACAACACACACAACCTTGAGGCGGATGGGCTACAACAGCAGAAGACCCCACCGGGTACCACTCATCTCCACTACAAATAGGAAAAAGAGGCTACAATTTGCACGAGCTCACCAAAATTGGACAGTTGAAGACTGGAAAAATGTTGCCTGGTCTGATGAGTCTCGATTTCTGTTGAGACATTCAGATGGTAGAGTCAGAATTTGGCGTAAACAGAATGAGAACATGGATCCATCATGCCTTGTTACCACTGTGCAGGCTGGTGGTGGTGGTGTAATGGTGTGGGGGATGTTTTCTTGGCACACTTTAGGCCCCTTAGTGCCAATTGGGCATCGTTTAACGTTGCCACGGCCTACCTGAGCATTGTTTCTGACCATGTCCATCCCTTTATGACCACCATGTACCCATCCTCTGATGGCTACTTACACCATGTAAGGACCATCCATTGGCCCAACGACGGAATCCAACGGCCTGGCGAAGGTTTAAAGCGTGTATGTCTTTTCAGCGATCCAGTGAAGTTCACTTAATTTATTGGAACTTAGTTTTAGTATTACTTTAGCTCTATGCGTAATCTGACTCCAATTTCAAATGATAACCAAATTTAGATCGTATTTCTGATTAGAAAATACTCATAAATATTGATTATGAATTAATTTAGATCTTTGATTATTCTGATTATCCCATACTTTCAATTATTCGTTCATTACGGACCTAGTGTCGCTTTGAGACGTCACGTCGCGACTGCGCGCTCACGATCACAAACCAGCCAGTCCTGAAATAGTCAGAGGGTGTAGTACAAATATTTTACCCTATGCGGTCGCACACTACAGACCCATAGGTGTAATTTATATAATATTTGTAGCATACAACATGCTAAGTCAGGGAATAGTCAGAAATCAGAAGGTCTCCTAAGATGTGCCCCATGGTCCATTCAAAGTGCCTTCAGTTTGATCTATTCTGGACAAGGATTTGCGGAAACACCAGACTACACATTAATCTACTGGAAATAATGATTTCAGAAGAATGCAGAATAAATCAAGGTTAACATTTATTTGTCAGGTAAAAATGTATCATGCCAATTACAGAAGTAAATTATTAAAAGCCAATTCAAAAATACATGACATCATTTACTCAAAGATGACTCTAAAAGTAAGTAATGTTTTCCTGACAGAGACACACAGTAATGTGTCAGGACCTTCCAACAGGAAAATACTGAAACATTACTGTGGGGGAAAGATCCTGGTAAAAGATTCCCAATGATTGCTCTGTCCCCTCACCTTAAATACCAGACCAGAACAAAAGGGGTTAAACAAATGTTGTTTAGAGTTGGTTGGGCCAATCCATGTACCCTAGGGGGGTAGCACCTGGTTTCTTGAGATATCGTAAAGAGATATCAGCCAGAGAGGAGATACAGGATTCTCCTAAGTTCTTCAATCTTTTTCATTAAACCAATGACTGCAATGAAATTAAGACCATTTTACCAATCGCACTGTGCCCTTTAAAATGACACCAAACATGAAAAGGAAAAACAACATATTCACAAGATACATCATATGTGATATATAGACATTCTTAATGAACTTTCAGTGCCTTGAGGAGGGAGAGGGGGGATGAGTTGAAGTCAAACAGGGGAACAATGAGA